>NC_052626.1:75353345-75656375 GCF_016161935.1 Mauremys reevesii
ACCAAATCCTACGATGAACTGACCTCTCAAAATTCCACTGAAGTCAGTTGGAGCTATGCGAGCCCTGTATCTCTACAGTTTAGGTGTCCTAGTTGTACCAATGACCACACAACACAAAACAGTCCTCCTAGGGTTATTATAAACCTAGAAACTCTGCATCAGTTTTAAATACTTGGTGACTAGAACAACATTCCACCAATTCAGAAACTTTGGGAGATGGAGTCAAATAAAGGAACCATGTGTGCAATTAGCAGGGTGGAAATGTCCTGTTGCCTTTGGGATTGGAATTAAATTGCAACTGGAAATCCTCAGTTCATTTACCAATTCAAGCTCAACCAAGAATGCTTTGGAAAAATTCAGGAAGGGTTTGTCTATATGGGGGATATTTGCACCAACGGACACACACTGATGTTGTTGCTCTCTAAACCCCTAGTGTAGCTGTGCTGTACCAGCGTAAGAAGTTTGAGACTAGGTAAGCCATGCCGCTGCAAGTCACTTTACACCTACACAGCATACCTACACTACTGCTTTACATCATTGCAGCCACGTAGTGTGAACACTGACAAGCTCTAAGAAGACTGGACACAAATCAGGAACAGAATAAACATGGGTAGCCTTAAAAATAATAAAGATGGAGGTCTTATTATCCAGCAAGCACTAGGTGCAGGGTTCACTGTCTCCCCTGCTACAGTGGCTGGTATAATTTACACAAAAAGCAGCGGGGGGTAGCTGTGTAAGTCTGGATCTGTAAAAGCAGCAGAGTCCTGTGGCACCTTATAGACTAACAGACGTATTGGAACATGAGCTTTCGTGGTTGAATACCCACTTCATTGGATGCATCCGACAAAGTGGGTATTCACCCACGAAGGCTCATGCGACAATACATCTGTTAGTCTATAAGGTGCCACAGGACTCTTTGCTGCTTTTTGTAAAAGCAGCATGAGGGAAAAATCTAATAAAGGTCAGATCTAATAAACCATCCCCCCACACTGAGCCCCATCCTGCACATACTGTGCTCGATGGGAGTTTGTGCCTCATCTGTGTCCTTTGTAAAAGGGGGGAAATCATGCCTTTTGGGAAGCAGGGTGGATTGCTGAGAACTTTTAAAATGTTAAATGCACGAGCCATATCTCAAGCTTTGGGTATAAGTTAGGTGGTGACGGAAAGTCGTTGTCATCGAATGATTGTCTGGTGACCTGGGTAAAATGAGTTTGTTGGGTCTTAGTCCAATTTCTAGGGGACATCACACAAATACACCATCACAACAGTAACCTTCCAATTAGAGGACAAGGACAGCCTGGGCCCACAAGGAGTGCATTTCCCTTTCACACTGAGGGTGCCCCTTTGGAACAGGGCTAAAACACACTGGCCAGTGGAAGCTTTGCAGTGTTGTTGCCTGAGCTGTACCTGTTCTGGGAACAAAGACCCCCAGCCTCTAGGACTGTCACTTTGGCACCTTCCACCAGCATGATATTCACTAGAGGGGAGGGAGAGGAAGGGCAGGGAAGGGGAACAATAACAATGATCATTGAAGAGATACTTAATTTACCCCACTTTAGCTAGAATATGAGGTGCTTTCTCAAAAATTGTTTTGCAGCAGATTCTTGAATCCTTTTTGTTCGCTGAACAAACCCTCACCACGTCCTGGATTTGTGTCTTGGAACTGAAAAGTAAATGTAGATATTTCCCCTCCAGGAAAGTCAGTGCCTGGTTCTCTGTTCCTGTCACCAGCCTGAATCAGTGCAGCCTTCTGCAGCTAGCCTGTGATGGCAGCACAGCTACTCACAAACCCAGAGATGAAAGGGTTTTGGGTAAATGGCCTCCTTTTAATCCCAGCAATTCAGAGGAAAAGGGGGGCAGGGGAAAGGATGTTATCACTCAGCCTAAGATTCCTCTTGAGAGACTCTGCCTTTTCTAGGGGACAGCAGAACCTGGACCTGAATTTGGAAGAAAGACATGGCTGAACAGCCTCTCTGCGCGCCTGAGAAATGGGGAAGGATGCTGCCACTGAGCCATGTATCCCAGAAACACTGTGGAGTTCATTACCCTGCTGTGTATTTTCAATGCTGTTTTTAAGAGATGAAGCTAAAGTGCTAGATTGAAGCTTCAAACCACCTCACTAAACAGATTTATTTCAGGAGCTGGAACAGCGCGGGGAATTTGGCAAGGAAAAACACCCAGATTTCTGGTAATTAATTATTTCTTTTAATTTAGACTTCAGTGAGACTGTCTGCATGCCTGAACCCGTTCTTGGGGTAGAATTGTGACTCTTCCTTGTGCATGGATGTTGTGTGGTTGTCTGTACAGAAAGCAGCCATTGGAGTTTACTGCCACATTGAGAAAAGCTCCGGCTCTCTCATAAGGTGCGTTGCCAGATATTGTGATGGTGTCAAATGCTTAGTGACAGGGAAGCATAAGCCTATGTCCCAGAGCCATTCCCTCACCTATTAGGTTGTGTATGTGATTTTATACTAGTCCTAGGGTCAGTTGGTTCCTACATTCTGAATGAATTTAAAATCAGCTGTTTTAGTGCTTACAAAAGTAGAAGGGAGCAGTCCAATTGCAAGCTTCCACACACAGCTTCACTGATGCCCCTCAACGCTGACCCAAAGCGCCCATTGCTATTTCAGTGCTGGGCATCCAAGACAGCTCTTTTGATGCACTTTAATCCTTTCCAGCAGCACACCCCACAATTTCACTCCTCCAATCCCCTTTGCACTGTGGCAATGCACCTCAATCCTGACTTGCATCCTGTCCACCTCAATTTCTGTCTTCACACTAATCCAGCCCTGAGCACCGCAGATGTCCAAATTCTGGTATGGTTCAGTGATATGTCTTATGTTCTCTCCACAGCTCCCTAGAAACATAGCCAAATCTGATTTCACTTAGGATCAATGCCACAACTGAACTGTGGTCTCATATGAAAAAGTCGCTCCCCAGGCCTCCTCAAATCAAACCCTCATTGGGCAAACTATATAGTCATAGGCTCTGACCTCCAGCAGCCTTAACTGTATCGATAATATCTAGTAATTAGGAAGTCTGAACAGCCTGAGGCTTGTCTAGCAGGCTCTAGGAGATGGGAGAGATGCTCATATGGGCATGAACAATCAGCTTAACAGCACTTCAAGAAAGTGGAAGAAGAAAGCAAATAATTCCCAACCCTTGAGTTTGCTTTTCCCTTTTCAGAGGTTGTGTAAATGCTCCCAGCATAAATACTGTGGTGTCTGCAACAGATAGAGATTCTAAAAAGACCCTGCATACTCTAAAACAAACAACCCAACAATCCCACAGATTAATTCCTGGCTGATCTTCATCCTCAGCAAAATCTTTCACTCTCCTACCTGAGAAAATTCTGTGTGTCCAGAGTGCCCTGCAGCTTCTTGATCTACTAAATGGAACTGCATTATATATAATTATACGTAATTCTCAAAAACAAAACAAAAAAACCCACTTAGCATGTCTGTAGCACTGACCAATTTACTTGTCAAAGGCAGAAAGTCTGATCAAAACATAGAATAGTCATTCAATAATGATATAATAATAATTCTAAGAATAATTTAGACTTTCCCAGTTTTGCTAACTTAAAAAAAAGGGTCAGCAAGTTTCCTTACCAATCATCTAATTTCTTGTTTTATTACTTGCTTTATGCTAAGCTTTTTTTTTAAAAAAAAGATGTCATCTAGCTAAATTCTTATAGTATATACTTTAAGATATGAAGTGAAATACCCCTTTGACAATGTCCTTTCCCCCTCAACACCTCCCACCCCTCCAAAAAGGATATTGTTTTTGGGTTAGCGGTCAACAATTTTAAGCCCATATATCCACTAAAGGGTAAGAAAGCAGAAACAGGAATATAGTTATTCCCAATAAATATTCTCCAAAATGCACTATGCAAATATATTGAGTTTTATTTCTTTTATGGAAATAATAACAGACATTCAGGTAGAAAGATATTAAATTAATGCAGTCAACAATTTAAATGCAAAAATAAATATAAAGTCCAGCAGCTCACTGCATCCAAAACAGCTCAGATTTCTTTTAACAAATAGAAAAGTTTTTTTTCAAATCAGAACTTTCATACACCCGAATAGAAACAAACATAAAAGTGCTTTCTTAGAAAACATCCTGACCTTACTTGCAAATTGCTCTTGGAATCTATCCCACTCCCGACTGGTTCTTTATCAGGAGGATAATTCAAAGGAACTTCACCCCCTTCTTAAATAAAGCCTTCATCATGGTCCCTTCAAAGTCCCCCCTTGCCATACTGACTAACAGTTAGGATCTAACCTATAATACAAAAGAGTGTCCAATGGCCGTTATTTGGAAAGCAATTCTCGGTAGCAAGGATCTCCACAAATAGTCTCCCTTGAAAAATATAACTATAAAGTTCTTGCGCTTATGTCTCGCGGCTGCAGGCTTCACTACGAAGCACGCACAGTCCCTTCTCTCTCTGTCGAGTGTGTTTGCAAAGCTGCTGTGATGGGTGATCACGGAGCCCCAAAGGTCCCTTCACAGGGCAGAGTCCGAGTCACTCGAGTCCAAACTGTTCCGCAGCTTGCAGCTGCTGAGCTTCTCTCTCTGCAGGCTCAGGTTCTGGGTGCTCCTCCTCAGGCACTCTAGGGACTGCAGGAAGGATTTCTTGGCTTTCTCCTCCTCCATGGGGGAGACCCCTTCCTCCTCCACCTCCTGGATCTCATCGAAAGTCACCGGCTGGGTCTTGAAGCGGGACTGCCTCGGTCTCCTCGGCTTGCCCTTGGGGATCTTGGCGGGGCGGATGGGCTGGGGGTATTCCTCGGCGAGGCACACGAAATGAGGCATGACCGCTTGGTAGCTGGAGCAGATGCCCATGAGCTCGGCTTGCTTGGCTGCCATCATGTTAGCCGCTCTGCTGCGGCTCGGCGAGACGTGAGCTGGGCAGGAGCGAGAGGAGCAGGCGGCCGCTGGCGAGCGCGCAGTCCCAGGCACCACGGGGACGGGCGCGGGCTCCGAGCGCAGCCAGAGCCCAGTGCGGTCCCCTCAGTCCGCAGCCGAAGGCGGGCCGGGCTCCCCGACAGCCAGCTCACGTCCCAGGCCTGGCGGCGGAGTCTCGCTCGCTGTCCCGGCCGGGAGCGGGTCCCTCTGCGGAGCGGAGCGCGGGCGCTGCGGCCAGAGGCGGGCTCCTGTGCTCAGCGAAAGCTGCCGGTGCCGGTGCCGTCCCGGCGCTATATAGCCCCCTCGGCCCACACAGGAGCATGCGCAGATGACACCGACTACCATTTAAAGCCTGCCCGGCCGCTTCCCTTCCGCCTGACGTCGGCGAGTCATTTGTGCTAAAATAACGCCGCCCCCGCGCTGCAGAGAGACTGTGCTGGGGAGGCCCCGGGGCTTTCCCGCGCCGCGCCGCTCTCCGGCTGCAGCCCCGGCCCGGGCAGGCTGAGGGGGAAGGTCCCAGCCTGCGCCGCTCCGCTTGCAGCCCACCCGTGGGGGGCTGGTTGGCGACGGGGTGCCAGGCGCTCCCCGCCCCGGGCGGATTTCAGCGCTCACCTGTCCAGCTGCTGTTGTCCCTTAGAAACATCAGCCCTAACTGAGCGTGACGGGGGGAGCAGATCCCCGGGGCGGGAAAGCAGCAGGCTCCGCTACCCTGTGCCCTATTCACACTAGCTGGGGATTTGCCACCATCCTTCCCTAGCTGCTGAACACCCACTAACTTCTCAGCCAGGGGCCACACTCCCGGCCTCCCCACATTTTGGGAGCGGAGGAAGTGATTGTGATCATGTTACTGTGTATCTAATGATCCCTATTACCCACTTCTGCCATGCTTCTTTCCACTTGAAGAAATCCCCCAAACACCTCCCTGGCTGTTTCCTCCTTCCTACCATGTCCTGTAAGCTGGTGCAGGAGTTCAACCTTTTTTCCTAAGAGTCCCCCCACATGCTATAAAAATTCCAGGGTTCACCTGTGCCACAGCGACTGTTTTCTGCATATAAAAGCCAGGGCTGGCATTAGGGGGAAGCAAGCAGGGCCACGGGAGCCCTGTGAAGCTAAGTTGCTCAGGCTTTGGCTTTAGCCCTGGATGGCAGGGCTCATGGTCCCAGGCTTCAGCACCACATGATGCAACTTTGACTTTCTGCCCTGGGCCCAGTGAGTTTAACACAGGTCCTGCTTAGTGGACCCCCCTGAAACAATCTCACTGCCCCCCCAGGAGGCCCTAGACCCTGAGTTGAGAACTGCTGACCTAGCATGCAAGCACTGCCCAAGTTGGTACCTGCATCCAGTTCAGGTTTCACAGTGGGAGTGGGGAAGACAGACTACACGTACGTCCATTTCCTATTATTGTCCACTTCAGACCTGGGGGCTGAGGCTGCTCAGCTGCTCCTGGCATCTCTTTCCTTTCTCCTTCTATGTTGCAGACAATCTCCAGCTTAGGGCTCAGGCAGAAGGGCAGTAGAGGTTCTAACAGGCCTCTCTTCACATACATTCCACCTATAACTCCCTTCCTGTGAAGCACACAGCTTGAAGAGTTTGTGTTAGTCCTTCATAGCAAACATGACCTCAATCCTTCTGTGAATCCTGTCTCTCTGACTCCTGTGTGAAGAGAACACAGGGCTGCTGGGAAGGAAAGAGAGGGCATTAGAGCTTGGCAGAGGTAGCCTTAAGCCTTTCTTTGGATGCTGATATTACCTGTCCTGAAATGCCTGGTAATTGAGGCTTGACTGGCATGTGGGGAGCGGGCTTGGAATACAAGGTCAGGGAGGCTTTTAGTGCTGGAAGAACAACTATGCTGATAGTCAATTGTTTGGCTTTCACTTCATGGGTTTTTATTTGGCGGGGGGGGGTGTTATATAGCTGTTTCTCTGGCTGAAAAAAATATTGGCATCAGCAACAGGATTGTAATACCCATTAGTTATTGGCAAGGATTCCTGGCTGTCTGGACAAGCAGCAACTTGCTCCTTTGCTCACCCCCTCACATGCAGCAGGGACTGAGCTCAGGTCAGATACGGGATGCACTCTCAAAGCTCCAGAGTGACTCAGCTGAGGAAGTCAACTTCAGCACTCTAGGGTAATGGAAAAAAAGTTCTCAGCAACAAAACAAATGAACTATGTAGGAGAGAGAGCACGGTCTAGGAGTTAAATCAGGAGGTGGGGAGTCAGGACTCAGATACATTTCTCAGCTCTGCCACTTTTGACTCACTGTGTGACAGAAGACACGTGACCAAACCGTTCTGTGCCTCAGTTTCCCAATTTGTAAAAGGGGCATTATGAGGCTGCTTTCATTAATTCTCATAAAGTGCTGTGCTCAGATGGAAGGTGCAATACAAGGGCAAAAGTATTAGTCTATTTTAAATGTCTGGGGTGACACTGCACCCCATATTCTTTGCAGTGATATTATTATGACATAATGTATTTTATGCAAGTCAAGTCATGTGAGGTGTCATTGGAAAAGTTATGATTTGCTGAATATGATTATCCTATGTGTATTCATATATCACTTTTGTATCTGAAGTTACGAATATTATGTATCTATTTCAAATGTAGTTACATCTGGGTAATGCCCACTAGACAAGATGCTTTCAGTCTAGATAGTGGGTGGGAAAGGGCCTATTCAGGGCAATGGGCCATTAGGAAAAAACAATAGGTCTTAGGAGAAGCTTATCTCCCACCTGGGAAGCCTTCCTGAAAATGCTATAGACTGCCTCCAAGTAATGGCTGCTATGACTCTACAAGGACATGATGAGACCACATGTCTCTAGACTTCATCTTGGGATGTCAGTATTTTTCCACAGACCGGGATGGGACCCAAGCTTTGGGAACAAAGGGTTCCCGACATATGCAAAAGCTCTATAAGGCAGGGAGTGACATCATCTGGTGTTCTTCAGTCCCCACACAAGAAGACTCCTAGAAACACCTGAGGAACAAAGACTGGAGGAAGTGCTGGACCCAGGCTAACGGGATTTCTAGCCTGTGAATGAAACACCTGGGGATTCCAAGCTGTAACGCAAGTGCAGCTTGTCCCTTAAAAATCTGCAGCTTGCTTGTATCATCTCTTAGGGTGAGAATCTGCAAGCTTTGTTTGCATTTTTTTGTTTATTTGCTAGGTAATCTGCTTTGATCTCTTTGCTATCATTTATAATCACTTAAAATCTATCTTCTGTAGTTAATAAGCTTGTTTTTGCTTTATCTAAACCAGTGAGTTGGAGTGAAGTGTGTGGGAAGCATAACTCGGGGCAAAGGCTGTTGCATATTTCTCGCCACATTGAGGGAAGGGACAAATTTTATGAGCTTAGGCTGTACAGGTCCCTGTGCAGCACTAGACAGTATAATTTTGGGTTTATACTCCAGAGGGGGTGCATGCCTGAGGAACTGGGAGTTGCCTTAGCTATAGCCTTCCTATGCAGGGGTTGGTCAGAAAGCCTGCATGTAACTGCAGCTGGGTGTGTCCCTACCTGTACGTTTGCTGGTGAAAGTGCAGGCTGGAGGGCTCTGCAGCTTGTCACAGCAGTATAGTGTGAGAGGAAACCCAGGCTGGTGGGTCAGGGGGCTCAGTGTTACCCCAGTTCCAGGTGGCACCCTGGGGGGGGGGAACCCATCACATCTAGTATTACAATTATTAAAATAAAACAGGAACTTGTGAATTAGTGAAGGTTGGTGCCCTGGTTTAAAGATGTACATGCTAAAGATTATCAGAAGCGGAAAAACCCCAAGGGTTAAAGAAAGAGAAAAGGAACTAGAATGCAGTGGGGAAAGGAGCTAGTAGGTCAGTGTGTCCCGCTCTAGGACAGATGCAGGATTGTTCCCTACAGTCTGTTCTCAGGGAGCTTTGGTCCAGTGCAGGTCCCATGCCAGGAGAGTTTCCAAAATCCAGTTAGATAGGAAGTGGGAAGGAGGGAGATTGTGTCTTATCAAGAATATTGGGTATTTCGAACTGAGACTAGAAGAGGGAAGAAAATACATTCTTCAGGGCTCTTAGCAGAGGGTTTGCCCAGCAGGAGGAGCCTCACATGTTTGTGGCAGAGGCAGGCAAGTGCTTCTTGAGAAGCAGAGTGGCATGTGCATAACACAGGTGTCCTGCTCCCACTGCAGCTGCTCAGCACACAGAAAGGCACCTGCTTTTGCAAGGCCACAATCATAGCACCTCTTGCTTCCTTTTCATGAGGGCTCAGGCCTTCCCACACCAAACTCCCTAATCAATGGCAAGGACACACACAGGCGGGGCTAATGGCCACTTCAGAATTGCTTGGAAAATAGGGTTTCAATTAGGGCCCTTTCACAAAGCTGGCTAAAACAAACCAAGGGCCCTCTCCTGTGGTTTGGGACAAAGGCAACTGCAGCCACCCTCTTATTAGCATGTTTCTAGAAGGATGGCTGCTTCGCTGGCTGCCAATTCAAAAGAAAAATAACCATTAAGAGCCCTAGCTTTATAATGTGCCTTGCTGCAATCTCCCAGCTCTTTGGCTCTGAAAAGCAGCATTTGGGCTGGGTTCAACATGAAGCCCTTTTATTGGGAGACAAAATTAACTTAATAAGGGAACAATTCTCTGTTTGGTCAAACTGAGTCATTCCAGTTTGGGGAAGAGGTTGTTTTCACTGTTGATTTTAAATGGCTAAATTTTACCTCTAAGATACTCACTGCACAGTAAGAAGTCTCTCTCTGAAAAATCCCACTTACAGCACAGTCATCATCCCTGACACAACTTGGTTTAGTCAGGACAGACCCGCACATTGTGCCACAATCCTTCTAGAGGTCAAGAATGCAGCATGGTTTGGAGAATACATTAGTTTGGGCCTGTCTACCTTGCAAGAGCAAACTGTGTTTTAGCCCTTCGGTGACCAGATCCCCCAACAAAGCGCTGTTCCAATTGGAAAGGAGAGCATTTCCCCTTTTGTATACACCAAGGTATCTTTGACCTGCCTTACCAACATGTGCACAATGGGCACCAGAGGCTCTGCAAAAGTGCAATTGATTTTAAATCTGCAACTAAACATTCTCCCAGGACACAAACAGACCACACAACTTCATAAACAAAGTTCAGCATTAGAGTAACCTGGCTTCACTTCATCCAGAATGGGCATTTCATCCCTCACAATTCTGATCATAAAAGGCTCTGGATAATTTCACTGCAGAGTTGGCGCAACATCACCATGGTAATAACTAGAAGGCTTTAAGATTTTATTTGAGACAATTCAGTGAAAATATCCAGTGACATAATCTCCTAAATTAGGCCTGGAATGCGCTAATGTAAAAAACTATATTTGTTCCAATGGTTTAAGTCCTGGCTTTAATCAAGGTTGCCCCTGTTATTTGAAATGTGACCCCTGCATATAGATGACAGATATTCCCTGCTATGCATATCGTATGAGCAGATTTCTTCCCTACATAGTGCAGGAATTGAAGTCACTTGTATACTAGGGCATTGCTTAGGAGGGGTTTTCTCACTTCTATCTATAGCTGGTAATATTTCAAATGTCAGTTCAACTTCTCTAGGGCCTTTGGGCCATTTTTACAGTCCAAAACCCATCTTTATGGAAGAGGAAACTGCTGGCATTGCTAAAACAGTATCACAGGAATTCCATGTCACCCACTGTGCAAACAACCAGTTACTCTTTCAGACGTGTAATCAAGGGAAATACCAGCATGACCCTTTACAAATTCTTCCTTCCCATCAGGGTAAATTGCACAGAACAGGAAGTTCGGGGGTGGAGACATGGGGGAGACTCTTCCTTTCCTGCAAGAAAGGAATTTTAAAGGGAAAAGACTGCAAACAGATTACTTTCCATTAGGCAAATCTTGCCTTCCCATTAGGCAAACCACCATACCTGCAGGTCATGCCACCAAAGAAATCAGTTCTGCAATAGCATGATTAGTGTGGGTAGGGATTGTGATGTCATGAGTCATCTAGTTCATCTCCCTACATTGTGGCAAGATTGATTTAACTCATTTCTGATAGGCATGTTCCAAATCTACCCTCAAACATCTCTGTGGAGGGGGAATCTGCATTTTGCTCTACTGACAAAATGTTTCTTCTAGTCAGGCGGTGTTTTTTTTTAAATATATAACCTATATTTTCTCTGCAGCACCTTAGATTACTTTTTATTCTGTCTTGGAGACTAATGAGAATGAGATACAAACCCTTAGCTTCTTAATTACATTTTACAAAGAAGAACTACTGGATCTTCACAGTCCTGGCTTGTAAAGTAAGTAAGTCCCATATGACCATACCTATTTCATAGAATGCTAAACTAAAACACATAGGTTAAATGACTTGCTAAGGTTATAGAGGGAATCAGTATCTAAACTCCGATCAGAATGATCAAGTTCCTGAACCTCCAGTCCTGTGCTCAGTAGTGTTTAGTCAGCAATATGCACCTACATTAGCAACAAATACAAGTATGGCAGCATGTTTTACATTTCAGCCAGGTGGCTTTTAAGTAGGACCACAACATATTGTCAAGGTCAGAGTTAGTTTTGAAAGCCATCAAAACTTGTTGATCCACTGTGCATATCTATTAGAGATTCTGCTTCCTGTGCTTATTCACCACGTGTGCTGAGGGCTGGGAGGCTTTGGTCTGCTTTGATCTTTTCTTGTCTTCAGTATCACTCCTGCTATGGAACAACCACATTTAGAAAAATAATAAAGAATTCAATTGTTGGAACCTAACAGACACTGCCCTCCAAACATCAAGAGAGAAAAACAATCCAAACAGTATTTTAAAGCCAAAAGCTATTTTTTCTTCCCTTAAACTTTGAGTCGTATCTTCGCTACTGGGAGACTTGCTGTTATTCAACAAACTGTAATGCAAACCCATTTCAGCTCAGCTGCCGAGAGCTCAAATGGCCTTCAAGAGACATCTGCACTTTCACATGCAGAATGTCACCACATTTTTACAATCACAAGACATCTTCAATGAAAACACTCAGTGGGCCAAGGCCAACTCTTGCATAATCCCATTACATTGAATGATTTACACCCTGGATGTATATGGATCATTTTCCTTGTCACTGTCTACTTGCAAGGGACACACTTGTTCACGGTTGCTCAGCCCATGATTGACATGCCCTTTCCCCATGTATGTGTTTGGAAAGCCCTTATATTCCTTTACAGTATTGGTAGTTAGTGCTTCTACATGCTTTTGTTTTTCTTTAAAAAGTAATCTGTGCCAGCAACCCAGCTCTGAGGGACATCCTACAATAACAAATCATTGTACATAGCTCAGCCCTCACAATCAACTATCCAATACAGTGATATGCTGCCAACATATTAATAATTAGAGGGTCCCTCACAATATTCCACCAAGAAGAGAGATTTGTCATAGCCCCTAGGTAAAATACTCCCCCAAATCCATCAGTCCTTCCACCCTCACCATCATATTTCCCTGTCCTTGGAAGCTCCCCTACCTGGCATCTCCTTCTTCATGACAGGTCAGAGTCCCGTGGCTTCACATTGTGGTTGTTCAGGTGGGAAGCAGATCAATGCTGGTTCTGGGCTTGCTGGTCAGTTGGAGAATGTGTCCCCTCTTTGTTTTTGAGATGGGTGGGTCTCCTTGGCTGCTGTAGGTGGTAGGGTGCAGGAGTGGGTCGACTCTAGTAGGCATGGAAGGAGCAGGCTTACTCTGGGCAGCTGTGGAGGGGAGCAAGGTGCCAGGCTTCTTCGTTGTACCGTCTTTTCAGACTCCGGGCTGGGGCTTAGTGTGCAGGCACTAGTCTCATTCACAGCAGCATCACCTTGGTCTCCTCTCCTTCATGCACTGCTAGAGCTGTAGGCAGACACAGGTTTGTGAGCACTACGTGGTGCATTTCCATGAAATCCTAGTCACTGGTAGGAGATGCAGTGGGGAAGTCTCCCTTTTAATTGCTGTCGTGGTGATAGGAGGTGCACCCAGGGCATGGGAGCCACCTAAGTGAACAGCAGCCCCCTCAGTCCCAGCCCCAGGATGGGCAGAAATTAACAAACAAGCCACCGCATTCTGGGGTGGGCTTTTGAAAAAGCTTTTTTGTCACTGTCCTTCCAAACAAATGATTCCTATCCCCCATGATCCCATCACTGTGCACATACAGTGTGGTTTCTGGGGAGGGTCGCTGAGTTGATTCTCTGAGACACCCCTCCAAACTGACTCATTTTACACACAAAGTTGTGTTTTTAAAAAGGATCTTTATGTCTCCCCCAGACTCCTCCTGCAGAAGCGGAGCCCAACTTTTTGCAATCGGTTTGTATCAGTTTATGTTGGCTACTCTTCACAGGGGAAAGGGCTAGAAATTTTCTTATAATAACTGAAATGTGAGGGTCTCCAGGATGAAGTCCAAATGCCTGTTTTGTTAAGGAGTGACTCAGCCAAGCCTCTGCTAGCTCCTCAGTGCTGTAACAAACTAATGCAACAAGAAGCTTGTGTGTATGGCCCCGCTATTCAAGAACAAACCACTGCATTTGCAGCCCAGTATACTTGGATATTGGTGTAAACCCAGCTTGTCCATGAGCAATATCATTCATTGTCCATGAATCTCAGTTTAGCCCCACTGCATATGTATTATGATACAGCCTTTAAGTATATGATCACATTTTTTCCTACACTCTCTTTTAACACAGGAGGAGCATTAAAAAATTAAGTGTTTTAAAAAAAACTTAAAAATTGACAGAAGTATATGGACAGTAGGGTTGGGATCACTAGATTAACAGAGCACAGTCCTCTACCAAGTGAGCAGAGTAACTGGTAGCAGTAGAAGGCTCTTAACTTCTACGTGGAACTGCCGCTAGAGTGGACAGAGACACACTTTGCCAATGTGCTTCACAGCTATTGGTGTTGAGACTCAGAAATAACAGGTTAAATTCCAGGTTCTGTAGGGGAATATTCTCTAATGGTCCTGCCCCTCCTGCTATTATTCCCCTCCCCGCCAACTCGTACCCCTCTCCCATCCCTTTGTTCCTACCCATCCCCCACATCTGACTTATGCTCCCATCCATCCACTGCTCTTAGCCTCCACCCAGTTCTCACCCCTGTCCCAGTCTTTAACTCCTTCCACTCACCCTTGTGCCTGCCCTGCCTCTACCAGATCTTGCCTTCCCCCCCACCCCAACATCCTTTTGCTCCTATCATCCCACCCACACACTTTGCTCTGATCTCTGCCCCCTCACCAACTTCTGTCTCCTGCTGCAAACCCTTGCCCCCATATACAGTAACTCCTCACTTAACATTGTAGTTATGTTCCTGAAAAATGCTACTTTAAGTGAAATGATGTTAAGCTAATCCAATTTCCCCATAAGAATGAATGTAAATAGTGGAGTTTAGGTTCCAGAGATTCCCCTCCCCCCCAAGACATTATATACATATTGTGACAAAGTTCCTCCTCTACCTTAGTGGGTCCTGCGCTTATTGGCATATTTGCTCACCTCAATGATCTTCCCCTCTGGTGGAACCCACAGTCTAGGTCAACTCCTCCTGTGTCTGATCAGGAGTTGAGAGGAACCCGGGCCCACCCTCTACTCCGGGTTCCAGCCCAGGGCCCTGTGGATTGCAGCTGTCTGTAGTGCCTCCTGTAACAACTGCATGACAGCTACAACTCCCTGGGCTACTTCCCCATGGCCTCCTCCAAACACCTTCTTTATCCTCACCACAGGACCTTCCTCCTGGTGTCTGATAATGCTTGTACTCCTTAGCTTAGCACAGCACTCAGCTCATTGAGCCTCTTGCTCCCAGCTCCTCTCACTCACACACCTCATTAACTGGGAGGCTTTTAACTAGTTCCAGCCAGCCCTTGATTGGCTTCAGGTGTCCCAATCAATGCAGCTATCTCCACTGCCTTCTAGAAGGATCTTAATTGGTCCCAGGTGTCTTGATTAACCTGGAGCAACTGCCATTTGGTTACCCTGGTACCAGGGATTTGTTTAGCCTGGGGCTAACATGCCTGTTCCTCACTACTTTACTGTAGCCATCTGGCCTTGCCCCATCACAATATACAGTATAAGTTTTAAATAATTTTTAAACAAACAATTTAATACTGTACTCCCCAGTGATGATTGTGAAGCTTGGTTGATGCAGGGGCGTAGCGGGGTCGGGACATGGGGGCTTGACCTGCTCCACCCAGTGTTCCAGCTGGGGCACAGGGTCGGGGGCTTGCCCGCTCCCCATCTGGAATGCCGGGCAGACAGAATGGAACATTGCACGACTTTAAAACGAGTATGTTCTCTAATAGATCAGCAACCTAATAACAAAACAGTGTTAACCGGGATGACTTTAAGTGAGGAGTTACTGTACTCTGATCTCCTGATCCAGCATCTCTTCCCCACCTTATTCCTCACCTGGCTTGTGCATTCAAGTTAGGCTGTTCCTGCACCTTCTCCAGGCTGCCTGGGCACCACCAGCAGGGGCACTGAGAGCAAAATCTGTTCTACTGCCCAGCACCATGGCAACCCTCAGCTGCTGGGAGGAAAAAATGCATGGAAAGTCCAGCTCAGGCCCAGCACGGAGCATGGTAGTCACTATGTGGTGATGGTGCACATGCAGTCCAATCCATGTAGGAGCTGGGAGGGGAGAAGGCATTCTTAATAGAGATGGACTCTTCAAATAATGTAGTTATCAAACTCTTAACAATCCTCCACTGAGGGTATGTGAGCTGAGATTTTTCAGAGGTTTATAAACTTGGCCCAATTTCGTTGATTTTTCATGGGAATAGCTAAAGGCACATCCTGGCCACCAAGACAACCCCCTGTCAAAGTTCATGTCTCTTCCACAAACTACGGAGGTTCTAGAGCTTCTCAATGAAAATAGTTGTTAGGACTTTAGTAACATGGAAAAAACAACATATTTCCCCCCAACCTCATTCTTAGAGCTGACCATTGTTTTAACTGAAACAAAACAGCCCCAGGCAGATGTCCGGCATGGGACATTTCAACCCAAACCGTTTGTTTGGCAAAGCTGTAAACAACTGAAAACAGGGTCTTAAAATGAAAAGGTTTGGGAACCTTGATTATAGGCATCACTACTTGTGTCACCTACAATTATCATTGAACTCTGTGCACCATTTGTGCAAGAGTAGGCACAGGAAGGAAACCCAGGTTCAGTTCCCAGCTTAGCCACAGATTTTGTGTGTGATTTGGAGCATGTTACTTGAGCTACCCTGTATCTCAGGTCCCTATCTTTAAAATGTAGATAATAGTTCACTTCCTCACATGGGGCTGGGAGTAAAAAAAATCCACTAATGATTGTGTGGTGCTCAGATGGTATAGTGATAAGGATTAGATAAATACATATAGATACAAAATAAATGTACTCCACATTATAATCTTGATTATCCAAAATAGGATCCTATCTCTTGATATTTATCAATTTGTCCCACACCTATTCCTGCTTTAGCATTTCTTATACACAGGGATCAAAGTCTTTCTTATATAGTCTACAATAGGTCTTCA
Source organism: Mauremys reevesii (assembly GCF_016161935.1). Lineage (NCBI taxonomy): Eukaryota > Metazoa > Chordata > Testudines > Geoemydidae > Mauremys > Mauremys reevesii. The sequence continues at coordinate 75,369,725 of NC_052626.1, forward strand.
AAAAGGTTCTGACTACTACCCTAAGAACAAAAGGTACATTAAAAATTCTGAATACCTTGACTGTCTTTTAATCATCATTACACTGGTCACATTCCTGTGATGACATCTGATTAATGAACTAGAGCAAAAGGTTTGTGAAACCTGGAACAAAATTTAATTTGTTGACCAAGAAGCCCTACTCTTTCTCAGTATTCAGATGTCTTCTGAGACCCTAGAGATGGACTTGCATAGAGATTTCTCTCTTTGGTTTACAGACCCTCCCAAAGGAACTTTAAATATACTTAAATCTTAATCATATTAGATCCCAAGCTGGCCACATTGTGATATTTTTGCATTTCACAGTGCTATGCAAATGGCAATAATACTCTCCTTACCACGTGTTTTAAAACAGTAAGCAATAGCAGAAGACACAAGTGGGTGTTTAAGTGGCAGTGTCACAGGATAATGGTCTCCAACTGCTACTCTGTAGTAATAATAAATGCAGAGGCAAAGCTGAGATATTTATTTTCAAAGTGAAAGATCTGTAAAATGTTCCATGACAGAGATGCCGTTTTACCAAATGATTGATGCATATTTAGTTTAACTGGTCTGATGGATGTCAGAATGAGTGGCAGCTGTTGCTCAACTGTTATTGTAATGTTGCATGCTCATTGGCTTAGGGACAGAAGGTAGGCGTGAGACACAGCCAACTGGAGACGAGTTCATTCCTAAAAGTGCAGACTTTTAAAGAGTAAACTGTACTTTTATAAATCCAGTGGGTTTTAACTAAACTGAATTGAGTAACCTGCTGGGATGGCTCCCATTACATTTGGTATCATTTATAGACATGTAGTATTAACCCTTCATAGCTTTAGCTGTACAATTGCCATTAGTAAATGTACTGTTTTTGTACTACAATCGATAGAACTAGGTGGGACCTGGCGTTTCCGTTGGATGGGAAATTTCACATTTCCAAAACCAGTGCTTGTTCGGATTCGGTTGGAAATGCACAATTTCCCATGGAATGGAAATTTTCAAAAAATTCCTTTATGGAAAAGCCAAAACAGATTTTTTAAAATGTTCTGGGCTGGCTCCAACTGGCTTGCCAGGTGAGCAGCTGGAGAGTTGGGCAGCCACTTGCTCACCTGGTGGGCAGCCCTAGTACCCAGGAAGCCAGCCAGGGCAGGCAGAGCAGGTAACCAGGAAGCCAGCCAGGGGAGCCAGTCAGCCAGCTGCCTGGACCCCTAGGTAGCCCTGGCAACTAGGGCCCTGGGCAATCTGCCTGCCCAGCAGGCAGCCTGAGGAAGCTGCCACCTGGCTCGCTGAGTGAGCTGGCCAGCAGGCAGCCAGGAAACTGGGCAGCCTTGGACACCAGCCAACTGCAGAACCCTGGGAGCTGGCCTGCCCAGATCCCTGGACTACCTGGCTGCCAGCCAGATGCACTGCTGAGGAGCTGGGAGCCTGGAAGCTCTAGCTCTGTGGCAGTCAGCCAGGCAGGCTACTGAGGAGCCTGGAAACCCCGGGTCCCCACCAGGAGGGCTACTTAGAAGCCACAGAGTCTAGGAAGATGGGAGGTGAGCTGGCAGGAAATGAGGCTGGTTTCTGATGGAAACATGCCTGGTTTCTGTTGAAGGTTTTGACAGAATTGAAACATTTCACTGGAATCGCAGCAAAGAGTCCTGTGGCACCTTATAGACTAACAGATGTATTGGAGCATGAGCCTTCGTGGGCGAATACCCACTTCGTCAGATGCATGTAGTGGAAATTTCCAGAGGCAGGTATAAATATGCAGGCAAGAAGCAGGCTAGAGATAATGAGGTTAGTTCAATCAGGGAGGATGAGGCCCTCTTCTAGCAGTTGAGGTGTGAACACCAAGGGAGGAGAAACTGGTTCTGTAGTTGGCTAGCCATTCACAGTCTTTGTTTAATCCTGAGCTGATGGTGTCAAATTTGCAGATGAACTGAAGCTCAGCAGTTTCTCTTTGAAGTCTGGTCCTGAAGTTTTTTTGCTGCAGGATGGCCACCTTAAGATCTGCTATTGTGTGTCCAGGGAGATTGAAGTGTTCTCCTACAGGTTTTTGTATATTGCCATTCCTAATATCTGATTTGTGTCCATTTATCCTTTTACGTAGGGACTGTCCAGTTTGGCCAATGTACATAGCAGAGGGGCATTGCTGGCATATGATGGCGTATATTACATTGGTGGACATTTAGGTGAATGAACCGGTGATGGTGTGGCTGATCTGGTTAGGTCCTGTGATGGTGTCGCTGGTGTAGATATGTGGGCAGAGTTGGCATCGAGGTTTGTTGCATGGATTGATTCCTGAGTTAGAGTTACTATGGTGCGGAGTGCAGTTACTGGTGAGAATATGCTTCAGGTTGGCAGGTTGTCTGTGGGCAAGGACTGGCCTGCCACCCAAGGCCTGTGAAAGTGAGGGATCTGTGAATGGCTAGCCAACTACAAAAGCAGTTTCTCCTTCCTTGGTGTTCACACCTCAACTTCTAGAAGAGGGCCTCATCCTCTCTGATTGAACTAACCTCGTTATCTCTAGCTTGCTTCTTGCTTGCATATATATACCTGCCCCTGGAAATTTCCACTACCTGCATCTGACGAAGTGGGTATTCACCCACGAAAGCTCATGCTCCAATACGTCTGTTAGTCTATAAGGTGCCACAGGACTTTTTGCTGCTTTTACAGATCCAGACTAACACGGCTACCCCTCTGATATTTGGTTCCCTGGAATCACCATTTTCTGATGGAAAATTATTCAGTCAGAAAATTTCCCATCAGCTCTAACAACCAAGCACCTTTCTCCACTAAAATAGCTTCTTAACAATATAGTTGTTGGAAGAAACAAACAAATTGCAACATTACAAGACTGGCCCTTTGTTGGGGCATCTGCCATAGCATGTATCTGAACCGTATTGTTTGTATAATTTTGATTGTAAGACTCTTGATTAGGGATTTTTCAATGCTACACTTGGATACCATAGTCACAGGTGCCTTTGAAGTAATTCTTTAGGCATAGGGAGAGATATCACATAAAACAGGGATGGCAGGTAATATTTTCAAAAGCATCAAAGTGACTCAGGAGCCTAGTTCTCACTGAAAGTCAGTGGGACTAAGGCTTTGTCTACACTACGCACCTTTTAGTGACACAGCTGTGCCACTACAGCCGTGTCACTAAAAGACACAGTGTAGCTGCTGTTTGTCAACAGGAGAGCGCTCAAACAGCAGCGGCGTTGTCAGGCGCTGTTCACACCGATGCTTTTCGTCAGTAAAATTTGTCATTCGTGGGGTTTTTTTTTAAACACCCCTGAATGACAAAAGTTTTGCTGACGACGTTCCAGTGAAGACAAAGTCTATGGCTTTGCCTACACAGGAAAGATTTACCAGTTATACTGGTATAGTAGTACAGATATAACCCTACTGTGTGGGCACTCTTATTCCAGCACAAAAGTGGCTTTTTATGATTGAGCTGAAACCCTTTCCCCAAGAGACACATGCTAAACCAGGGTTCTCAAACTGTGGGTTGGGACCCCAAGTGGGTCATGACCTCATTTTAATTGGGGTCACCAGAGCTGACATTAGATTTGCTGGGGCCCAGGGCCAAAGCCGAAGCCCGAGCCCCACTGCCCAGTGTAGCGCAAATAGAGGAGGGGCGCTAGGGGTTATATCTGTACTACTATACCAGTATAACTGGTAAATCTTTCCTGTGTGGCAGGGCTCAGGTTTCGGCTTCAGCCCCGCATGTTGGGGCTCAGGTTACAGGCCACCTGCCCAGATCTGAAGCCCTTGGGCTTTGGCCCCCTGCTTGGGGTGGTGGGGCTCGGGCAGGTTCAGGGGTCGTGTAGTAATTTTTGTTGTCAGAAGGGGGTTGCAGGGCAATGAAGTTTGAGAATCTCTATGCCAGTGGTTCCCAAACTTTTTTTTCTGCAGACCACTTGAAAATTGCTGAGGGTCTTGGCAGATCTTTCCAAATGATCTTAATGATCTTTCCAAATGTTGTTTGTACTGTTAGCTAACTCTCGTAAAAAAAACCCTTATAATAAACAACTTTTTTGTTCTACAAATATAAGCACCAACTCATATTTTAATACCAGTAGTCTTACCTTTCTAATGCAATGGATGTGCCCTCTCTCCTCCACTGCGGCAACCCCCGAGATGGGGCTGGGAAGGAGGGGGTCTCTCCCTGGCAGCCGAAGCCTTGGAGCTGGGGAAAGTCGCCTCTTTCTCTGTCCGCCGCAGCCCTGCACATCTCAAATTCCCCCAACTCCCTCTTTTCACCCCACTGCCCCCTCCAAGCTATCCCCTATTCCCCCCAAGGCCACCACCTCACCATATATGTGCGTCTTCTCCAGGGTCCAGGCACCTAATTAGTGGAGCCATGCCTATGTGGTTCCACTAATTAGGTGGGTGGCCCTTCATTCTCTCGTGTGCGGCCACCCAGGCGCACACCTTAGAGGGAACTATCTGTGGACACTGGTGGTCCACTAGGGTGACCAGACAGCAACTGTGAAAAATCAGGACATGGGGTGGGGGGAGTAATAGGCACCTATATAAGACAAAGCCCCAAATATAAGGACTGTCCCTATAAAATTGGGACATCTGGTCACCCTATGGTCCATGGACCACAGTTTGAGAACCTCTGTCCTATGCTAAACCAAATACAAGGTACCTTTTACCGGACTTCGGCTATGTCTACACTACAGCTTATGTTGGCATAATTTATGTCACTCAGGGGTGTGAATAAACTACCCTGAGCGACGTAAGTTACACCAACATAAACATCGGTGTGGACAGTGCTTTGTTGGTGGGAGAGCTTCTGCCGACACAGCTACCACCTCTTGTGGAGGTGGTTTTATTATGCCGATGGAGAGCTCTCCCGTCAGCATAGGGCATCTTCACCAGACGTGCTATGGCGGCACTGCTGCAGTGCTGTATATGTAGACAAGCCTTAAGGGTGTCCAGATGGGGCCTTATACTGGTATAAAACTATGCTGGATTAAATTCACACCTTAGGTTATTCCCTTATAGACAAGGCCTTAGGTTCCTAAATCACTCTTGCAAATGCATCTTAAACTTTTCAAAAGTGCCTCTCTCATGTCTTCTTCCATGGGTTGCACAATGCTGAGCCCAGCGAGCACTAAACACATAATAAACCATATTTAGCGTTCAAAACATAATGTAAAAGTGGCCTGAAGCAGTTTTGATTTATTTGAAGAGAAATTAACTGTTGTGTGTGATAAAAACCTCAGAAATTTCCTGTCAATGAGATGAAGGAGTCTGTGAATCATCTCCCATGGACTGTGGTTGAGCCTCTCCCTCCTTCTTTAAAACCTTTAGATTTTAAATGCACTTTACAAATAGGAGCAGCAGCAGCTTTAAAGAACTAAAAACAGAATAAGTAAATGCCTGAATGATGATGGCTCTGGCAACCAAAGTCCTGCCCTGAGAACATCTAGTGTGAGGCTAATGCTGACAAGCAGGAATGAAAAAACATTGTCAGATTAGAAACTCCATTGCTCCCCAAGTTCTGAAATCAGCTTGGTAAGAATAGCGGGAGCTGGGGGAGAGGGGAGTTATAGAGATGAAATAGAGCCATTCTGAACTAAATGAGGCAGCCAAGCTAGGAGCTGGCTGAAGAGGTGACTGGGTCACTGAAAAATTAACTGACATCTTACACCTGTGAAAAGTACTGTACAGAGCAATTTATTGAGATTGAAATCAGCACGTTTCAGTTCTCTCTCTGACTGCTAACAGCATCATCAAGGCAGGAAGAGGAAAGCTCACCCCTGCATGCAGCAGGCAAAACCTTACTTCAAAGCCTTCATTGTGCTAGGGCTGGAAGCACAATGGTTTGTCAGGCTGACCAAGGGAGGCAACCTACTCTAGCTCTTAAACTAGGAAGGCCTCATTCTCACTGCGTAAATGCAGTTGCTAGCATATTCCATCATGCACACAGATTGTCAAGCACCTTCCTACCCACACACTTGCCTCCTCCCCCTCCCCTACTCATGTTAAGTAGGTGGGTTAAGTGCATGTTGATTATATAACATAGGGAGCCCAGCTCTGTGCATCACTTCCGCCCAGAAAACACCACCAACCAAGGTTTGCTAATCCCCCTTCTGCTGCCTCCACAAATAAACAAGGTGCCTGTGTTTTGGGGTTTATTTCCTTCTGCTATTTCACTTTGAAGGAGCACTGTAAAGATAAGCTGTCTCTTTTCTTGCCATGGACTAGATATCGAGCTCAGCTCTGCCTGAGAGAGCAAGGTGCAGAGGGAAACACTGAGCACGTAAGAAACAGTGTGACCTAGTGGACAAGGCACTGCACTCAGGAGTCCTGTGTCAAGAATTCATCTGCTCTGACCTTGGACAAGTCACTTCTCTTTGTGCCTCTGCTTCTTCTCTCGCCCTTTATCTGTCTTCTTTAGAGTGAAAGGTCTTCAGGGCAGGAACTGTTTCTTACCGTGTTTATATAGCACCTAAAGGAAAGGGGCCCTACTCTTGGTTGAGACCTCTGAGCTCTACTATGATACAAACAACAATAGCATTCAAATGCACAGGGTTAAACTGTGTGCCCAGGGGCTTTGTGGGAAGAAATCTTCTAGTGGCGCATCAGAGCAGTCTCTTCTGTTAGGATCAGGTGAACATATCCCATGTGGTCAATACCCTGTGATTGCAGAGTGGAGACTAGTATTGATTAGCCATAATGGTGCTTCTAGGTGTATAATAGCAAATCATTCAACTAAGGAATCTAAATCAAACTACTACTTTGTGCAAGACCCTCCCCTTCATATTTCCCCCTCCTTAAACTTCATTACAGCCCCATTTTCCTGTAATTAAGGAAGGAATTGTAACTGTCCTGAGGAATCACACCAGAAAGCCCATTTCCTTCTTGCTCAAAGGCCATTGGCATACAGCCCCAACCTCCTTTTAAAAGTAGCTGAGATGAATGTTAGAAGGATCAAGAAATAGGCAGATCAAATAGGCCAACAAGCAAAGCAACAGAAGTCTGGCATCTGCCCAGCTGAATGATTCAGCAGTTTCTGAAGCAACCCTGAGGAGAGTGAACGCTTCACAAAAAGCCTTCATTGCTGACGCAATAAATGCACCAAAGTTGCCCTCCGGCTTGGCGAAAAATGGGACGACAGGCATGTTTTCAGCAGAAGGCTGGTGAAGGGAGGATGGGCCAGTTAGCTCCCATTTAAACAAATTGAATGGGTTGCTATGGAAACCTTGAGCATTTAAAAAGAGCACTTACAAAAAAAAAAAAAAAAGTAATGCAGCTTCCATTTCGAGGCTGAAAGTGTTTATTACCAGAAAAGGCAAAGCTAGTGTTAAATGCTTTTTAGCCAAGTCAGTGGTGCCAACACTTAAGGAGGATATTCTGGGCTGCACGAGCACCTATCATCTGTCACTTGTCCTAAACCCTATGATGAAAATCTACCCCTTTCTGCCAGGACTGCTGCACGGGGCTCTTCAGCTTAACCCCTTCACTGCTGTCCCACCTCTCTGTGAATTAGTGTTCAGGAGGTAACTTGGCCACATCTATCAGTCCCAAAGGGAGAAAAATAAAAATGGAGGGAATTAATCTGACATGGTACAAATGAAGTAAATCTAAAACCACCCTACCCTCAAACAGAGATTTTTCCATAAAAAGACACACGTCAGGGGCTCCATGAAGCCCCCTAGAACCATACTATTACTATGGATTTTACATGGAAGATGCTCAGATACTACAGTGATGGGTAACAATATAAAACCCCAAGGTAGTTTCACATGCAACCTAAACCTCATCAAGAGGTTTATACAGGAGTACTTAATGCAAGAACTAGAGGAATAAGTAGTTACAAAGAATACGGAGACAGGAGGTATTGATGTGATCTAAGCCATTAACTTGCTGTATGACTGTGGATCAGACACTGCTAGTTTCAAAATGGCCACCATTTTGCATTGTTCTCAATGGGAGAGAGAGGCCAGAGCCCACCTGTACCAAAGATGGCCACTGCCTCCATTATCCTACTTCTCTTCACCATCCCTCTGGGGAGCTTGGTTTCATGCATTTGGAACAATAGGAGGTAGCAGCCATTTTGATAGAGGGCATCTTAACGGAGGACAACTAATAGCCTCACTTCAACTGAAAAAAGTGTGAGATGGACATTTTGAAAGAATTCTTCACATTTCTCTAAAGGAGAAGATTTTAATGAAGTAGCCTCTGCTGACAGATAAGCGTTCAGTTATATAAAAAAAGGCACAAAAAATTACCATGCATCCTAAGTATATATATTTTTAAATGCCCATTGTGCTGCACTATGTGTTGTGCACTATGCACGATGTGCTGCAGTCTAAAGCAGCTGTAAACCCACTTTAACTGGCCAACATGTTCAGGCTTCTCTAGAGTGGTGTACAGCAACCAACACATCCTAAGGAATTTGGCCCTAAAAGGTTAAAAAAAAGATGTATTTTTAGATAAGTACCTATCTTCATATTGTTGTAAATATCATATGGCTACATTCTCTGAGTTTCTTGTTTTGTGATCAAGTATGACATTTTTAATTGAAAAAAGATGGGAATTCCATCACAGAAATACAAGGGAAAATAAAGAAAAAAATCTAAAATGTCTTCAAAAATCAATTTTAATCTGGGACCACAAACACTGCAATGTCTTGATTATTATCACATGCTTATTGCATGGTGTCATTAGAGGGCAAAGTTAAGGATGCCTTGAGTATTTACATATCTTGTTTGGATTTAAGTTTAACCTCACCTCTGAATCCTCTGCTTGTTTAGGGGATAATTACATTACATTTTATCCTAGATTACCGATACGTATTTTCAACCTTCACTCCCTCTTACTGTAGTTTTTGCCTGGGAATACTATGTAGTCTATTAAACAGGCCTAGGATGAAAGAGAAAGACACTATGGTGTGTGAGGCGTATACTCTAATTCTAAAAAAAGTCTTTTGGATGAAATATTTCATATTCAGTCTCGGAGGGGATTTTTTTTTCAAATCTGTAAAATCAGAGATAAACCCCTTCAACTATCTTTGAGTTATCAAAAGGTAAAATACAACATTTTCCATTTAAAATAAATTTTAGGCCGCTGCTTTACTCAAAGAATGAAAAAAAATATGGCTGAAGTTTATTACTTGAAATTTCAGTTTTGCTGATCCTCAGTGAGGCCTAGGCCTTTCTGCTGTCAGGACCCACTTTCCCACCCACATTAACCCAGTGTTATGAGCACTGAAATCTTATTTTTGTGCATAGTAACTTTGGGAGCTATGAACTATCAGGGCTAGTATCTACACAGAAAACTTCCTCTGTAGATAGATTTCAATGTAGAAACAGATTCTGGGCCAGATTCTCTCTGCGTATTCTGGCCATTTTCTGCTGCTCAAGTAGTGCAAAATGGTAGACGGTTGCCCTACCTGGCTAGCTGATTATCTCTCCGGTGTGGGGAAGTTTTCACCTGGCATAAAGAGGCATAATCAGCCTTTATGCCAACTACCCCACCCACACGATGTATGGGACAGGAGAGAGCATGACACAGCATACTTTCACTCAACCAATTCTCAACTGATGTGTGGTCCCACAGGGGAAACACAGCCAGCTGGCACAGAAGTTAGAGCAGCCCCTAAGCTCTCCTGTACCAACTGAATCTCAGCACAGGAGAGAATGTAGGTGGTTATGCGTGACTTTTAAAGTCTGTAGGAGTTGACCTCTCTACCGTGAAGCTTTCAGCACCTCAGGAGAAGGATTTCTCTCTCTTCGGAATCCACAGGGAAATTAAAATATAACTTATGTTAAGGTTACAAATCTCATGATTCTAGAGTTTAAATGCAAAAACAGTGGTTCTCATACTGTAGTAATTATTAATTTGCACATACTGCATGCGTGTTGTATTGTCAATTTCTGGATTGATCTCTGGATTGACTTCAACTGAGCTACAACAATGTACACAACTGAGGATCTGGCCCTGTCTCTGGACATGGCAGGGTAAGCGCTCTGTCAAGCTTAACACACACTTGCGGTTTATTCAGATAGGCTGATGTCCCCTTTCCCTTTTTCACACTTTACAGGCAGCAGTAGAGAAGGCTCACTGTCTGAAGTAACCATTGGACTGTGCTTCTGCCTGGATGTAGTGCTGGGCAGCAATGAAAGTTACAGACATATAAGTACAAGCCTCTGGGAGGAGTCAACTCAGGCACCTGGTTAAGGAGAAATAGTTCTTTTTGTAGGAACTACATCACCCAACATGGCACCAGGAATCTGCGCACAGCACCAGATGACAACAGAAAGCAAAGCAAATGGCTGTATCCTTCAACACCAACTTCTTATAGTTTTATCAGACCTTTCCATCTGAAAGTAAGAAACTGAGTCAGGATAACATCAGGAAACCAGGGTGAACCCTGCCCCCACTACACACAAAAAAAGCATCTAAAAAAACCCTGGGTTTATTTACATAACCCCTTCAATTTTAATAACTCTTTCCCATCACCATTCATGCACTTTAGAAATACAGTTTTAAATGCTGTACAGTGCTTTAGGCAGACATCATAACAGTATTATACTCGTGAGATTCACTGAGAAATCAATTCTGCCCAATTTAGAGCTTGAGTACCGCAGTGGCTTGAGAGTTTATCCTTTACAATCACCAGTAAAAATGAAAATTTACGCATAGCAGACAATTAGTCACTTGACTGTTGTCATCAGGGAACAATTTTCTTCCATAATGCAGCAGATAGCACTGGCTAATCAGAAGCAGACTTTTTTTAAATGCTGACTTACGTTGACAACAGAGAGGGGCATCATCAAGCTTAGTTTAACTGATGTGAGACAATACAGAGAATGTTTATCAGTGCTTGTGGTCCCACAATACATAGAAAATGAACATGTACTATCCTGCAGCCTAGCATAGCTGACGAACAAGTAACTGTAGAGGGTATTTAGCCACATATGGGCATATCTGGCTTTGCTTAACAGAACAGTGAACATGAATTCATTGGTTCCAATAGCAGGCAAGACAGGTAGGCAAGGCAAGCTTTTAACAGTTCCTGCAAGACTACCTAGAATTGGGTTTTAGCTGCTGTTTGCCTGTCTGGAACACAAGAAGTTTGATGGAAGTGTTTTTCACTATAATCTGAATTTGTGAGATTACACATACATACAGAAGAATTTTCTAATGGTCACAGAGCAGGATGAGGAGTCAGGAGTGGTGGGTTCTCATGACAATGGGGAAATAATTTAGGCTCAAATCTTCAAAAATAGTCAGGAGTTTTGGGCACCCAATTTGAGATATCCAAGGCCAGAGTTTCAGAGGTGCTGGACACCCATAACGCCAACTGAAGTCAATGGAAGTTGCAAGTGCTCAGTACTGCTGAAAAATCAGACCCTAAGTATCTCAAATACAGAGTCTCAAAATCTGAAGCACCCACAATCCTTGGCCACTTTTCCCCAATGTTGACCTTAATTTCTTTGCAACTTAGATTTCCTATTTATAAAATGGAAATAATATTCCTCAACCTTGTCGGTGTGGTGTAAGGCTTTATTGGTTACCAGTGAAGCAGCAAGGCAACATAGTCTAGGGGGTAAGGCACCGGACTGGTAGTCAGGAGATATGAGTTCTACTCAAATCTGTCATTGACTTGTGAGACTTTGGGTAAATCCCTTCTTGTTTCTGTGCCTGTTTCCCCTCACACTCTTGTCTGTCCCACCTATTGCTTAGGGCAAGAGCTGTTTGTATAACACATAGCACACAGGAGTCCTGATCTTGGTTGGGGCCTCTAGCTACTGTAATGCAAACAACAATACAACTTACCTCCTTTGTAAAGTGCTTTGTGATATACAGAGTAAAGCACTATGTAAGAGCTAGGTTATAGTATTTAAGTAAGGCTACGATTTTGTCATGGATATTTTTAGTAAGAGTCCCAGATAGGTCACAGGCAATAAACAAAAATTCACAGAAGCCGTGATCTGTCCCTGACTTTTACTAAAAATGTTCATGACCAATGGGGAGGGGAGAAGGGTCCATCACCCTGCCCTGCTGTGGCTGGAAGCTCCGGCCCCTGCCCAGTAACTGGGAGTGACTCCAGCCCATGGAGGCTGGGGAGCTGCAGGGGATCTCCTGCTGCCTGGGGACCTCTGGGGGATTCCCCTCCCTCCCCGCCAGGCTGGGGAGCTGCAAGGGTTCCCCTGCTGGCAGTGGCAGCAGAGGAGCTGCCAGGGGTCTCAGGGACTGGGGAGCTCTGGGAAATTCCCTGCAGAGACTGGGGAGCAGCGGGGGATTCCCCACCACTCTGGGCCACGGGGTATTCTGCAGCTCTCGGCCACCATGGACGGTGGGGTACCCTGCAGCTCCCAGCTGCTGCAGGCTGAAGTCATGGAGGTCTGCGGAAGTCACAGATTCCATGACTTCCGCAGCCACCAGGACCAAATCATAGCCTTAATTATAAGTGCACCAAGAATCTCTGAGTTGATGTGCTATGTAAGTGCAAAGTATTATTTATACACACACCTACACAGTTTAATGTAGAGCAGTATGACAGGATTATTTTCTGTTACTTGTCTCTGCTATGAAAACCCATTCACATTTTGCCGGGGTATTGGGGTGGTGATAAAAAAGCACTGATCACTGAAGCTGCTTTCCCATGGGTGAACTCTCATATCTTTAATTTTATGCAAGCACTTTCACCTCTCTCCAAAGGGACAGGTCATTATTGTTTTTTAAAATCAAACAAAATGAAGTCTATGAATTAGCAAAATTAAATAGCATCTTATGTCTGAAAATACAACAGTATCATCTGCATGTTACAGGAAACTTGTGACTGTCACAGTTCTCCATGATGACAGCTCCGTTCCCCTCTCCCCATCAAATGTTTGACAGTAACTGAATCTATTATGGCTTCTTGCTCCAAACCAGCACAAGGTCTGAAGCTTTGGATCAGCCGTGATGTTATATCCAGTAATATCCAAGACAGTTGTCTTCATTCACCTTTGCATTCCCTCAAGGTCTGGATAAATGGTCCTAAATGTCAAGTTTATCCGTGGTTCCCTGGCATGATATTCCTTAGGTACCCGATGCTATAAACATTATGAACAAAAAGAATGAGTTTGCACAATTAAAAACACATTTAATATTCACATACAAAATATTTTGTATCCTCATTTTACAGGATGGTGACATTACTCACTTTTCATAATACTGGAATTCGATAAGACATAAAACCCATGTCCTGACTGCTCAGGGCCATTAAGAAACCCACAGAACTTTTTGTAACAGTAGAGTGGTTAGGCCAAATTACAACTTCATTATGTTCTGTCTTCTTAAATTGCCTATGCACTTTCAGATGCATACTGTGTTCGTCACTGCCTCTCTAAATGCAGGACCATTACATAGGTGGGTGGAGTGATCACTATATATCACTTGGAGTCCGGTGGCACCTTAAAGACTAACAGATTTATTTGGGCATAAGCTTTTGTGGGTAAAAAACCCCACTTCTTCAGATGCATGGAGTGAAAATTACAGATACAAGCATAAATATACTGGCACATGAAGAGAAGGGAGTTACCTTACAAGTGGAGAACCAGTGCTGACAAGGCCAATTCAGTCAGGGTGGTCTGATGGTGTGGCTGATGTGGTGGGGTCCTATGATGGTGTCGCTACAGTAGATATGGGGACAGAGTAGGCAATGGGGTTTGTTACAGGGATTGGTTCCTGGGTTAGTGTTTCTGTGGCGTGGTGGGTAGTTGCTGGTGAGTATTTGCTTCAGGTTGGGGGGCTGTCTGTAAGCGAGGATTGGGCTGCCTCCCAAGGTCTGTGAAAGTGAGGGATTGTTTTCCAGGATAGGTTGTAGATCATTGATGATGTGCTGGAGAGGTTTTAGTTGGGGGCCGTACGTGATGGCCAGTGGTGTTCTGTTATTTTCCTTGTTGGGCCTACCCTGTAGTAGGTGAATTCTGGGTACCCATCTTGATCTGTCAACCTGTCTCCTCACTTCCCCAGGTGGGTATTGTACAGACAGACATCATCTTCCTCTCCAAGTACAAACAGATGGACATCATACCAAACGGACTGAAGGTAAAAAATCCATTGCAATCGACATACTACACTGACTATGGTGAGAGATTGTGCCATGCACTCTCAAAGAAATTGAGGAACCACCTGATCAGCATCCTATACAGCAAACAGGAGAAGATCAAGAATGAGCTCTCAAAACTGGATACTCTCATACAAAACCAACCTTCCACACAAACTTCCATGTGGCTGGACTTTACAGAAACGAGACAAGCCATTTACAACGCACACTTCACTTCTCTACAGAGGAAAATGGACAGTAAACTAAACTTCTACATGCCACAGGGGGCTACCACAGTGGTACCCTTAACTGACCCAACAATATTGTTAATCTATCCAACCACACACTTAGCCCAGCAAAAGAGTCTGTCCTATTTCGGGGACTCTCTTTCTGCCCCACCATGCCCATGATACAGTTCTGCGGTGATCTAGAAGCCTACTTTAGCTGCCTCTGACTCAAGGAATATTTTGAAGACACCAGCAAACAGTGCACTGACCCACAGGAACTCTCCTACCAACATCACAAGAAGAAGAACTCTGCGTGGACTCCTCCTGATGGTTGACATGACAGACTAGACCTCTACATAGAGTGCTTCCGCAGACGTGCACAGGCTGAAATTGTGAACAAACAGCATCACTTGCCCCATAACCTCAGCCGTACAGAACGCAATACCATCCACAGCCTCAGAAACAACTCTGATATTATAATTAAAGGGGCGGACAGGAGATGCTGTAGTCATCATGAACAGGTCAGAATATGAACAGGAGGCTACCAGGCAACTCTCCAACACCACATTCTACAGGCCACTGTCCTCCGATCTCATGAGGAGTACCAAAAGCAACTACACCATCTGCTCAAAAACTCCCTGCTATCGCATGGGAACAAGTCTACACAGAGACACCCCTAGAGCCCCGAGCAGGGGTATTTTATCTGCTACCCAAGATCCATAAACCTGGAAATCCTGGACGCCCCATCATCTCAGGCTTTGGCATTCTTACAGCAGGATTATCTGGCTATTTGGACTCTCTCCTCAGACCCTACGCTACCAGCACTCCTAGATATCTTCGAGACTCCACTTACTTCCTGAGGAAATTACAATGCATCAGTGATCTTCCTGAAAACACCATCTTGGCCACCATGGATGTAGAAGCTCTTTACACCAATATTCCACACGAGGATGGACTACAAGCTGCGAGGAAAAGTATCCCTGATGAGGCCACGGCACACCTGGTGGCTGAGCTTTGTGACTTTATCCTCACCCACAACCATTTCAGATTTGGGGACAACTTATACCTTCAAGTCAGCGGCACAGCTATGGGTACCCGCATGGCCCCACAGTATGCCAACATTTTTGTGTCTTACTTAGAACAACGCTTCCTAAGCTTTCATCCCCTAGCGCCCCTCCTCTATTTGCGCTACACTGATGACATCTTCATCATATGGACCCACAGGAAGGAGGCCCTTGAAGAATTCCACCTGGATTTCAACAATTTCCACCCCACCATCAGCCTCAGCCTGGACCAGTCCACACAAGAGATCCACTTCCTGGACACTGCAGTGCAAATAAGTGATGGTCACATAAACACTACTCTATACTGGAAACCTACTGACCGCTATACTTACCTACATGCCTCCAGCTTCCATCCAGGACACATCACACGATCCATTGTCTACAGCCAAGCCACAGGATACAACTGCATTTGCTCCAATCCCAATCCCTCAGACAGAGACAAACACCTACAAGATCTTTATCAAGCATTCTTAAAACTACAATACCCACCTGGGAAAGTGAGGAGACAGATTGACAGAGCGAGACTGGTACCCAGAAGTCACCTACTACAGGACAGGCCCAACAAGGAAAATAACAGAACACCAGTGGCCAACATGTACAGCCCCCAGCTAAAAATCTCTTCAGCACATTATCAGCAATCTACAACCTATCCTGGAAAACGATCCCTCACTCTCAGAGACTTTGGGAGGCAGCCCAATCCTCATTTTCAGACAGCCCCCCAACCTGAAGCAAATACTCACCAACAACTACCCACCACACCACAGAAGCACTAACCCAGGAACCAATCCCCATTGCCTACTGTCCCCATATCTACTGTAGTGACACCAACCACATCAGCCACACAAGGGCTCATTCACCTGCACATCTACTAATGTGACATATGCCATTATGTGCCAGCAATGCCCCTCTGCAATGTACATTGGCCAAACCAGACAGTCAGTCTCTACGTAGAAGAATAAATGGACACAAATCAGACATCAGGAACGGTAATACACAAAAGCCAGTAGGAGAACACTTCAATCTCCCTGGACATTCTATAACAGATTTAAAAGTAGCCATTCTTCAACAAAAAACCTTCAAAAACAGATTTCAAAGAGAAACTGCAGAGCTACAATTCATTTGAAAACTTAACATCATTAATTTGGTGTTGAACAGGGACTGGGAGTGGCTGGCTCACTATAAAAGCAATTTTCCCTCTCTTGGTATTGACACCTACTCATCAGTGGACCACATCTACTCTGACTGAATTGGCCTTGAAAACACTGGTTCTCCACTTGTAAGGTAACTCCCTTCTCTTCGTGTGCCAGTATATTTATATATCTGTAATTTTCACTCCATGCATCTGAAGAAGTGAGGATTTTTACCCATGAAAGCTTATGACCAAATAAATCTGTTAGTCTTTAAGGTGCTACCGGATTCCTTGTTGTTTTTGTGGATACAGACTAACACGGCTACCCCTCTGATATACATCACTTACTGATCTTGCAGAGATGCTGTTCAACTTAAGCCATAAATTTTGTGGGATGCATTGAGATTCTTGGACGGAAAGCACTGTTAATATATAGTGAAGTGTCACGTTATTGCATAACACACATCTCCCAATAGCTTTCCCAGTAACTCATGTCCCCACTGGCGTAGTTTGTGGAAATCCAGAAAACTATACCACGATGGGAAAAAAAAGCTTGTTCATGTTGCTCAAGTATTCTCACCTGCCAGTCTTCCTGGGTAGCTCCCTCCATCATCAGTAAAGTTCCATGAGGCAATGGGATCCGCACTCTTTCCACATAAGTATAGTCCCCATTCTCTTCCTAGAAAGAAGAAATAAAAATACAGAAGTATGTGCAGAAGAGGGAAACACTGCATTAGGGGACTCCACATCAGAGCTTAAAACAAGAAAGGGGTCCCTCAACAGATTATCAATTAAGACTTAGGTCTGATAAGGTTCTCATTGCATCATGAAGAGCAGTTATACCACTCCCTGTGTTACTGCCAGGCAGCAGCTATATTTCACCAAGGTTCATAAATTTTAAGGCCAGAAGGAACTATTATGATTAGTTAGTCTGACCTCATCCATAACACCTAGAATTTCACCAAGTGATTCCTGCATCAAGCCCATCACTTCCAGCTGAGTTAGAATACAGCATATAATTTAGATAGCCATTCGACCTTGCTTTAAAGACTTCAAGTAATGGAGAATCCACCACATCCCTAGCATAAATTGTTCCAATGGTTAATTAACCTCTCTAAAAGAAATCATGCCTTATTTCTAATCTGAATTTGTCTAGCTTCAGTGTCTATCCATTATATATTTTGTTCTGCTTTTGTCTGTCTGGTAGATTAAGGAGCTCTCTACTATGCAAAATCTCCCCATGTAGGTTCTTGTAAATCACGAACCTCTTAAATTTCATTTTGTTAAGATAAATAGATTAAGTTTCTTTATTCTCTTTGTGAGGCAGGTTTTTCAGACCTCATATCAGGCTTGTAACTCTTCACAACCCTTTTCAATTTATCAACATTCTTTTAAAAGAGTGGTCATCAGAATTGGACACACTATTCTAGCATTGGTCGCACAAATGCCATATACAATGGTAGTAACACCTTTCAACTGTACTTCTACTCATTCGTCCCCTGACTATACATTCAAAGATTGCATTTGCTTTCTTTGTCACCACATTGCACTGCCAACTCACATTCAATTGGTTATCCACTATGATCCTTAAAGTCCTGTCTGAGTTATTGCTTTCCAAAATACAGTCCTACATCTCATAAGTGACCTACATTCTTGGTTCCTCAATGCAGGACCTGTGTTTATCTGTATTAAGATGCATAGGTGACCCTGTGCATCTGGGGTAGCCCTCACTGGAAATGCCAAAGTCAGGGCAGGCTGAGAAAAGCTGCGCAGATACTCCCAAGACTGGTGGGTAACAATGAAGTTAAACTCCCCAACCAGTCTCAAACTGTGCTTCTGATCCCCCACACTGGTTATCAAGAAGTGAAAAAAAGAGGGGGGGGCGGGGAAATCACACAGCTCCCTTATTGCATTCCACTTCTCTGGCTCCCAGTCAGCACATAGGTCCAGTACAGTGAGAAGTTATTTTAAAACTCTGCCCCCTATATAAAATGTTCTTCTGACCCCAAAGGTCCAGCCACATTGCCAGGTCAGTATTAGGTTGGATCTTACCCAAAATATCACACTGCCAGCCAATCCTTTAGTCTCTAAAACTAAAGGTTTATTAAAAAGAACAAGAAGAGAGATGTTAAATGGTAAAAAAGTCACATACGTACAAAGATTCAAAGTCCATGTATCAGGGTCTTAGCAGTATTGGTGAGTTTGCTGGCTTGAAAGTCCCTCTGGAATACATTCACAACTTGAATGGGTCATTCAGTCCTTTGTTCAGAGATTCAGTTTGTAGCAAAGTTACTCCAGAGGTAAGAAGCAGGACTGAAGACAAAATGGAGCTGGTGCAGCTGCCCATTATATTCCTCTTGCCATGTGGCTTGCACTTCCTGTGTTCCAAACACAAGCTTCACAGCACATGGGCATGGAAAAGGCATATGGCACGTCTTCACTAGCAATGTTAAAGCGCTACCGTGGTGGCGTTTTAACGTGGCTGTGTAGTCGCAGCACCAGCGCTGTAAAAAACCCACCTCCACAAGGGGTGTGGCTCCCAGCGCACTAGCGCTCTAAAAAAAATCACCCCGACGAGAGGCGTAGAGCTTTCTGTGCCGGAGCTACAGCGCTGCGGTGCCAGGGATGCAATTGGCCTCTGAGAGGTGTCCCACAATGCCTGTTCTCACCTCTCTGGTGATCGGTTTGAACTCTAGTATAGTGCTAATTT
Source organism: Mauremys reevesii (assembly GCF_016161935.1). Lineage (NCBI taxonomy): Eukaryota > Metazoa > Chordata > Testudines > Geoemydidae > Mauremys > Mauremys reevesii. The sequence continues at coordinate 75,388,914 of NC_052626.1, forward strand.
TTAAAATCAGAATGTCGTGCAGTTCTAAATCAAATGTCTTACAGACGTCTATTATGCCAACAGTTATCTTTGTCAACCAAACTTGTTATATAATCAAAAAAGGCTGTCAAGATTGTTTGCCAAGACCTATATTCCATGAACCACATGTAGCGGTATTAATTATGCTGCCATATTTTAATTCTTTATTGACTGTACCCCATATCAGGCTTTGCGTGACTTTACTTGGGATCCATGTTAGGCTAAGTGGCCTATAGTTACCTGGGTCATCCTGTTTACCCTTTTAAAATATTGACACATTAACTTTTTTCCCAGTCTTCTTGGACTTCATCAGGATTCCAAAAGTTTTCTAAAATATCAACATCAATGGCTCAGAGAGCTCCTCATCAATTCTTTTCAAACTCTTGGGTACAAATTATCTGGTCTTTCAGATCTGAAAATGTTTAGCGTTAGCAGTCTGTGTAACATTCTCTGTACTTACTGTTAGAATAGCGGAAAGTGTGTAATTATCACTGCAAACTGTGACATCATCCAGCTTCTTCGCAAATACAGAACTGAAATATTTATTGAACTCTTCTGCCTTGTCTCCACCACTACTGACAATTTTACCATCCCTGTCTAATAAATGTGTAAAGCTTTTCTGAAATGAGATATTCAGGGAGGTTTAAGGTAGAAATTCAGCTATAGAGTGTCTGCTTTAAACTGAAGAACTACTATTAAAAGGACAGACTCAAGGTGTTTTTATTTTTTGTTTATAACAAACGTTGGGAAACATGAAACTGAAATCTGTCTTTATAATTTTTTTTTTAAAAAGTGTTGCACTGCAAAGACACGTACTAGTTTGTCATTGCAGGTTCAGTTCCAAGGACTAGGCTGCACAAAACATGGCTTTGTTATTGCAGCTTCCCCACACTGTTCACATAATGAATTGTTAATTTTAGGGTCTTTCCAACAGTTGGCTTGTAAGGTCACTTCTGAGGACTGAGCTACTGACTTTTTTCCCTGTAGGATTTGGGCGTAGGAGAAGACAGCAAGGGAGAAAACACTGAATCAATTAGTTGTTCATGAAAAATATATACTGTGACTGTAAACAGATCAAGAAAAAACGTAGGTCATGTTTTAAGATTCTAAACGTTGCCAGTGTCCCTGTAGACGAGTGGTTTTCAAACTGCGGGTCATGACAGCGGGAATGCAAAACACTGGGTCGTGGCAGCTCTGGTCAGCACTGCCGATTGGGCTGTTAAAAGTCCCGCTGGCGGTGCTGACCGGCTAGTCCCTAACTGTTCTGACACCGCGCTGCACCCCGGAAGCGGCCAGCAGCAGGTCCGGCTCCTAGGCGGGGGGGGGGGGGGTCACGGGGCGCCATGTGCTGAGCCCACACCAAGCACGAGCTCTGCACTCACAGCCAATGGGAACTTGGGGAGTGATGCCTGTGGGCGAGAGCCGCAAGAAGCTGCTTGCACGCCTCTGCCTAAGAGCTGGATCTGTTGCTGGCCACTTCTGGGGCACAGCACGGTCCATGGTGCCAGGACAGGCAGGAAGCCTGCCTTAGCACCCTCGCTGCACCTCTGACCAGGAGCCACCCGAGGTAAGCCTGCACCACAACCCTGGGCCCCAATCCCCAGCCCTGAGTCCCCCGCAACCCAGAGGCCCTTCCTACACCCCAAGCCCCTCATCCCCAGCCCCACCCGAGCCTGCACGCCCAGCCCAGAGCCCTGACCCCCTCCCTCACTCCAGCCTTAAGTCCCCCCCAAACCCGGAGCCCCCTCCTGCACCCCATGCCCCCATCCCTGTCCCCACCCCAAACTCCTCACCCCCAAACCCCAACCCTCTGCCCAAGCCCTGAGCCCCTCCCACACCCCAAACACCTCATCTCCAGCTCCGTTGCGTTGCAGGCATCACCAATTTTCTTCAGCTGGGTTGCCAGAAAAAAAGTTTGAAAACTGCTGTAGAGCACAATCATATAGACACACAGAACAGATGCTCAAGTTGTTTTTTCCCATTTCACTTATTTACTTATAATTACAGAGGCAGTCTCTCCTCCTGTTTCTTATAATGGTTGGTGCAGGCCCCTAAAATTACACTCATTGCAGTTGGCCTGGAGGAGATTAAGGAAGGCATTGCTAAAATGTTCCAGCCCTTGCTCAAGATGGCAATTACTCCCAAGCGAATTAAACACAGCCTGTCACTAGTAGAATGGAAAACATCAGATAAAATGGAGCTGTGCTTCAGGGGAAAGAGATAAGACAGGCCACAACTTATTGTGTCATCTGAAAGACTACTGTAGCTGCAAGACAAGTGGAGCCCATGTTATTTTGAAACATTGTAGCACAATTTAGACTAGAAGACGGTTATTAGAATAAGATTCTATCCAGCCTGAAGCAAACGGATAGTTGCCTCACACTGATACACCACTGTTTGTGAAACAACAAGTGTTACAAGACCTCAACTTTCAGATACCTACACGTGGAGTTATACAGGAATAACTATTCCCAAAAAACTCCACGTATGGATGCTCTAATTCTGGAATAAATGTCCTTGAATGATGCCACGTGTGGACATTTATTGCAGAATTAGAGCATCCACACAGAGTTATTGAGATAGCTAATCCAGAACAACTCTATATTGCAGACAAGTCACAGAGGACAATGAATGGTTTGATAAATACCTAGGAGAGGCTATTTACCTGTACAGTAACTGCAGTTCTTCAAAATGTGTTGTTCCTATAGATACTCCACTTCAGATACACATGTGCTTTTGATAGAGATTTTTGGGAACAACGTCTGTGGGTCTGCACCTGTGCTGTACATATCCTTGGGCTCCGAAGGAATCTGTATGCTGTGAGGTGTGTGAAAGTGGAAACTCCGCCCGCAAGACAGTGAAAAGTCTTAACAGGTTCGAAGTGGCTCTTCTTGGAGCTCACCAACAGGCCAGAGGTCCTTAAGCACAACTGGTAGTTGAGTATACAAGTGAGGTGGGACTCCGATGGGGACGGTCCCTCTTTGGGTGAACCGGAAGTGAAAGTGCTTCCATTTTTACAGATTTAGCACTCTGAGGTGTAGGATTGGCCTCCATCCTCCCTTCTTCTTGGGGACTGGAAGCCACTTTGGTACTGGAGGTGGAATCTGTACTGGAGATGGCCAAGACTGGTGGTTAGGTTGGTGCCACAGGGAGAGTGGATATTTGCTGGTTTAACGGTACCACCAGATGATCCCTTTTGATACTGGCCAAAAGAGGAGAGTTGGGTTCCTGAAGGATAAAGAAGTCTTGTGGGAGCAGCAAAGAGCTCAGTACTGGTGAGGCGAGTTGTTGGGCTACCTGCTGTGATGTAGCTGCCAGTACCAGAGGTGGCATGAGGAAGCAATCTCTATGTTCTCTAAGCTCTTGACCTGTTAAGAGCATGTGGTACCAGAAGAGCTAGTACCAAGGGAGTTGGTGTTGATGCTGATCTCCTTGCAGAGTCCTTAAGTCAAAAGGGCTCTGTACTGGATGTCAAGGCTGATACCAAACAGGGCTTCTCAGCATGAGAAGACCCAGAAGTCTTCTTTGAAGGTGGGCAAGACTCAGTATCAGGAAGGAGAAGAGCGTCAGCTGTACCCACACTGGGACACGGGGTCTCTTTAGCAACTGATCTTTGGGGAGATTTCTCCTTCGTACTCTACTTCCTGTCAGTGGACTTGGGCCTCTTCTTCTTAGCATGCTTTTGGGGTTCTGAAATGGCTTGCCAGAGCTTAGATGTTGGAGGTCGATGGGACATTTGGGTCTCTTGAGACCAATGTACAGGGAGGGAGTTGGGCCCTGGCCCCTGACACCTTGGCAGTCCTTAAGGTGTGCTCTATAAGAGTAGATTGAGCCTGTCCTCTCTCAGCTTCCTAGATCTGCTCTTCAAGATGGAACAGACCTTGCAAAGTTTAAACCCTGGGATTTTGACCGTACTTTGGACATAGAGGCAGACCCAAACAAAGGGGGAACTGAGGTGGCAGGAAGCCCCGGCTGTCAAGGAAGGAGGAATACGTACAGTGCAAAAAAAAACAAACAAAAAGTCTGAAAACAAAGAAAATCAACTAAATTCAAAATAAGTAAAATAAGAATAAATCAAGTAAGACGGCAAAGTTCACAAGTTAAGGATACGGTAAGGCTCAGTCTCAGGCTGCAGGCGGTTGAGAAAGAACTGCAGAAGCAGGGGATCCCTTCCCTACGTACCCTCAGACCAGAGCCCAAGGAACAGGTACGGCACAGGGACAAACCTGTGGACAATGCTACTGAAAATCTCCAATCAAAGGCCCATAGGCACATGTGCATCTGACGTGGAGCGCCAACAGGGACAACTACAGTACTTTAAGAAGAATATGGTATTTTAAAGTGTTATTTTAAAAATCACTACAATACAAAGCTATTTTCCATTAATTAAAAAAACAAAAACAAAAAACAATGTCTAAATTTTCAAAAGGGACATTATTTTGGGTGCTTCATTTTCGTGTGCCCAACTTGACACATTTTACAAGGACAAGTGCCCAGTGCTTTCTGAAAATCAGAGTATCAGTCAATATCACCTGAAAATTTAGGCCTCAGAGTTTAAATGAGATAGTAAATTTGGGTATGAACAATTCCTAATTAAAAACCAACAAGGACAAGAGGAATATGGATGAAAGGCTTAACAGATAAAGCCTTCACCTCTAAAATGGGAGCGTTAAATCCAGCGTGAGATTTAAGTGAAATAAGTTTGGTGGGTCTCAGATTAATTCCCAAATAAAGAGTTCTAAATAACAAAAAGCATGACATGATAGAATGGACTCAGAACTGCAGCCACATTTCCTCATGCCCAGGAAGTCACAGGGAGACAGAATGAGGTCATTCATACTGCCAGTGCTTGTGCTGGGAATAATGGAACCATTAGTGTTTCTCTTTGTGTCCTCTAAGGGCCCCAGTTCTCTAAGGTTCTGAGTATACATGGCTCCTATTGAAGTCTGAGAGTGCTGAAGGTGTTCAGTGCTGCTCAGAATAGAGCTTAGCTGCTCTTTGCAAGGAGAATGTTTATTTGAAAAAGGCATAATGAGGCACTCAAGAATTTTTGGACAATCATCTTCCTCTGTTAGAAGCATCCCTAGTGATCCATATGCAAAGATAAAGATTTGGGATAGAGGGGTTTGGTTTTTTAACTTCAGAGAGGAGGTTTTTTGTTTTTAAACAGAAGTTATAAAAAGTCCATGACTGCTGACAAACAGCAGATACATAAATACCATTATGAAAGCTCTGTTTCATTTCACAGGATTGCGTCATGTTATTTTATGTCTGGACAAGAACAAACTTCATCTTTGCTTCCAAGTGATCTTCTTAGTTAAAATGGATTGGAAGATTTGATCTGATAAGAGGGCAGAAAAGTGGCTATGTAAAAACAACACCCTCTTACCACATTATATTGTGCATTTCTGAGCCAAAACTGTTGACTTTACTCACAAAAAACAGGTTGCATTCCTGTTATCCCTGCAGAGCCAATAGTTATGAGCACCCTAACTGGACTTTATTCTGCCTCCTACACCATCATCAACATTGTCTGCAAAGCCCTCATTGCAGAACCTTTACCTTTGGAGCTGATGTTAGAGGAACAATCCAGGTGGGTTTTCAGAACCATTTGCTGTGCTGGCACTTAAAAGTGATTCTTTGATTTTTAAGGTGAGTAAATGTGATGTTTTAAATACCTGAAAATAAATCTGGAGAAACACAGGGTCACTTTTATATAATCAGCTTGGTCAGTTCTGTATACTCTTATAGAAAAGGAGTGGCCCCTGAAACGCAGGCCTGCAAAAGGAACTGGCCTGCATTTTGGTACACTGAGATTAGCTGCTCTAATAGTTTTCAGCTGTACTCTCAATAAAAGCCTGGGTTTATACTGCCCCAGCCAAACAGGTACAATTGTTTCAAGTCCTTCTTTAACTAGATATAATTTATAATTAGGAAGGCTGCTGGCTTAGCCGGTAGGAAGCAGTAAATGTAAAGCTTAAAAGCACATTCTTGAACCTCATATGACCTTGGAGTTGTTCCTAAAAACAATTCCACAGAATCAGAGAAGTTAGAGAAAGAAAAGATCTATTAAGTGAGTGAGGGAGGAATCTAAGTTACGCAACTTCAGCTACGTTATTCACGTAGCTGAAGTCGACGTACTTAGATCTACTCCCCGCAGTGTCTTCACTGTGGTGAGTCAACTGCTGCTGCTCCTCTGTTGACTCCGCCTGCGCTCAGGGGTCGATTTATCATGTCTAGACTAGATGCGATAAATCGATGCCCACTGGAACGATCACTGCCTGCTGATCCAGTGGGTAGTACAGACATACCCCAACTCAGAGTCTTTAAAGCTCTGGGGAGTACTCAGCCTTACAGCATAAATTCTCTCCTGTATGGATCTCCTGCCCCCATCATGCAGTTGCACCACAACACAGAACTCCAGATCGTAAAGTCACCTGTATACCATTGTTCTTAATGTTTTCCTATAAGTTAGTCAGGACAGTGGCAGGAGATGGGCTCAGCATGAGGTGGAAATGTTTTGTGTTGCAAGGGAAAGGAAGAATTTACCATGGGAATACCCCCCACCCCCAAAAAATATTTCAGTACATTATGTCCACAGGATCCCCCTTGTCCACGTTTGTTGACCCCTTCAAAGAACTCTAATAGATTATAAGACATGATTTCCCTTTACAGAAACCATGTTGACTTTTGCCCAACAAGTTATGTCCTTCCATGTGTCTGACAATTTTATTCTTTACTATTGTTTCAACTAATTTGCCCGGTACTGATGTTAGACTTACCGGACTGTAATTGCCGGGATCATCTCTAGAGCCCTTTTTAAATATTGACGTTACATTAGCTATCTTCCAGTCATTGGGTACAGAAGCTAATTTGAAGGACAGGTTACAAACCATAGTTAATTTCAATTTTGAGTTCTTTCAGAATGCTTGGGTGAATGCCATCTGGTCCCGGTGACTTGTTACTGTTAAGTTTATCAATTAAATCCAAAACCTCCTTTAGTGACACTTCAGTACTGCAACAATCACCTACAAAGGATGGCTCAGGTTTGGGAATCTCCCTAACAACCTCAGCCATGAAGACTGAAGCAAAGAATTCATGTAGTTTCTCTGCAATTACTTTATCATCTTTAAGAGCTCCTTTTGTATCTCGATCGTCCAGGAGCCCCACTGGTTGTTTAGCAGGCTTCTTGCTTCTGATGTACTTAAAACATTTTGTTATTACATTTTGAGTTTTTGTCTAGCTATTCTTCAAACTCCTTTTTGGCATTTCTTACTACATTTTTACACTTAATTTGGCAGTGTTTATGATCCTTTCTATTTACCTCATTAGGATTTGACTTCTGCTTTTTAAAAGATGCCTTTTTATTTCTCACTGCTTCTTTTACATGGTTGTTAAGCCACAGTGGCTCTTTTTTAGTTCTTTTACTGTGTTTTTTAATTTGGGGTATACATTTAAGTTGGGCCTCTATTATGGTGTCTTTGAAAAGTGTCCATGCAGCTTGCAGGAATTTCACTCTAGTCACTGTACCTTTTTTGGCATAGTTCCCCTTTCTGAAATTAAATGCCACAGTGTTAGGCTGTTGAGGTGTTCTTCCCACCACAGGAATATTAAATGTTATTATATTAGGTCCACTTGGAAATAGTGACCATGTTATAGTTACCCCTTGGACCAGATCCTGCGCTCCACTCAGGACTAAATCGAGAATTGCCTCTCCCCTTGTGGGTTCCTGTACCAGCTGCTCCAAGAAACAGTCATTTAAAGTATAGAGAGAGTTTGTCTCTGCATGTCAGCTGAGGTGACATGTACCTAGTCAATATGGGGATAGCTGAAATCCCCCACTATTATTGAGTTCTTTATTTTGATAGCCCCTCTAATCTCCCTTAGCATTTCGTCGTCATTATCACTGTCCTGGTCAGGTGGTCGATAATAGATCCCTACTCTTATATTCTTACTAGAGCATGGAATTACTATCCATAGAGATTATATGGAACACATGGATTCATTTAAGATTTTTACTTCATTTGATTCTACATTTTCTTTCACATATAGTGCCACCCCCCCCACGACCAATTAAAATGACCTACATTTAAAAACAAAGTCTTCATAGTCCTCCTCCAGCTGACCTCACAGACTACCTATCTAGTCATGTCTAGTATGCCCACGAATGAGTATCATGCCTTGAGGAGGGCTTCTCTCTTCCTCTCTCCTTAGTCTCCTTTCAAATCCCATCTGAAAAATCTATTTTCCCCACTGTCAATGACACTTATTTTCTCTCTGACTCTACTCTGACAGTTCCAGCTCCTTCTGCTATTACATCAATCTGTGGTAGTCAGGACACCAGGGGTTAATTCTTCTGCTCTTTCCAAAGAGAACTATGAGATCTTTAACTTTAGTCAGGACACTGCTCACACATATACAGGAAGGACCTTGCTTTAACATCTCACTTGAAGGTTGTTCGTTATAAAAACAAAGTTTTGGTATCAACACTTTCAGAACATCACGAATGTTCTGCAATTATCTAACATACGCACATATCACGCACACCCCAGCCATCAGTTTCCTTGGTTACAGACTGAGAAATAGTCTGCCAACTGGCTTTTGTAGTTCCCTTCACAGCTCACATTGCAGTTAGCAGGGTAACGGCACCAGAATAATCCTTACAGCACAGTGAAGGCTCTCTGCAGCAAGACAGCTCTGAGGGGGCAGGGGAGCCTGGTAAACCTTCAGTGAAACACCCTCCAGGAAGTCCTTTAACCCTTTTCATTAAGGTCTATGATCAATTTCACAGACTCATAGACTTTAAGGTCAGAAGGGACCATTATGATCATCTAGTGTGACCTCCTGCACAACGCAGGTCATAGAATCTCACCCACCCACTCCTGTAACAATCCCCTAACCTATGTCTGAGTTACTGAAGTCCTCAAATCGTGCTTTAAAGACCTCAAGGTGCAGGGAATCCTCCAGCAAGTGACCTGTGCCCCACGCTGCAGAGGAAGGCGAAAAACCTCCAGGGCCTCTGCCAATCTTCCCTGGAGGCAAATTCCTATCCAACCCCAAATATGGTGATCAGTTAAACTGTGAGCATGTGGGCAAGACTCACCAGCCAGCACTCAGGAAAGAATTCTCCATGGTAACTCAGATCCCACCCCATCTAACATCCCATCACAGACCATTGGGCATATTTACCTGCTAATAATCAAAGATCAATTAATTGCCAAAATTAGGCTATCCCATCCATAAAGGTATCAAGCTTAGTCTTGAAGGCATATGTGTCTTTTGCCCCCACTACTCCCCTTGGAAGGCTGTTCCAGAACTTCACTCCTCTAATGGTTGGAAACCTTTGTCTAATTTCAAGTCTAAACTTCCTAATGTCCGGTTTATATCTATTTGTTCTTGTGTCCATATTGGTACTAAGCTTAAATAATTCCTCTCCCTCCCTGATATTTATCCCTCTGATATATTTATAAAGAGTAATCGTATCTCCCCTCAGCCTTCTTTTGGTTAGGCTAAACAAGCCAAGCTCTTTGAGTCTCCTTTCATAAGACAGGTTTTCCATTCCTTGGATCATCCTAGCAGCTCTTCTCTGTACCTGTTCCAGTTTGAATTCATACTTCTTAAACATGGGAGACCAGAACTGCACACAATATTCCAGATGAGGTCTCACACCAGTGCCTTGTATAACGGTACTAACACCGCCTTATCTTTACTGGAAATATCTCGCCTGATGCATCCCAAGACCACATTAGTTTTTTTTAATGGCCATATCACATTGGCGGCTCATAGTCATCCTGTGATCAACCAATACTCCGAGGTCCTTCTCCTCCTCTGTTACTTCCAACTGATGTGTCCCCAATCTATAACCAAAATTCTTGTTGTTAATCCCTAAATGCATGACCTTACACTTTTCACTGTTAAATTTCATCCTACTATTACTCCAGTTTACAAGGTCATCCAGATCCTGTATGATATCCTGGTCCTCCTCTGTATTAGCAACACCTCCCAGCTTTGTGTCATCTGCAAACTTTATGAGCGCATTCCCACTTTTTGTGACAAGGTCAGTAATAAAAAGATTAAATAAGATTGGTCCCAAAACCGATCCCGGAGGAACTCCACTAGTAACCTCCTTCCAGCCTGACAGTTCACCTTTCAGTATGACCCGTTGTAGTCTCCCCTTTAACCAGTTCCTTATCCACCTTTAAATTTTCCTATTGATCCCCATCTTTTCCAATTTAGCTAACAATTCCCCTTGTGGAACCATATCAAATGCCTTACTGAAATCGAGGTAAATTAGATCCATTGCATTGCCTTTGTCTAAAAAGTCTGTTACCTTCTCAAAGAAGATCAGGTTGGTTTGGCACGATCTACCTTTTGTAAAACCATGTTGTATTTTGTCCCAATTACCATTGATCTCAATGTCCTTAACTACTTTTACCTTCAAAACTTTTTCCAAGACCTTGCATACTACAGATGTCAAACTAACAGGCCTATAGTTACTAGGATCACGTAGTTTTCCTTTCTTAAAAATAGGAACTATGTTAGCAATTCTCCAGTCGTACGGTACAACCCCTGAGTTTACTGATTCATTAAAAATTCTTGCTAATGGGCTTGCAATTTCATGTGCCAGTTCCTTTAATGTTCTTGGATGAAGAGTATCTGGACCCCCCGATTTAGTCCCATTAAGCTGTTTGAGTTTGGCTTCTACCTCGGATGTGGTAATATCTACCTCCATATGCTCATTCCCATTTGTCATCCTACCATTATCCCTAAGCTCCTCATTAAAAACGGAGGCAAAGTATTTATTTAGATATTGGGCCATGCCTAGATTATCCTTAACCTCCACTCCATTCTCAGTGTTTAGCGGTCTCACTTCTTCTTTCTTTGTTTTCTTCTTATTTATATGGCTATAGAACCTTTTACAATTGGTTTTAATTCCCTTTGCAAGGTCCAACTGTACATGGCTTTTGGCCTCTCTCACTTTATCCCTGCATGTTCTGACCTCAATAAGGTAGCTTTCTTTGCTAATCCTTCCCATCTTCCACTCCTTGTAGGCTCTCTGCTTTTTCTTAATCACCGCTCTGAGATGCTTGCTCATCCAGCTTGGTCTACAACAACTGCCTATGAATTTTTTCCCCTTTCTTGGGATGCAGGCTTTTGATAGTTTCTGCAACTTTGACTTGAAATAATTCCATGCCCCCTCTGCCTTTAGAGCCACAAGTTCTTCAGTCCAATCCACTTCCCTAACTAATTTCCTTAATTCTTTAAAGTTAGCCCTTTTGAAATAAAAAACCCTAGTTCCAAATCTATTTTTTTTATGCTATAAACTAGTTTGAACTAAATTCACTCATGATCACTCGAACCAAAGTTGTCCCCTAAAACCATTTCTTCTATGAAGTCCTCACTAACCAAAACCAAATCTAAAATGGCATCCCCTCTTGTTGGTTTTTCACCTACTTGATGAAGGAATCCATCAGCTATCACATCCAGGAAAATCTGAGCCCTATTATTATTACTAGCACTTGTCCTCCAGTCTATATCTGGGAAGTTAAAGTCTCCCATGATCACACAATTCCCATTAGTGTTTACTTCATTAAAAACATTAAAGAGGTCTCTATCCATATCCAAATCGGATCCCGGCGGTCTGTAGCACACCCCAAGCATTATCTTGGGGAGGCTCTAGTAGCTTTCTTTCCCAATATGATTGTTGCCCAGACAGACTGTGTCTTATCCATTCCATCACTTCTTATTTCTTTACAGTTAACCTCATCATTGATATACAATGCTACTCCCACCACCTTTGCCTTTATTTCTGTCTTTCCTAAACAGCACATACCCTTCAATACCTGTACTCCAGTCATGACTACTATTCCACCATGTTTCTGTTATCTCTATAATATCTGGTTTCACTTCCTGCACCAGTAGCTCTAGTTCCTCCATTTTGTTACCTAGGCTCCTTGCATTAGTGTACAAACATCTTAATTTTTGCTGTTTGGCTTCACTGACATTCTTCACCCGATTAGGCACAGACATTCTACCACCAGTATCACCTATTAGACTGTTATCTACACTACCCTTCCTCCTTATGTCCATTCTCATACCCACGGCTGTAGCCTTTCTACTTCGTTTTCTTCCCTCTCAATGTTAAAATCTGGCGTGGAAATTACCTGGACATCTCCCAACCATCTCCCCCAAATTCCTAGTTTTAAGCTCTCTTAATTAGTTGTGTCAGCCTCTACCCTAGAAGTCTATTTCCCTCCTTACTCAGGTGAAGTCCATCCCGACAGAACAGCCCTCTGTCCATGAATGCTTCCCAGTGGCCATACATCCCAAAGCCCTACTTATAGCACCACTGCCTGAGCCATCTGTTGATCACCATAATCTTGTCACACCTTTGTTGCCCTTCTCTAGGAACAGGCAGAATCCCACTGAAGTTCACCTGAGCCTCGATTTCCTTTAGCGTCTTCCCCAGCCAAGCATAGTCTCCCTTGATATGTTCCAGCGAGAATCTAGCCGTATCATTTGTTCCCACATGAAGGACAATCAGCAGATTCTTTCCCGCTCCCGTTAGGATCCTCTTCAGCCTCAGGTCCACATCCCGTATCTTAGCACCCGGCAGACAGCACACCCTTCTGTTCTCCGGATCAGCTCTAGTTACAGGCCTGTCTATTCTTCTCAGTAAGGAGTCCCCAGTCACGTAGACCTGCCTTTTCCTGGTGATGGTGCGATTCTCCGGTCTATCACTTGTTCCCTCTGGATGCAAGTCCTCTCGATTTCTATTGTCCCTTGCAATCCTCCGCAGTCCATCCCGTATCCTCCTGGGGCTCATATTTGGTGTTATCTCCAATGACTCTTCTCCTCTTCCTATAGGACTAGCTGCTCTTATCTTCTTCCTTGCCCTCTCACCTTCAGCGACCACCTGCTATGCCCCTTCTTCATTTTCCAACTCCGCAAACCTGTTCCTGAGCTCTATTTCTCCTTCACTAGCCCATCTTTTCCTCTGCCTGGTTCTCTTAGTCACATGCTTCCAATGTCCACTTTCCTCCCCTCCAAGTTCTTTGGTCCTGCTTCCATCAGCAAGTCTGAGCTTTTCCCTTCAGCCTCCTCATGTCTTTGCTCCATCATCTGCTCGAACCCCCTTCTAAACTCAACCAGAGTTTCTACCTGCATCTCCAATCCTCGGATCTTTTCTTCCATCAGCTCTATCAGGTGGCACTTCATGCAGACGAAACTCTTTTCAGGTACCCCCTCCAGGATCATGTACATGCCGCAGCTTCCACATCCAGTCATCCTCACTGTGTCTTCCACTGCTGCCTCTGTATCGGTCATAGCCTTCCCACCTAAAACCTATTACTCCGGGAAACACAAACCAAACCAAACCACCATCACCACCCACAACAAAACAAACCCCCAACAGGCACCAGAACACTGGCAGAACACCACCCACACCCTTCACTAGCCTGTCTAGTTCTCTGCCTAGGTCTCTTAGTCTCTACCGCAAACTCCCCTTGCAAACTCCCACTGAAACTCCTCTGTTTACAGCTCTGTTTGCTGGCTCCTGCTCAGGGGGAGCTTGATTGGATAAGCATGTGACAGAAAGATGTATCCAAACAAGACATTCAGCAATCATTCATCCCAGAGAGATACAATCAAGAAATACAAAAGCAAGGACTGAAGAGGTTATGTGTTTGGTATGGGGAGTGAGCTGAACATATTAATTCAGAGACAAAGCATCACGCACAAAGTTACAAAACTGTCCCATTTCTAAACCAATAGAAAGCAACACAGAGAATTTTAAAAAAGATCTTAAAAACGTAGTCAGGGCTAAAACAAAATTTGTTTCTGGTATGATGCTAATTTCCATGCCAAGTCACCGTAACAGTCCTGCTGGGAAATTTGCTTCCGAAATGCACACTGTGGGTTTTGTTGTTTGTTTGTTGTTTTTTGTTTTTTAAATTATGAGTACTGGGTAGAATCTGAATGAGATATTCTTCCCTCCCATCAGGGTTCACTCTTGTATTAGCAGAAATCAAACAGGCTAGCCATGTCTCTCTAACTAATCTTCAATCTATTACATAACTGACACTGTTCACACAGTACAGCTTTCGCTGCAGGGAGAGCCAGAAGTGGGCAAATGCGTTTGCCCTCCAGCAAGTGAGGGAAACAAACAGGAAGAATGCTACTTGCATCTACTCTACTTTTAATTTCTTGTCAGAGACAAAACTAAATTGTGAAGGAAAGAATAATAATTCATGGAGGTAAGTGGTAAAGGGGATGTAATGCAACATGCATTTTTCAAAGATAGATCATGCCATATTAACTCGATTTCCTTCTTTGAGAAAATAACTTTTTTAGATAGGAAAGATTTACAGTGGGAGTTTGCAAATATACCTGAACTTCAGTAATGCGTTTGACACGGTACCACATGGGAAACCATTAGTTACATTAGGGAAGATGGTACTCAGTATAAGAAATATAATGTGGATAAGGAAACAGCTAAAGAGCAAAAGGCAACAAGTAGTGCTGAAAGGGGAACTACTGGACTGGAAGGAAATTACTAGTGAAATTCCTCAAGGATCAGTCTTGGGACCAATCTTATCCAGTATCTTTATTAATGACCTTGCCACAAAAAGTAGGAGTGCGCTAATGAAATTTGCTGATACCACCAAGTTGGGATGAATCATCAATACAGAGGAGGATCAAAATATTGTATGGAAAGATCTGGATGACTTAAGACTGGAGTACATTAACAGGATGTAATTCAAGAGTACCTAGTTCAGGGTCACGTACATAGGCTCTAATAAGAATCTTCTACAACCTAAGCACTCATCAGCTGGAAATGACAGGAGGAGAGAGACCTCGGTATGTGGGTGATATCAGGATGATGAGCCACCAATGTGATGTAACTGTGAAAAAGGCATATATGATCCTAGGAAGTATCAGGAGAGGCACTACCAGTAGAGATAAATATTAATGCCAGTGTACAGGGCACAAGGTAAGACCTCATCTGGAATAGCGTGTACAATTCTGATCACCCATGCTAAAGAAAGATTAATTCAAACTGGAATAGATGCAGAGAAGAGCTACTAAGATGATCAGGGGAATGGAGGGCCTATCTTATGAGGAGAGACTGGAAGAACTTAGCTTGTTTAGTCTAGGGGAAAGGAGACTGAGTGGGGATATGATTACTCTCTATAAATACACCAGAGGCTAAACATCATGGAGGTGAAGAGCTATTTAAGGTAAAGGAGAACACTGGCACAAGAACAAATGGATATAAACTGGCCATGAACAAATTCAGGCTGGAAATTAGAAGATTTCTAACCATCAGAGGGGTGAGGTTGTGGAACACCCTCCCAATAGGAGTTCCGGGGTCAAACAACTTAATTAATTTTAAGAAAGCTGGACAAGTTTACAAGTGCAATTGTATGATGGTGTCACTTGTGAGGGTAAAGGACAAGGCTCAGCAGCCCTTAGATTCAGGAAGAAATTCTCCCCCAGGTCAGATTGGCAGTACAGGTCACTTGCCAGGATTCTCAATTATTTCCTTGCCATTGCTGAGACCTCGGGCACTGGTGTGCCTTGGTCCCTAAAACTGTCTGCCTATGGCTCAAAGCAGTCTAGTTGCCTGTGGACTATTATAATTTGATTATTTTCAGGTGCTGAGTTTAGCGTGCGGGTTCTGAGTGGTGTTGGGGGCCAGTGATATACAGGTGATAAGACTAGATGAGTTGGTAGTGCCTTTTGGCCTTAAAACTCAATGACTCTAGGAACACATCACCATGTGACAGTTCTTCAGTGGTCTATATGAAATGAACTGAAGGATCCCAGTTTCTAGCTGACAAATGTCAACTTTGCAATAAATCACTTTTTAGACCATTAGTATCCTTGACAGTTGTCTCAGAAGATAGGCAAAGACTGAATGCATTAGAGGCTAAGCCACTAACTCCTAATGATTTGAGACACACTGATGGAGCAGCCTGGGAAACACTTGCACTGCTACTAATTATGCTGTATCTGTTAGTGGATGAAAACTTGGGCCAGCAATCTAGCACCTTTCAGCAGCACTATTTTACCACCTCAGTAGCTTACACTGTTTTACAGTCCTCACGTTGTGTGTGTGCACGCAACAGAGAGGGGCTGCTTTTATTTCTTCTCTCTATCAAGGCAAGTCTCTACCTCAGTGGTTCCCAAACTTTAACAACCTGTGAACCCCTTTCATTAAAATGTCAAGTCTCACGAATCCCCTCCTACAAATGAATATTTCTAGGAATTTTCTCCTTTACCTGAATATAAATTATAAAAGCGGCGATCTTGCAAATATAAAATTTGTTTTTATGACTTGCTTATTACACACTATTTATTATTAATTATTATCATTACAGTATTTTTATTACATTATGAAAATGGTAACATTCTTCCAAGATCTCAATTTCATAGCTTGTATCACTTTGAATAAGCCTGTTATAAGACAAGGCTCCTATGTTTCATCAAGGAGTATCAGATGTGAAACAGCAGGAAGGTATTTAAGATGCCAACTCAAAGAGTTCCTCCTACACAAGCATTCAGGTCTTGAGTAGTCCAGGCAAACAACGCACATTACAACAAAGCTTAAATTTGTTTTTCATAATTTTAAAACCAAGACTAGCTACCTATTTAATTTAAGAAAGAGCAAAAAATATCCACCTCCCTTTCCATTTCTTATAAGGAGTCTTGAAGTTTGATAGATATGCTTGCTTTGATCTGCTTAGCTCTGGGAAGTCCAGGGGCTCCGGGCTGCTGGCCCTGTGCTGCTCGGGGTCCCTAGGGACAGCTCTGTCCGCCATTAAGGATTTTTTTCCTGAGAAGCCCCTGTAACATATTGCAAACCCCAGTTTGGGAACCACTGCTCTACCTTAATACACCATGTATCATACTGTATTTACATGGCACCTTTCATCCCAACGGGTTCCAAAGCCATTTATACAGAGTACACACAAAGATTACTTAACCCAAAAGTGAAATGAAGCCACCTCAGAAGTGGCAGCATTTGCAGATGATACAAAACTACTCAAGATAGTTAAGTCCAAAGCAGACCATGAAAAATTAAAGGGACCACACAAAACTGGGTGAATGGACAACAAAATGGCAGATGAAATTCAATGTTGATAAATGCAAAGTAATGCACACTGGAAAACGTAATCCCAGCTATACATATAAAACTTATGGGGTCTAAATTTAGCTGTTACCACTGAACAAGATCTTGGAGTCACTGTGGATAGTTCTCTGAAAACATCCACTCAATGTGCAGCGACAATCAAAAAAAGCTAACAGAATGTTAGGAATCATTATGAAAGGGATAGATAAGACAGAAAATATCATATTTCCTCTATATAAATCCATTGCATGCCCACATCTTGAATTGTGTGTGCAGATCTGGTTGCCTCAAAAAGATATTGGAATTGGAAAAGGTACAGAAAAGGGCAACAAAAATGATTTAAGGGTATGGAATGGCTGCCATATGAGGATTAATAAGACTGGGACTTTTCAGCTTGGAAAAGAGACGACTAAAGGAGGATATAATTGAAGTTTATAAAATCATGACTGGTTTGGAGAAAGTAAATAAGGAAGTGTTATTTACTCATTCTGATAACACAAGAAATAGGGGTCACCAAATGAAATTAATAGGCGGAAGGTTTAAAACAAACAAAAGGAAGTATTTCTTCACACACCTCACAGTCAACCTTTGGAACTCATTGCCAGGGGATGTTGTGAAGGCCAAGGCTATTACAGATTTCAAAAAAGAACTAGATAAGTTCATGGAGGATAGGTCCATCAATGTCTATTAGCCAGGATGGGCAGGGATCCAAAGCCATGCTTTGAAGTGTCCCTAGCCTCTGTTTGCCAGAAGCTAGGAATGGGCGAGAGGGGATGAATCACTTGATGATTACCTGTTCTGTTCATTCCCTCTGAAGCACCTGGCATTGGCCACTATCGAAAGACAGGATACTGGGCTAGATGGACCATTGGTCTGACCCAATATGGCCATTTTTATGTTCTTATGAAATCCAGTAGCAGTTTCCCTAAGCACAAAAACACTACATGAGAAAGCATGAAGAGGAGACTAATCATGTATCCAACTGAAAATGGAGGTGGAATTTCAGGTTGGCAGAACATAATCTAAGTTCCAATCTAACCAGGACACAAGGGTTAACATCTGTAATACCTTCCATTTTGACAGCCCTACTTTGGAGGCAACATCAGGAGGCAAAATATAAAGAGGCACATTGGCCTTTGAAATCCCTGAACCAAATAATACATTTACTAGAATCTCCTATTACCCCTTCAGCAGAAGCTCAGCTCAAAAATACAAGCACCTACAGAACACTTGTGTATTTGATTTTTGGAGGGAAGTGATTTATTTATCCACCCCTCAGAAGGGCTTCAGGATTAACTCTGGATAACCTGAAGTTCTAATACTAGCAGATGATAAACTAGATAGCTTGAAAGCCTGTGACAACTATTAATCTGAATTCTCCTTCCCCTTCCTAAACTGTGTTCACTGACCCGTAACCTTTTTTTTTGTACAGAGCAGCAATCAGACTCCAAATGCCTAAAGTCAAGTTTATATCTTTTCAAGAAAATAGGGATAGCATATTAAAATATGACAATCACATCTTGATAGTACATTTTGAAAGGCTATAATTTCCATCAGACTCCTGCAATTCTTGCTTGACTGAGCTTCTGGCGTCAGAGGAAGCTCAAAGGGAAATTGCAAAGCTAGTCAAAATACCACAGCGTTTAGAATTTGAAAAGAACATGCATCATGTGCTGTATAAGATGTTAAACTTGATTACCATTCAGGCACACGATACTATTTACAGAAACTCATCCAAAGGTTATCTTGGGTCTGGGGATTACACTTTAGAACATTCTACTGAGTACTTCCCTTTTAGCCAACCCAAGAGCCTCCAAGAGACATCTCTATTAAAATGCAAAATAGAACTAGAGAAAGAATTTTAAAAGGTGTCACCTGTTTAGCTTAGACAATATAAAACTACAGCCATATGTAGTAAACATATAAAACAAACATTATACCTATATAATGCATAATTTTAGTGCACGAACAACTCTTCAAACAGGTCTATTTCTCCCCTATAGTAGATGTTATCATACCAGATGAGCGTGCCATTTTAATGGAAGAGACAAGGTGGGTGCGGTACTATCTTTTATTGGACCAACTTCTGTTGGTAGAAGAAAAACTTTCAAGCTTCACAGAGCTCTTCTTCAGGTCTGGAAAAGGTAACTAGAATGTCACAACTAAACACAAGGTGGGACCGATTGTTAAGCATAAGGGGTTTACACAGATTGTAAGAAATCACTTAAAATGAAGTGGGCAATTAACACCTTTTTTGTCAAAGGTTTGCAAACTTTGCAGACAAACGGTATGTCTAGACTACCGCCGTATCGGTGGGTAGCGATCGATATATCACGTCTCATCTAGATGCGATATATCAATACCCGAACGCGCTCCCGTCGACTCCGGAAATCCACCAGCGCGAACGGTCGTAGCGGAGTCGACAGGGGGAGCCGCGGACGTCGATCCCGTGCCGTGAGGACGAGAGGTAAATCGATCTAAGATACTTCAACTTTAGCTACACTATTCACGTAGCTGAAGTTGCATATCTTAGATAAATCCCCCCCCCCCCCCCGGTGTAGACCAGCCCAAAGAAAGGTTAGCAATAGTATCAGCTGTGAGCCATAAAAACCAGTTGCCCTTTGGAGACCATGATTTTTAGGCCTTGCCTACACTACACAGTTTTGTTGACAAAAATCAGCTTTCATCGATAACGCAGTGGAGGTGTACACACAACAATGCTCCTCCCACTGATTTAACTCCCCTGCTATGCCAACAAAACGAAATCACCTCTACAAGCCACATAGAGCTTTTTGTGATGCCCCCCAGTGTCGACAGTGTGTTTGCTTTTGTCACCCTAAATGGACTCCAGGATGTGTCCCACAATGCCCATCATGACCGCTCTGGTCAGCAGTTTGAACTCTGCTGCCCTGGAGGTACACAGGCATGCCCCTCTTCCCTGCTTAAAGGCCTGTGCATTTTTGAAACTCTTCTTGTTTACATGACGTGGACTGTTCACATACCATCTTTCCAGCTGACCACACCAGCTTTCCGCAAGACATAAACTCTCACATGGAATACACGGGAGCTGTTGAATCTGCTAGGTCTGTCGGGAGAAAAGGCTGCGCATTCGCAGCTTTGCTCAAACTGTAGGAAGTTTGATATCTCTGGGCAGATTGCTCAAGGCATGCGGGAGAAGAGACATGAAAGCAACATGCAACAGTGCTATGCTAAGATCAAGGAGCTGAGGGAGGGGTACCAGAAGGCAAGGGAGGCCAATCATCACTCTGGTGCAGAGCTGAAGACATGTTGTGTCTATGAGGGGCTGCACGCCATCCTTAGCAGTGACCCCACCACCAAGCGCCCCATGGTTACTTTGGGGCAACTGGAAGCAGCAGCCAGCGGAGTCAACCCTGAGGACAAAGTGGTGGATGAGAAAGTGGAATTGGAGGAGGATGTGGGACATGTGACAGAGGTAATTGATGGCATGGCAACCCCAGGCCTATTTTTGACTCTGGGGGTGTCTAGCCAGTCCCAGCACTCTGGCTCCGGCGCTCATGAAGCAGGAGAGGCAAGCGCTGGTAAGCAGGCATTTTGCTTTGATATTGCACAGTGATAAGAGACTGAGGTCTCATTTATTTTGTTATATGGTAAAGGAGGGATAAGGGATAGAAATTAACAACAGAGCCTATAGATCTACATAGTGGGGACCTGACTGAAAAGTTTGTTATTGTACACTGGGATGTCCCAGGGAATCCTTCATAGAGATCTCTAGGAAACTTTTGTGTAGACACTCTGCAATTCTCTGCCGAAGATTCCTTGGCAAAGCTGCCTTGTTTCTGCCCTCACTATAGGAAACTTTGCCGCACCAACTGGCAATTATTACTGCAGGGACCAAAGCGACAGGCAGGTGAGCAGCATACGGACCCAGTCTGAAGCCGCATGCATGCAGGAGCTGCACCGTTGCATCCTGGGTTACCCTCAGGAGTGAGATATCAGGTTTGATTATTCCAGCCTGTGAAAAAGGGTGCCAATATTCACAGTACTCTCCCCAGGTGTGTACAGTGATCCTCTTCGCAAACCACTCAGACCCTTTGTCCCTTTTTACCCATTCCCAGCCTCCACCCCATAACAAACTCACCGTATTTGGGACTCCCACTGAGCTGTGTGCTAGCAAAGGGACAGTGAGAAAGAGGTGTATGTTACTTTTGTGATTAATGGCTTTGAGTGCACACTCAACACCATCTCTATTCATTGTTTCTTTGGCTTCTGAAGATGTACCCTTGAGGACCAACCCCTACACACTGGCAGAGCACTTCTGTCAGATAAGGAGGGAAACCAGAAGAAGGAGATTTTTAGAGTAGTGCTGCAGTCAACAGATGCAGCACACATCGAAACAAGAGCGTGGAAAGAGACAAAAAATGAAAAACAGGCTAGATAGCTTGGAAAGGAGACATGGACAGGAGCAGATGATCGATGGACAGGAGCAGATGATAAAGCTACTGGGAGGGACAGACAGAGATGCTCAAGTCCCTCATACTGCTGCAGTCTGAGCACATCTATGCACGACTCCCCCTGCAGCCAAAACAGAATGTCATTCCATGCCCTCCCCAAACTCCCCCAACACATTCCTTGCATTTTCCTGTTCATCACAGCACCCTTTGCAATCCACCCCTAGAGACTGGTTTCATGATGAAAGCTGGAGTTACACACAGCTGTGAGAGCTTGAACCAAGAGACTGCTCCTCATTGCCATGTCCCATTTGCAAAAAGAAAAGAAAAGTGTTTTATCCTTTTATTAAAGTCTAGTATTCATGTCATGCACATGGTAGTTGCTGCTAAAATTCAAAGTGGTTATAGGCAGGATAGGCCCCCTTCAATTAAAGGCTCAGGAAGCAAGCATTACAGGGGCCATTTAAGGTGGCAAGTAAACACTGCCTGACCAAATACATCACATAAAGACACATTACTGGTGCTCATTATCAAAATGCTCCTTCAGAGCCTCCCTGATTCTAACAGCCACCAGGCTGAGCTCCTCTAATTGCTCTGGTATCTGGCTGCTCAAAATCAGCAGACAACTGATCCACCTCAGAGCTCCACCCATCGGGAAACTTTGCCCTCTTCACTTCGCAAATGTTATGCAGAGAGCAGCAAGCTGCTACAACCATCAGAATATTCGCCTCATTGAGGTCTAAACTGCCAAAAAGGCAGTGCCACTGACCTTCTAATCAGCTACAAGCACATTCAATGGTCATTCAGCACCTCCTGGGCCTGTGTTGAAATGCTCCTTGTTGCTGTCTAGGTTCCCAGTGTAAGGCTTCATGAGCCACAGAAGCAAAGGGCAGGCAGGGTCTCCAAGGATCACTATGGGCATTTCCACATCCCCCATTGGAATCTTCTAGTTTGGAAAAAGTCCTGGCATGCAGCTTTCTATACAGTCGCGTGTTTCTAAAGATGCGTGTGTTATGAACTTCCCTGGTCAACCCACATTGATATCAGTGAAATGGCCCCGGTGAGCCACCAGCACCTGCAAGACCACGGAGAAGTAGCTCTTTCCGTTAATGTACTCTGTCGCAAAATGGCTGGGGTCAAAATTGGGATATTGCCTCGCTGAAGTTAGGGAATCCCATTGCTGCAAAGCCATCGATTATTTCCTGCACATTACCCAAAGTCACAGTCCATAGCAGGTGGTGATTAATGGCCCTGCACATTTGTATCACTGCAACCCCCACAGTGGACCTTCCAACTCCAAACTGATTTGAGACTGACCAGTAGCAGTCTAGATTTGCAAGCTTCCACACAGCGATCGCTACTCGCTTTTCCACTCCGAGGATAGCTCTCATTCTGGTGTCTTTGCACCACAGGGCAGGGGTGAACTCCACACACAGTTCCAGGACAGTGGCTTTGGCATCTGAAAGTTCTGCAGCCACTGCTCGTCATCCTATATCTGCATCACAATGTGATCCCACTATTCAGTGCTTGTTTCCCAAGCTCAGTACAGACGGTGCACCATGTGCAGCTGCTCCGTGAATGCCAGAAGCAATTGTGAATTGTTTCTTTCCATTTCACACAGCAGGACAGGCACCACAGATTCACTTTCTGTTTCCCAGCTCATGTAATACTGCAGGACTAGCCACTTTGTGTTCATAATGCTCATCACCAGACTGGTCAGCAGTTCAGGAGCCATGCTTTCCGGCAGAGATGGTGGGTACAGAGTTTACCGGGGCTGTTCAAAAAAGGCACGAAACAAAGTTGGAAGCCCATGGATGGAAAGAACTGCATCATGGGATGGTGAACATGCCCCCATGATGCACTGAGATCCATCCTCAGATCTCCCAGGGGCAGAGGGTGGCAAGCTGCACAGTGGGATAGCTATCCGCAATGCAATGTTCTGTCGCTGCAAGAGCATCGACAGTGGATGCGCTCCACCAACAGAAGAGCACTGTGTGGATGTGCACACCCGATGTAATTAAAGCGGCATATGGTTGTCAACATAACTTAAGTCGACTTAACTCAGTGTCTAGCAGAATTAGGAATTAAAGTTCTCATGCTCGTCCTTTAAAGGTGTTGTGCAGGTGATTCCTTTGAGGATGAGGACTGATAGGTCAGATATGGAGTGTTCACAACCCGCACAATACCACCAGGGTGAGGAGGATCCCTGGCACCCTCCCACAATAAATTCTCCTCTGCTTGTGAAGAACATATTCTGACATAAGAGCTGCTATCGAGAGGGACAGTAGGCCCAGCAGCCTACAGTGCTTTATGCCATTCATGGTATCCTCCTTAACCCCAAATGAACAAGAAGAAAGTTTTCCTCTGTCACTTCTTACTTTAAAAACCACCCAAATCTTCCTCCTCCTACTTTGACTTGATTTTATTTCTCTAGCAGCCATTGATGTACACCTTCATGCTGTTTTTCAGTTATCTGAATGCAAATTAAAGTAACCCAAACTTTTCTTTTTACAGCTGGAAACATGTCTTTGTTTCATACACAAACCAGCTGAACTGAATTTCTCTGAAATTTTCCAAGAGTACAGATGTTAAGCTGAGATCATATATGGAAAGCTATGCCTAAATGAAACTAAGGAGTTATAGCGAAGACTCTTTTGCAATATTAACTGTAGCATTCACTGATGCAAATACTACAATAGAGAGAAACAGAGAAGAATGCTCTCCTATTACGACGTTTATATTCTGGCTCCAACCTCTCTGAGAACACAGTCAAACTTTATACCACTCAAAATCCCTGGCCCCAATAAATCATCACCATGCCAGAAAAGATCCATAGCAGATCTCATGGAGACATATTGACAAGGGGCAAAAAAAGCAGAGGGTGTTAGGAAGATACTGTGATCTGCTTCTAAGATGTAAACAGTTCCAGTATGTTTCCAGCAACTGATGTTGCCAGGAATGTCACACTTTCAAAGCAAAGGAATACTCTTTATTTACAAACTAAGATTCAGGAGCCTTGGTATAGGGATATTGAGGAAAGGAATGAGTGGCCCTCAGGGATCTCTCTATTAGGAAATCATACTTTGCTCCACACTGCATTGTATAAGAAATTGTTCTATCAAGTTAAAGGCAACAGTCAAACTTGTATGGAGTGGGCACGATTCTCTCCTTTCCCCACAGTGAACAAATTTCCAGAAGCTGAGAATGAATAGAAAGCTTGCCCAGAGGCTATGCACATTTAATATGCTTCTTTCAAGTGCTAAGGGAAAACTGCACCGTTCACACTGAATTTCAGTGAACTTCACTAAACCCTGACTCTCCCAAAAGAAATATTCCCTGCATCTAGTCAATCCTGCCACCAACTAAAGCTTCCCAAAGGAGTCTCCTGTTGACTTTCCCTGTCGTCAGGGCATTACACACTAATATGGCCACTGATGCGACTGACTCACCTGTTTTGGAATCAGAGAAATACTAAACTGAGAAGAGACAAGTGGGGAAAATTAGTATGAAATGTGACTCATGTAATTTACTCCTCCCAAGTAGAATCCAGTTGTGAACTTGACTGTTTGAAACAAAATGGTCCATGCAGACTACTAAAGTGCAGCTTCTAATAGCCCCTGTACTTACTACATGAAGAGGTTTTTCCTGATAGTTTAGTAGTTTTCTACATTGCTTTCTGCATCAATGTATGCAAAGCCAACAGCAACATTTTACAGATAGACAGCAACTTCCATCCCAAAGTGCTTGCAAACTATATAAAACCACTCCACCCACCATTGAAATGCAGAAGCAATTTAACATTACACAATAGCAGCACATAACAGTTTAGGAGAGAGAGGGAGGAATAAGAAGGCACAATATAACTGCCCAAAGTCAAAATACAGTCAGCTCAGGATACCGGACTGATCCATTACTTTTACTAGGGAATCTTCTATGACCACAAATGGTCAAGACCTCAGTTTTGCAACTCATGAGGAAGTCAGCCCTTCTAAAAGCACAGCATTCCCAACACAGCTGGGTCAGCCTTGACTCAGACGGGAGAGTGTTACCTACTTAATCATCAATACCATTTCCTGCAGAATCAGCGGGAGTCAAAGGAGGTGCCCATCCAAGTAATAGCCTGGCTCAGACTCTGCTTAATTTGAGAGGTATGAGGAGGCAGTTTGGCATCACAGAGAAATAAATTAAATTGCTCTCCTCCTCGCCCCCAGTCCATTATCTCTCACTACTCACTCATACACCAGAGCCAAGGAGTGGCCATTGGTAAGAGGTCTTTTATGTACTGGACATCCACTGGAGCTGCTCTTTACCCCACATACCTTATAGTTAGGCATCACTTAACTGGTAACAAAAATGGTAGTTCAGTAAGTCTGTGTGAGAACCCCTTTCTAATTTTATGTGCCCACTTCTCGCAGGGGCTTCTCCTGACATTGCTCTAGCTCAGTGGTTCTCAACCAGGGGTACATGTACCCCTGGGGGTACACAGAGGTTTTCCAGAGGGTACATCAATTCATCCAGATGTTTGCCTACTTTTACAGTAGGCTACATAAAAAACACTAGCAACATTGCAAACTAAAACTTCATACAGACAATGACTTGTTTATACTGCTCTATATACTATACCTGAAATGTAAGTACAATATTTATATTCCATTTGATTTATTTTATAATTGTATGGTAAAAATGAGAAAAAAGTAACCAATTTTTCAGTACTAGTGTGCTGTGACACTTTTTTGTATTTTTATGTCTGATTTTTGTAAGCAAGTATTTTTTAAGTAAAGTGAAACTTGGGGTACACAAGACAAATCAGACTCCTGAAAGGGGTACACTAGACTGGAAAGGTTGAGAATCACTGCTCTAGCTAACTTGGAAGGTCTTTACCATGGCTGCAGGAATCCTCGAAACGTAATTTCACTGTAGTGAAATGTTCCTGTGCATTGTTAAACAGCTGTTGCATTCCAATTCAGAATGGCTGCATTTCAGAGATAGGTGAAGTGATTTCTGTATTTACTGTATACAGATTATGGTGTATTTTGGAGTCATTTTGAGAGGGACATAATACATTGGAAAGCAGATACAGTGTCCTCCCCTTTTGGGGATCTTGCATTTCACAATAATGTAGTATTACTAGTGATGGGAACCTCACACTGCTATCTAGATCCCAAGACCCGAGAAAATGAGAATGAGGGTGAGAGTAAGACAACACTCACAGGTGGGGGTTTCTTCCTCATCTCAAAGATTCGGGTGGCACCAAGGCTGAGCGAGGCAATGACAGGGTTTCTCCCCAATGATGGCTCATCATCACTGTGCCAGTCGACACTGTCCTTCTCATTTCGGTACAGATTGCAGAGCAGAGAGTTGAAGGTGTGACTGGTGGTCTTTTCGATGTGCTCCTTCAGCATGGTCAGCAGAGGATGCCACTGCAATCAGCACAGCAAAGTGGTCATAGGGAGAAGAGCAGGAGGTGAGATAGGTGCACTGGAGGAAGTGCCAGTACAGAAGGGGAAAAGTTTCAGGGTATCAGAGATGCAAAGCAAAGGAAAAATCACTGGGACTGGAAGGGGTACAAGGCCCACAATATTTTTGCATAATAAACATGAAGCCAGCTGACCCTATGCCTCTCCTAAACTTTTAGTACATGCTTCCAGTGCAGCAGAAGTGCAGCCCTTCTGCTCTGTGTGGTCATGGTAGCACTGAGTCAATGCTATTTCATCACCAAGGCCATGCTGCCATTCTGCCTCGCATGGCCATCTGGCCTTTCGTAGCATTGTGGCTGTTCCAGCCCTCCTGGTTAACTGTAAGAATGAAATCTACTTAAGGGGCCCAGGGATAAACATTATGGCTGCTAACTGAGATGATGACTAAAGAACACTGAACTGCAATCTTCTATGACCACAAATGGTCAAGACCTCAGTTTTGCATGATATGCAAATTGCAGATATGTCATGAGTTTTGCAGATATGTCATGAGGAAGTCAGCCCTTCTGGAACCAGTGGCTTACTGGCACATGAAGCCTGGAGTTGGTCACCAGGAGTACACGGTGAGTGCTGGCATAACATTGCCACTCTGTGTCCCTGCATTTCCTGCTCTAATAGTACTGTTTAATGAGTCTAGCTCACCTTCTGTGTTTTGATTTTAATGTTCTAATAGTTTATGCTATAAAGTGATTCAAGACATAAGTGGATCTCAATCTCCATGAACTATAGCCATTGTATTGTTAACATATTTCTGTGCCCAGTCTCTGTAGCAATTATACAGATTCTACTGTTATTGCTTCCAATGCATCATGGGTATTTAATAATGATTTTACACATTTATATCATGCCTTTCATTTGAGGATCTCATAGTGCTTTTAGCCAGTAACTAAGTTTCTAGCCCCAATGTGAGATATGTCAGAATCATTACCCCCATAATATAAGTGGAAACATTGAGGCACATGGGGTTAAGGGATTTATTCAAGGTTGCACAGTGAGTCAGTGGATGGACTAGAATCCAGGAGTCTCGGCTCCCAGTCTCCTCCTCTAATTAAAAGACCACATTGCCTCATTCATGTTCACCAGGGGTCCGTTTATCTACTGGTTCTGGCACTGGAACCTAATCACAGCATTCTTATCTATCCTAGGTATTTCTAGTTCAGTCACCACCATCAATACCTAGGTGCCATGTGAATGATTATCTAAGAAAATACCTTGTAGTTCAGGGAGGTTATTGCATTGAAGTGTCACATTTAACAAGTGGGCTGCCCGAAGAGAAAACCATTGGATCTCCAGGATTACAGTTTGTGAGGAATTAGAAGTGAAATGACAGGAAAGGGCTCACGAGGAATTACCAGCACCACTTTCTAGTAACTGCCTGATCATTACTGAATTTCTTTGATTTCCACTCTGACAATATTCCCACCGGCAACCTCATCAGGTAGAAATGTGGATGTGAATGTGTGATTCAATAGGAACTCCACTGTAAATGAGCAGTAACTGAAGTCCTCTTGTTATGAAAGGTTACCAGGTTACCAAATATTTCACTGCTTACAAGGAAACATTTTTCTAATACCATGATTCACACAACCATAAGCACTTATTGCACTTGGGAGGGTTTCAAGTTCCTATTATCCCCACACTGCTACAAATCAAACTTTCAGGGACTGATACTTGGGTGTGGCTAAGCTATGCTCTAAACCTCTATCCCTCTACCTGGATCCTAAGGTTGCTTTAAGATATACTGGGGGTAATGGTCCCATTCTGCCAGGCAGGGATTGCCAGAGCTCTGCAGACTTTATGCCACTGGAGGATTCCTTCACACCAGGGAAATCCCCAGCTGCAAAGGAGTCAGAAAAGGGGAGGAGAGAGTGAGAATCAGACTGACAGTCCTGAAGACTGAGGGTCTTTGCTTTTCCACAGAAGTAGTACATCACACACAGTGGTAGGCAAGTTTTCCTCATACTAACCCACCACCTTGCCTCGTCGCTAAACTCATACTAACCCCCCACCAACTGGTAATAGCTTTCACTGCTTAGCTATTCTGAGCTTGATTTGAACAACCGGTCAGCAGGTGGAAAGGCTCCATATGGCATTGCCAACCTCCAGAGCCATCCAGACTCCACCACCTCTTTCTAGAAAAACATTTAAATAAAACACTATGTAACTGAATACATCCCAATCTATGGGCTGTCTGTATTTTTCCATCCTAAATTACACAGCCTTTACTAGAGCATTATCATGACTGCCAGACCCTTCCATCTCAGATTGTTTACTCAAGCACTGTGTGCAAAATCCCATCAAATTCTGCTTTGTTGGGACGTATCTTTCCTTGGCAGCAGTGAAGATATCTGGGACTCGACAGAAGCACTTTCTCATGTAACCTAGTTCTCACTAGTTATTCTTAATTTATGGCTTAACTCATGGGACTCTATTGCCATGGAAATTTCAAACAAAGAAACGTCCGGAGACAGTCCAAATGGACAACAGGTTGACAGAGTGTGACTGAGCATGAACAAAAAGTCAACAAAGTCACTTAGCAAGGTTTCTGACCCTTCAAAAATAGCAAAATGGCGTGGGAAATTATACGGTACAATCTGATCTTGCTAAACAGACAGGTCATGTGTATTAATCTGATTACACTCAGACACGCAGCGAGAATATGCCTGAATGCTGCCTAAAGAAGAATCAAGAAGTGTTTATTTTTAAAGTTTCTTAAAGGGAGTTATCATCATAAAGAATATTATATTGTCTCTGAGGCATACAGAATGGTTAAGAGACATGTCCAAGGTCAGAACTTGGTCAGAAGCAGAACCTAGAATAGAATTTAGGAGTAGTGATTGCTAATCCTCTACCACCAGAAAAGGCTCCTTATCAAAGTGATAAATTATAAGTCTGAATAAATCCACAAATAATGAAACTCCATAAAGCAGGCATATATGCCATTGACCTACTTTGGTAATCAGGAATCAGATGGGATCACAGTTCAAATGTTTGTCTATCTTTTAAAAAACTTTTAAAAAGTTATTACTGCAATCTACAAAGAAAAAGCCATCATAAATTAATACGTACATTAGGATTTGGCTGCATCGTTAACCTGGAGTAAGTGTAAGGAAGTTCCCCATACCAGGAAGTAAGTCTGGGCTCTTTGTAAGATAGATCTAAAGAAAGAACAATAGGAAAACTTTACAAATCAGGTATCAACTGGCTAGGAAGTGAGGAGGTGAAAGTGCAAGACTCTCGAGAAGCTTTTTGCAAGTGATGATCAAGAAGCACTAACCTTCTCACCCAAAATTAAAAGGTGGCCCCTATAAAGTGCTCACCCCTACATGAAGAATATAAATGGTACCCAATGAAGCAAGTAAATTCAGAAACAGGCCTGAAATTCTAATCGTCTCTCTGTGTGGGGTCCATGCCTTGCAGAGGTCTCGAATCACACAAAATTTCTCATTTTCTGGGCTACAACAGGTAGGCACGTTGGGGTGAGGTATGGATCATAGAATCATAGATTATTAGGGTTGGAAGGGACCTCAGGAGATCATCTAGTCCAACCCCCTGCTCAAAGAAGGACCAATCCCCAACTAAATCCCCAAATGCCCCCCTCAAGGATTGAACTCACAACCCTGGGTTTAGCAGGCCAATGCTCAAACCACTGAGCTATCCCTCCCCCGCAAGGGATAGTGAGGCTAACCTGAAGCTTTACCTGTAGCTCTTGGTTGCTTTGCTTTTTGTTAGTTTAAATGCTGCCCAAAACATTTGCATCAGTTTTAGGGAATGTCTACTGAAAAGGATGGAGCAATGGGAAGGTGGAGCATTGCTGAGGTACAATGTAAGTTGTCTGCAGCTGGGCTGAACCAGTACATTTTGCCAGATATCCCTAGTGTGTGGTTTGAGCCTAAAACAGGATAAAAGCACTTTCAGCATCTTCAGCTTGTGGCAGAATTAGCTTAGTGGTTACTTCATGTGTTCGATATGTAACTGTTACCATTCTGCACTCCCTTTAGCATGCCTCAATAAAAGACTGTTATCTTTTCCATAACTGGTGTTCTTCTAGACATGTTGCTCATGTCCATTCCATATTAGATGTGCATGCTCACCACATGCACCGGTGTCGGAAGTTTTTCCCTCAGCAATCTCCGCAGGGGACCAGCTCTGGCACCCCCTGGAGTGGCGCCTGCATGGCACAATATAAGGGGTCCTGCCAGCTCCCCCCAACCTCAGTTCCTTCTTGCTGGAAACTCCGACAGAGGGGAAGGAGGGCGGGATGTGGAACGGACATGAGCAACACATCTAGAAGAACACCAGTTACGGAAAAGATAACAGTCTTTCTTCTTCGAGTGCTTGCTCATGTCCATGCCACATTAGGTGACTCCAAAGCAGCACCCTTGGAGGCGAGTAGGAGTTCACAGAGGTGTAGATTTCAACACAGCTCTGCCGAACCCAGTGCCATCCCTGGCCTGCTGAGAGATGGCATAATGAGCGGTAAACGTGTGGACAGAGGACCACGTTGCAGCTCTCCAGATGTCCTGGATAGGGATGTATGCCAGGAAGGCCGCTGAAGATGCCTGTGCTCTTGTCGAGTGGGCTCCGACAACCAGCGGCGGCAGAACCCTGCCAGGTCGTAACAGGTTCTTATGCACAAAGCAATCCAATTGGAAATCCTCTGTGAGAACACTGGACGACCCTTCATCCTATCCGCTGTAGCGATGAAGAGTTGAGTCCATTTTCGGAAAGGCTTGGCATGTTCTAAGTAAAAAGCCAAGGCCCTCCAGATGTCCAGGTCATGAAGATGCCTCTCTTCACTGGTCTTGTGTGGTTTGGGACAGAACACCGGGAGGAAGATCTCCTGGTTCATATGGAAGGTGGAGACCACCTTTGGCAGGAAGGCCGGATGGGGCTGCAACTGAACCGTATCCTTGTAGAAGACCGTGTATGGTGGTTCTGAGGTCAAGGCTTAAATTTCCAAGATCCTTCTCGCCAACCTCACCGCCACCAGGAACGTGACCTTCCATGACAGATGGGAAAGGGACCAGGAACCCAGAGATTTAAAGGGCGGGCCAGTGAGCCTAGAGAGGACCAAGCTAAAATCCCACTGCATGACGGGAGCCCACATCTTGGGAAGAGACTCCCCAGCCCTCTCAAGAATCTGACCATCATGTAATGGGAAAACACCATCTGTCCTTGGATTGGTGGGTGAAAAGTGGAGATGGCTGCAAGAAGCACTCTAATGGAAGTGTGCCAGGCCCTGGTTCCTCAAATGGAGCAAGTAGTCCAGGACAGCCTGTATGGAGGAAAGCAAGGAAGAGATGCCTGTTCGGATGGCCAGCAGGAAAACCTCATCCACTTGGCCAGGTAAGTCAGTCTAGTTGAGGGCTTCCTACTTTCCAGGAGAACCTGTTGGACTCCTTCCGAACAGGTCCGCTCCTCCGGGTTCAGCCCTGCAGCATCCACACCGAGAGGTGGAGGGATCCGAGGTCGGGGTCTAAGAGCCGACCGCGGTCCTACAACAGCAGGTCCGGTCGGTTGGGCAGGGCCAGGGAGGGGCCGCTGACAGGCTCATGAGCATGCCAAACCAATGCTGGCGAGGCCACGCTGGGCCGATCATGATGACCCGTGCCTGGTCTCGCTTGATCTTTGCCAGGGCCCTGCTGATGAATGGAATCGGAGGGAATGTGTACATCAGGCTCCCTGACCATGACAGGAGGAAGGCATTGGAGAGGGAGGCTTTGCTCAGACCCTGTTGAGAACAAAACTGGTGGCATTTCCTGTTCTGTTTGGTAGCGAACAGTCCACTTGGGGAGTTCCCCACCTTTGGAAGATCATGCAGGCTACCTCTGTATGGAGTGAACACTCGTGGTGAGAGGAGAAGACCCTGCTGAGCTGGTCTGCGAGTGTATTCCTGATGCCGGGAAGATAAGCTTCCAGTTGGATTTCATGGCTGATGCAGAAGTCCCACAGATGGAGCACCTCCTGACAGAGAGCTGACGAGCACGCTCCCCCATGTCTGTTAATGTAGAACATCAAGGCTGTGTTGTCCGTCAGGACTCGTACCACCTTGCCTGACAGGTGGGGCAAGACGACTGTGCACGCCAGCCGGACTGCTCGGAGCTCTTTGACGTTTATGTGTAACCGTGTCTGGGGACCACATCCCGTGTCTGAAGGTTGCTGAGATGTGCCCCCAGCCGAGGCGTCTGACACCAACTCGATGGAGTAAGGAGGGTTGTCGAATGGAACCCCTTCCAGGACTGTTCGGTTGGTCCACCATTGCAGCAAGGTAAGTATCGCCTGGGGAATGGTAACAATCTCCAGGGGGTCTCGGGACTGGGACTAGACTGTCACCAGCCATTGTTGCAGGGGCCACATCCGGAGCCTAGCATGGCAGACCACGTAAGTGCATGCTGCCATGTGGCCCAGCAGGCACACACAGACCCTGGCTGTAGTCAGAGGGAATGCGGAGACTTCCACAATGAGGTTCACCATCATGTGGAACCCTTCCAGCAGAGGAACGCCTTGGTGCAGGTAGAGTTGAGGACTGCTCCGATGAACTTTATCCTGTGCACTGGAACAAACGTTGACTTTTTGTCATTCACCAGCAGGCCCAGAGAGCAACACATGGCTTGAAGCACTGCAACTTGAGACCTGAAGCTGCCCTTGATGAGCCAGTTGTTGAGGTACGGGTAGATCTGGATATCCCAGCACCTGAGGTAAGCCGCTACCAGCCACATGCACTTGGTAAACATCTTCGGTGCTGTCACCAGGCCCAACTGGTAGTGCTGGGGCCCCACCATAAACCGGAGGAAGCCCGCTATGTGTCCTTGAAAGCTCGCTATGTGGAAGTATGAGTCCAAGCAAGGGTGGCATACCAGTCTCCTGGATCCAGGAGAGGATAATAGAAGTCAGAGAGACCATGTGGAAGTTTAGCTTCTGGAGGTACTTGTTGAGGACTTGCAGGTCCAGGATGGACCGCAGACCGCCCTCGGCCTTTGGGATTAAAAAGTACCAGGAATAGAACCCCTTGTGCCTCTACTCGAGAGAAACTTCTTCCACCGCACCCAGCTGTAGTAACCCCTTCACCTCCTGTGTGAGGAGACTTGCGTGAGAGGGGTCCCTGAAGAGGGCTGGGGAAGGTGGGTGGGAAAGGAGGATAGAAAGGAACTGGAGGGTATACCCCTGTTCCACTGCGTTGAGGACCCAGCGGTCCGAAGTTATAGCAGTCCAAGCTGGAAGGAAAGGGGAAAGGCAGTTGGAGAACACTGGGAAAGATGGATCCGG
This sequence comes from Mauremys reevesii, assembly GCF_016161935.1. Classification (NCBI taxonomy): domain Eukaryota; kingdom Metazoa; phylum Chordata; order Testudines; family Geoemydidae; genus Mauremys; species Mauremys reevesii. Next base: position 75,423,242 of record NC_052626.1, read on the forward strand.
GGAAGAGTCTGGTAGGCCACCCGCAGGCGCACACTCAAAACAACTGTTTGGCTCCCTGCTTATTACAGGTTGAGCCCGACTGGGCAGAGGTTGGTGGCAGGTGGCTCAGGCGGCACTTGCAACCCTTGGCTCATTTATGGGGCTGGTCCTGTTGAGGCTGACTTCCCGGCCCCGCTGCAGTTTGAACCACTTATGCGCCGGGGCTGGGGTGTCGAGACCCAGGGTTTTTAGGGTGGTGCGGGAGTCCTTGAGGCCATGCAACTTGCTGTCTGTTTGCTCCGCAAATAGGGCCCTGCTGTCGAAGGGCAATTCAGCATTGACTGCTGGGTTTTCAGGGACAACCCAGAGAGGAGCAGCCAAGAGACTCACCGCATGGAGATAGTGGAATCCGTGCTGCAGGCAGCAGCATCAGATGCCGCATGGAGGGCCACCCTGGCTGCAGTTGTACCCTCCCGAGGATTGCTCCGAACTCCTTCTTGGAAGAGTCGGGGAGCAACCTTTTGAACTTGGCCATGGCTTGCCACATACTGAAGTCATATCGGCCAGGGAGGGCTTGGTGGTTGGCTACTCTCAACTGAAGGCTGGAAGACAAATACATTTTATGTCCGAAAAGATCCATCCTCCTCAAGTCTTTATTTTTGGGGGTGGCCCCAGATTATCCCTGCCTCACCTTGTGGTTAACCGCCTCGACCACAAGGGAACTGGGGGCAGAATGGGAAATATAAGTACTCATGCCCTTTGGCTGGCACAAAGTAGTTAAGTTTGGCCCTTTTAAAGATGGGGTCAGAGAAGTGGGGGTCCGCCACAGGGCATTAGTGGTTTTGGAGACTCCTTAATGAAGGAGTAGGGCCACCTTGCGGGAGACAAGGACATCACACAGAAGAGCCCTCGGACTCTCTAATTCCTCTGCCTGAAGCCCCAGGTTAGAAGTGACCCTCTTCAAAAGTTCCTGGTGAGCCCTGGCATCATCCTGAAGGCGCTGGGTGAGGGGGCCTCATGATAGCTTTGTCCGGAAATGATGAGGACAATGCCAGTGCCACAGGAACATCCACGTCCATTGGTGGTCCAGCAGCTTGTTCCCCTGGGTCCTCCTGAACCTGCAGGGTCTTACCGCATGAAGCCTCGAGCACCAGAAAGGGATAGGATACCAAGGCTGCTGGCCTTTCTGAGGCTCCCGAAACTGATCGGGCAGCCTGGGAAGGCTGTGTCGGGTACCATGGCACCGGCCACTGCTCTTGGGGCCATGGGGCTAGTTTCGCTGCTGATAATGTAGTCTGTACCATCGGTACCGGGACTTGTCCTGCAGTCAGAGAACCTTGCTCCGAGCCAGAGTTACCAGTGTAGCGGTCGGTACCGGGTGACCAGGATCGAGTTAAGTGGTGGCTCTTGTCCGACTGGTGCTGGCCGCTGTGGCCTGAAGCTAACCTGTCCAAATGAGACTGTCTTGGTCAGGCTCTTGGGGACTGACGGCATTCGGCGGATCTGCATCGGAAACCCGGTGATCCATGCCTCACGCTACTTGACCGGTACTGGGACATCGACTGGAAGCTACTACGGGCCGGTTGCCAGGAGGATCGTCCTGAGTAGGGCAATCTCCTTCTTGGAGACGGGCGGAGACGGCCCAGCGATCGGCGGTCTCTGGTATCTGATCGGTCCCGGGATTGGTATCGGGCCCTGGGAGAAGGTCGGGGCTGGTCCTGGAGTTCTTGCTGGGTGGCGCATGCCTCAGAGGGTCTGCGCCATTCCACTGGTGAGGTGCGCCTTAAGTCCCTAAATCGGTGCCCCTGGTGCGCGGACCAAAGAGGGCTCCGCTGAGCCTTCCTCTCTAGTCCTGAGGCATGACAGCTTGAGGCAGGCGAGCGATAGCGGGACGTCCCTCTCGATGAGGAACGGGGCCACTGAGGCGGGGACACACATATAGGTCCCAATGCGGGTTTTCCCCAAGACCGGGGTACTGCTGGAGCTGGTGTGGGCAGCACCGTGAGGGTCAGGATCTCCTGAGCTGTTTGAAGGACGTCAGGTGTCAACAGCACCTGAAGCTGGCCTGGGCCTGCACCGCTATCTGGAGTCGCAAGTGAAGTACGGGATGGGCTGTACCGCTCAACCTGAGGCCCAAGTTCCCAATGAGGGTGTTGAGCTGCCCAACACAGGTCGTGGCTCGCCCCCAGTCCTCTCCTTTCCCTTTTGGAAGATAGGAGATCTTCTTCTCACAATCTTTTTTGGCTTCTTCACAGAAGCCGTGGAGGGGGAATCGGTGCCGACTCGTGGATGGTCCTGGTGGAGCACTGCGTACAGATGCCGCGGTGCTCGGTGCGGAGTTGGACTGCTGCTCTGGTGCTGGAGTGAGTGCCGACTCCATCAGGAGTGCTTTCAGACTGACATCACGCTCCTTCTTCGTCCTAGGTTTCAAGGACTTGCAGATACAGCACTTGTCACTTATGTGCCCTTCGCCTAAGCACCTTAGGCAGCTGGTATGTAGATCACTGATGGGCATAGGCTGTTTGCAGCGATCGCAGGGCTTAAAGCCTGGGACCGGGGCATGCCCCATCCCCTGGATGAATCCCATTCAGGACTAAGGAAGAGTTGAGAACTACTACTAAGGGTAACTAAGAACTAATAACTATATTACAGGTTTTCAAATTTCGCAAGAACTGAGAACGAAACAATGGCAGCCGAAGCAGCAGAAGTTCCAGCACTGTCACTGGCAACAAGAAGGAACTGAGGGTTGGGGGAGCTGGTGGTGCCCCTTATATCGCGCCATTCCAGGGGTGCCAGAGCCGGTCCCCTACGAATACTGTTGAGGGAAAAACTTCTGGCATTGGTGCATATGGTGAGCACACATACCTAATATGGAATGGACATGAGCAAGCACTCAAAGAAGAAATGCAGGCTTTGAACGGGTTTGTTTAGGACCAATGGCTTGCTTGGCAGGACTAGGACAAGGGTTCTCTGGGCCTGTTCTATACCAGTTAATAATAATATAACCTTATGCCCAGAGCTGAGTAACAGCAGCTAAGAAATTGCACAGGTGCCTCCCAGTGAACACAACTGGAATAGCAGGCATTTCACACGCTTACTGAACACATAAGTGTGTCTCAGTCTAAAGTAAGGCTGTGTTCTTCAGTCTAACAAATTGCAACCAACATGCTTTACAGAATTAAATAAAATAGAATAGAAGCAGAAAAAGAAAATGTAGTAGGTAAAGACAAGGGAGAAGAGAATTATTTACAGCTGAGATTTTAAATGAGAGATGATGTGTGAAGAGAAAGAGAAAAAAGCTGGGAATGCAGAGGAGAAGACTAGCAACATCAATGGTGAGAATGTTTGAAGGGACAGAGCAGAGCAGTTCTAGGAGGGGAATTTTCACTTTGATCTGGAATTAATGGGACATCACAGAGTTGTTTGAGGATAGGATGATGCGGACATGCCTCTTTAGATATGTAAAAACTGAGCAGAAGCAGCACCCTCTACCAGTGAGCCTGGAAAACTGAGACTTGGGAGGGAAGAGACAAGGGAGTTCTAACAGTCAAGGTGATAGGAAATGAAAACAAGAGTAAGGATTTTGACATAGGAGTCAAGGCAATTACATAGAGAAATACTGCACATTTACCCTGCCTGAGGTGAGTTCTCTGCCTCCAGGGGATCTCTTGGAGCAGTTGTTCAAACATCCAGTCTGCTTGTTTTGAGTCAATGAAGCCAGGAATCAAATGAACCCTATTGCAGAAAAGTTACAGATTGAAGAGAGTAAGTAGAAAACGTACACCGTGCATATACCTGAGTTTTTATTAAATACTCCAATTTCAAGGGTTAATAGTGCAGATGTCAGCAGATAATTTGGAACTGCATTTAAATGCAATTACACCTCCTGTAGAAACAGGCCAAGATTTTCCAAAAGCATCTAATGATGTTGGGTGCCTCCATTTTCACGTGACCAACAGGAGATGAGTTAAAAAGGCCAGGGTTTAGAAGGTAGGTGCTCACGACCTTTAGAAAATCTACCCTCTCTAAGGCCTGGTCTACACTAGGACTTTAATTCGAATTTAGCAGCGTTAATTCGAATTAACCGCGCACCCGTCCACACCAGGAAGCCATTTAATTCGACCTAGAGGGCTCTTTAGTTCGAATTCGGTACTCCACCCCGACGACGGGAGTCGCGCTAAATTCGACATGGCTATGTCGAATTAGGCTAGGTGTGGATGCAAATCGAACTTAGTAGCTCCGGGAGCTATCCCACACTGCACCACTCTGTTGACGCTCTGGACAGCAGTCCGAGCTTGGATGCTCTGACCAGCCACACAGGAAAAGTCCCGGGAAAATTTGAATTCCTTTTCCTGTCTGGACAGTTAGAATCTCATTTCGTGGTTGGACATCGGGGCGAGCTCAGCAGCACCGGCAGCGATGCAGAGCTCTCCAGCAGAGGAGTTCATGTAATCTCTGAATAGAAAGAGGGACCCAGCATAGACTGACCGGGAACTCTTGGATCTGATCGGTGTGTGGGGCGAGGAGTCTGTGCTTTCAGAGCTGTGCTCCAAAAAAGGGAATGCAAAGACCTACGAGAAGGTCTCCAAAGCCGTGAGAGACAGAGGATACAGCCGGGATGCAAAGCAGCGCTGTGTGAAAATCAAGGACCCCAGACAAGGCTACCAAAAAATCAAAGCGGCAAACGGACGCTACGGAGCCTGCCACCACTGCCCCATCAGTGACCATGGACTCTGACGACGGGACAGTGTCGACGGCCAGTTCCTCGGCGATGTTTGCGGATGGGGAAGATGAGGAAGGGTTTGTGGAGGACGAGGCAGGCGACAGCGCTTACAACGCTGGTTTCCCCGACAGCCAGGATCTCTTCATCACCGTCACGGAGATCCCCTACCAACCCTCCCCGGCCATTAACCCGGATCCTGAATCAGGGGAAGGAGCAGTCGGTAAGTGCTTTAACCATGTAAACTTTTATTCTTAATATAACAGGAATCTGAAGTATGTGAAAAGGAGGTCTCTCTATATATGGGGATAGAGCAGAAATCCTCCTGGGAGATCTCCACGAAACTCTCCTGGAGGTAATCGAAAAGCCTCCGCAGGAGGTTCCTGGGGAGAGCTGCCTTATTGGGTGCTCCGTGGTAGCACACTTTTCCGTGCGAGGCTTTCATGAGGTACTCAGGGAGCATTGCCTCCCCGAGCACGGCTGCATAGGGCCCTGGTTTGTGCTGGCTTTCACGCAGCATGCGCTCTCTATCTCCTTCAGTGACCGTCCTCAGCGTGATCTCGCTCGGAGACTCCTGCATCTAATTAGGGGAATTACTGTAATGTTACGCCTGGTCCAAAGTATTTTTAAAAAATCTCCGGACAGACGGCATAGCAGAGACTCAGCACGCTGCTGCGTGACGAGCGTAACGGAAAGCCAAAGAATCAAATGGACGCTCATGGAGGGAGGGGGACTGAGGACGCAAGGTATCCCACAGTTCCTGCTGTCTCGGAAAAGCATTTGCATTCTTGGCTGAGCTCCAAATGCTTCTAGGGTCAAACACAGTGTCCGCGGTGGGTCAGGGCATAGCTCGGCAATTTACGCACCCCCCCCCACCCCCAGAAGTGAAAGGGAAAACAATCCTCTGTTGACTCTTTTACATGTCACCCTATCTTTACTGAATGCTGCAGATAGACGCGATGGTGCAGCACTCAACACCAACATCCTTGCTCCCCTCCCCGCCATGGGTGGCTGACGGTACAATATGACTGATATCCATCGTCATCATCAGCCTATTGGCACATGGGGCGGTGCAAAAGGACTGGTAACCATGCCGACTAGCATCTGTCAGGTCCCCCAATGTCAGGTGAACCTAATTTTTCATGGTAGATGGTGCAGTATGGCTGGTAACCGTCTTCATCATAGCAACAGGGGGCTGAGCTTCATCAGCCCCCACCCTTCATGTGTAAAGAAAAGATTCAATTGCCCCTGGACTAGCAGCAGGATGCTGGGCTCCTCTCCTCCACACTCCTTAATGTCCTATCTGGACTATCATAGCAACTGGAGGCTGCCTTCCACTCATTTCTCACTAACAAGTCACTGTGTCTTATTCCTGCATTCTTTATTACTTCATCACACAAGTGGGGGGACAATGCTATGGTAGCCCAGGAAGGCTGGGGGAAGAATGGAATGAACAGGTAGGGGTGTTGTAGGAGCACCCGCTGTGAATAGCATACAGCTCATAATCTATGCAGGATCTGACACAGATCAGCTGTGCTCTCTGGTTCTCTGATACAGTAGTTCTCTAGTACACTTGCCCATATTCTAGGCAGGACTGATTCTATTTTTAGATACCAAAAAGGAGGGATTGACTCATTTGGGAGTCATTCCCAATTTTGGCTTTTGTGCCCCTGGCTAAGAGCAGCCAGGGGCACTTATGACAGCAGCAAATGGTGCAGTGCAAAAGGACTGGTAACCATGACCATCTTATTACCAATTTATGGATTGGTAGATGGTACAGTATGGCTGGTAACCATCTCTGCTGTCATGCAAAAGCAAAAGCATGCTGCTGTGTAGCGCTGCTGGACCGCCTCTGTCAGCGGCATCTAGTTCACATACGGTGACAGGCACAAAAGGCAAAACAAGCTCCATGGTTTCCACGCTGTGGCGTCTGCCAGGGCAATCCAGGGAAAACGGGCTTGAAATGATTGTCTGCTGTAGCTTTCCCGGAGGAAGGGATGACTGACGACATTTACCCAGAACCACCCGCGAAAATGGTTTTTGCCCCATCAGGCACTGGGATCTCAACCCAGAATTCACAGAGACAGACTAGACTGTGTTCATTGTTTGCAAAAATGTATCTTTGCAAGGAATTCACTCCCTTTTTCCCATCACACAGCTTCGACTGTCTCCAGACCTGCCACAGCATCCCCCTCACAGAGGCTGGCAAAGATTAGGCGGTGAAAGAAAAAGACACGGGACGAGATGTTCGCTGAACTTATGGGGTGCTCCCGAGACGAGGCGGACCAGCAGAGCCAGTGGAGGAAGACCCTCTCTCTGTACCAGCGCTCACACAGCGAACGGGAGGAGAGGTGGCGTGAGGAAGACAAGCAGGCGACTCAAATGCTGCTTGGACTAATGAAGGAGCAAACGGACATGCTCCGGCGCCTTGTGCATGTTCTGCAGGACCTCAGGCAGGAGGACAGAGCCCCCCTGCAGTGTATCTTCAACCGCCCTCCCCCGCCACAAAGTCCCATACCCCCCTCACCCAAAATAACCAGAAGGAGGGGCGCCAGAGGCCGTGAAAACTGTCACTGCACCCCAGCAGAGTGCTCAAGTACCCAAAAGCTCTCATACCCTAAATTTTGAGAAGTCCTTTCCTTCCCGCCTCACCCAAGCCCCCATCCCAGTTTCATCCCCTAACTGTCTAATTGATAATAAAAAATACTTTTCTGTTAATTACTGTTTCCGTCATGTTCTTTTAGAGGAGACTGTGTTTGAAGGAGGGGAAGGGGGTTGGTAATTGGACAGGACAATCACCTTTACCAGGGTACAGACATGGGGGCAGGATCAGCAGCAGGTCACACACACACTGCAGTCAGTACGCACCCTGGTTGGTATGGGAGGTGGTTTGCAGGTTCTGTGGGGGGGGGGGGGTACGTGACTTTGTAGCGGGGGAGGGGGGTTACAGATCTCATGCAACGGTCCCTGTCCTGGACCACAGAGCCACGCAGCAGAGGAATTTGTATCCGTCCTCCCCCACCAAAAGGCCACATAGCCCCCGCACACAGAGTCCCAAAAAGGAGGGATGGCAGGCTCCATTGAAACATCCAGTCCGGCACTGCAGACCGCTCTGGGAGCAGGAGTCTGTCATTCCTCAAGTTTACAGGCGGTCTTTACATCACTGCACACCCTACCCAGCACAGTCCGTGTCCCAGTTTCAACCCTGTAACGCAAAGTCATCAATAAAGAAACCTTTGTAAAGTTACAGTGGAACATGTATTTTATTTTTAAACGTGTGTTGGAAGTTGGGGAAGCAGGGTGGGCGCGGTATGTAACTGCAGATGCTAGTCAACAGTAACTTGGTAAAGAAACAGGGGCAGGTTCAGCTTCTCTGTAAAGAAACTGAACAGTCACAGGTCACGCTGCTCACTGCTCGCTGGTACTTGAAGAGTTCCTTGTCGCTGTGCAAGGCGCCTGAACAGAGCTTCACGAGCCAGGGCATTAGCGGGTAGGCTGGGTCCCCGACGATCACTATAGGCATCTGCACATCCCCAAGACTTATTTTGTGGTCCGGGAAGAAACTACCTTCCTGCAGGCGTCTAAACAGACCAGAGTTCCTGAAAACACGCACGTCATGAACTTTGCCTGGCCACCCGACGTTGATGTTGGTAAAATGTCCCCCATGGTCCACCAGTGCTCGCAGCACCATTGAAAAGTAGCCCTATTTCTCAGCAGCTGACTGTGGAAGAGGTGGACGATAAGGTGCGAGGAGTTGACAACGGCCATAACTGCAGCGGGATCCATGCTCAAAGTGCTGTGGCGCCCGCGCTGTCACTGAGCAGAAAAGTGCACGAACAGATTGCCCGCAGGCTCTTTCAGGGAGGGAGGGAGGGAGGGCGTGATTGACGGTTCAATGATGACAGTTACCCAAAACCACCCTTGACACATTTCCCCCCCCAGCATGCATTGGGGGGAAATCCCAGAATTCCAATGGGCAGCGGGGAGTGCGGGAACTGTGGGATAGCTTCCCACAGTGCACCGCTTCCAAAGTCGACACTGGCCCCGTTACTGTGGACTCACACAGTCGAACTAGTGTATTTAGTGTGGATACACAACTTCGACTTCATAAGGTTGATTCCACAAATTCGAATTAAGTTGATTCGAAATAGTCTTGTAGTGTAGACATACCCTAAGATCTCTCTGGTTGGGCACCCAGAAACAGGGGTAGCCAAAATCACTAGCCACAATTAAAAAATTCTAGCCACAGTGCAGCACAACATGAGATTTTATGAAGTATTCAACCCCAAAAGGAAACTCAACTAAAAGGACGTAATAAAGGAACTGGGAGAGGTTCTGGTATATTAAGAATGACCAAGCTATTGCAATTCTGAGGTCTTAGATTGAACCTGAGACGTTACTGCACATCTAAGGAAAATTGCTTCTGGATTATCTACAGCATGACTTTCAATTCCTACAATAACTGGCATTTGTATCCTACTGTACATACAAACAGAATCCCCAAATTAATACAGAAGATACTTTTTTTCTTCAGAATTTGTAAAACCTTCCTAGCAGTGTGTCACTTCCCCCTTCCTGCTGGTCAATGATTTTGTCCTTTTGTGTTTAGAAAATAAATGTTTTTCAAGTTTTTAGATGGAGCCAAAATGAAAACCTTCAAGTCTATACAGTGCCTCGTCATGCCCCACACATTTTTGTATTATTGATAGGCAGAAAAATCTGGGAAGTATTACTGCTAACTCTGAAGCAAATAAAGCAGGGGAAACTAAAAGCATTTAGCTAGTTAAATACATGAGATTATCAGCTTTTGTTTTAAAATGTATCGAAGCAGTAACATTTTAGGCCTTGATCAGGCAAAATGCTTAAACTCATGTGGCTTAAAGTTAAGCATGTGCGTAAGTCTTTTACTAAACCAGTGCCTTAAATTCCACAAGACTGTTCTCTGTTCATATTTTCATTATTTTAAAGCAAGTCAAATTTCATACCTAAAATTTTTCCATCACTTCTTTAGCCATACAATATAGCCACCATGCATTCATTTGTCAGCGGAAAATAGAAGTTACCTGTCTGGCTTTCCTATTAGGTCACAGGATATCACAGCTTTGACCAGGAAAAGGATATAAATTAATGAAAAGTAGAACTAGACAGATAATCCTAATATAAGTAAAGATGACAGAACAGCTGTCTTTGCTCCACTGCTGGCAGGTCAGATTATAAATAATATTCAGAGATCAGTTTAGAGGCATAGAGTATTACCATCCTAATGCACCTAAATCTCTGTCTAATCAGAAAAGACTAGAATCCTAACAAGAAGTGGGCAGGCAGGAACCGGGAGCGGGGAGCCTCCCAGGGATGCTTCAGAAGCTAGACATCAAGAATTAGGAGGATCTAAAGTCAGTGTTTGCAGTTATGACCCACATTTTCAGTGATGGAATAACAAACAGGTAGAATTGTGACCTTTGTTTCTTTCGGTACTTTTGTTGCAAAACACCTGAAAAGCATAAGCCAAAAGAATTGCATCCACACACAAACACATCTGTGATGATCATGATTCCTGCTAGTCACAGACAAACAAGAATGGTTAGCTAACCAAGGAGGCTCTGAGGGATTTGTAGAATTCTTCCATGTAGAGGATCTAGAATGTAGCATCAGGACTGTTCTCATGGCTTTTGCAGGGATTTCTGGACTGGCAGTAAGCTTGGCCAATGTGATACAACGAGCCATGGAGTGCCTTATTCCTGTTCTGGACTACCTAGAAGTTTTTATTGGCAGGAAGGCTGTGTATGGAATGAGTTTCATTTCCTTAGCACAGAGTTGTGATCACAGATCACTGGAAATGTGGACTAGTGTCTTCTGCACGCATTGCATCTCCTTCTGTTTTGGATTAGAAGTACTAAAAAGTATTCTCTGCAAATAAGCACCTACTGCTACCAGATATACCAGTTTCAAGTGGAACTGTTGCTGAAATATACCTATATTCCATCAGCAATAAAAAGGGGTAGTCATTTTGAAGGGTGAGAAGCCTGAACGCCTTGCTATAGCTAGTCAACTACTAGCAATCTGTTAAAAAGCTGGATCCTGTTGTACCAAGGCTCCTTAGGCCATTAGTAGAGCCCTACATGGATACAAAATTTGTACCTACATCTGATACGCGATCCACAAAAATGATCAGTGGATATAAAGCGGATATTTGCAGGGCTCTAGCCATTAGTATGCCCCTCTGTTACACTGCTGTACTCCCAGGAACACATGGAGTTACTAGCCCAGTGCTAGCCAAGAGTTTATAGTGACCTACACTAGGGTATGGACTAATCAATCAAGGCCACTTTATCTATTCCACTACACCATTGGAAGTTGAACACAATAATAACCAGCATAAATTCATTTTCACTCACACCAACAATAGATTCCTAACTTTTTCCATGCTGCTCAGAATTAACCACATCACTGCAGCCTGATGTACCAGTTATGCCAGGGGCCAGAATCCCCCCTCCAGCGCCATCTTACACATAAGGTGGCATGGGAGAAACAACATCCCTGCCAGAGCCATCCTCTGCATCACCAAAATCCCAGTGGAGATTAGACCTTCGAAAGACTGAATGCCATTACATTACTCAATAGCAACCAAGGTGCTAATAAATAAATACATCCACTTACCGAGACACTCCTGTTGGCAACGTGCTGATCTCATACAGGCCCTGTTCACTGAGGACATGGAGAGGAAACAGCCATCAGGTGGATGAAATACAAGAAACAGATAATACATATGGATGACTTGCATGGTCCAGTCACATGCAAACCTGGGTTAAGGAAAGTGGTCTAAGGGCAGTGCAACATACTACCATGAAGAAGCAATGAGGCTAGGGAGAAGGAAGCCAGAGACAGGGCCAGCAGAAGCTGGGAGTGCTGTGGAAACAACATGCTCTACCCTCACAGATCACCTCGCATTGCTTGTGGGAGCCTCCACTCTGGCCACATACTCACTACAGGGTTTACAGGCTCCAGAGAAAAGTAGAGAGGGATGATGAAGGGGAGCTAAAGGAAAAAGGACCTCATGGCCCTATTCCCCTTCCAAATACATAATATAAACACACACAGTCTGACTCATACTGAGGAGACCACACTCAGGAACTTCACTTAGAAGACACTTTTACCTAGCCCAGCAAAATAAATATGCTGTGGGAAGTGCTACGTGCCACATATAAACCAGGTGACAGATTTGAAAATGACATTTTAACTGCTGCATGAGGTAAAATAGTTGTTCTATCAGCTACCTGCTGCATTGCTGTGAAGTGCAGATATTGGTCTATAAATGGTCAGCCTGAGCTTGTCTCTCAACTACTTCCATTGTTTCCTTCACTAGCTCCAAACTTCATGCTGTCCCATATGCCTGAACAGTCTACTAACCACCATTACCCACCTCCTCCCCACCCTCAGAGAACTGTAGTAAATGTATGGTACTCTGAAGCATTTCCTCCGCATACATTTGATTTCACATCCACACCCAATCCATGTATGATGTTTTGTAATGACTTTATTAATAAACAAGACTTTGCACTTGTATATCACTTCTGTCCAAGAATCTAAAAGCATAGATTATTAATTATGCTGCCTGTGAGGTACGTATCATCCTCCTCATTTTACGAAGGAGAAAATGAAGTACAGAGAGTTAAAGCGACTTGCCCAAGGCTATAGAGCAAGTCAGTGGTAGAACAAGCAATATAATTCACCTCTCCTGATTCAGTCTTCTGCTCTATCAACTACATCACATCAGGGCCGCTGGAGGGGGGGGGGGAAGAGAAGTGGGGCAATTTGCCCCAAGCCCCGCAGGGGCCCCCACGAGAATATAGTATTGCATAGTATTGCAACTTTTTTTATGGAAGGGGCCCCCAAAATTGCTTTGTCCCAGGCCCCCTGAATCCTCTGGGCAGCCCTACATCACACTCTTGCTTTAGAATGTACATTCTTTGAGGCAAGAACTCTTGATCTGTGCTGCACAATTATTTACTGTACAGCACTGTGCACATTTGCATGCCCACAGAGGCTAATGTATATAATAGTGAGAAAAGTGATATTTAATGAACTGTGTATTGCATATCATGAGGTGTTTATGAGGATTGCTGAAGCAGTAATCCCAAAAGACTTGTGCAATAATGTACAGTGACTTAGTGAAGAAAAGGGCATTATATGAACTCTATCCTGCTTGCCAGATTTCCATAATGGCAGCTGGGGTCTCCTCCACCCTGATCCCCCCTTAAACAGAAGTAGAACAACTGAAAAGGGCCAGTGGGCCTTCAATGTATTTCTAAAAATTATGTATTTATTAAGTTCTCTTGATACAGCTGTACTTTCCTTTCTGTTACTATTCTATCACCCACTCTGAAATAGGAACTGTGAAGCTTTAATTAACAGACAGAAAGGTCAGCTACTGTCATAGCTTTTCTAGGTGCCTCTAGTGAAATGCTATTTAGTAACATCCTAGAGCAATGATTTCTCAGTGAATCAGGACAGAAACTCTCTGCACGTCCCATAACAAGAGTACATTAAGTGAAATTATTTTCGCAACCACACCAGTGTTGGGCACGTGGGTGTTTCACCTGGATTAGTTTTCTGTAACCAATAGCTATCTAGTCTAGTACTTGAACTGCAGATGTAAAATTCCCAAAAGGGAAATATTTACATTTTTTGAAAGAAATAATAAATGACTGGCACAGTATATTAAGAGTTAGCTCTACAACCCAACTCTGAGGAACTGCCCATTAAGGAAACTCCTCTGACCCCAAACAAATTTCCATTCCAAAGTCTGTAATTTAATGATTGGATGACACATGCAGACAGACAAGGAATAAGCATATACTGGGAATGAGCTCTCCATGTCACACTGGAAGATCATCAATGGCCTGAAGCACTTGAATACACAGCCCCACTATCAGTCTGATGGTCACACCTAAGAACAGCTACAATTCTTCAGCCCTCATGGTAAAAAGTGTTTGATCTGCCATCCCTGCTATTTGCACTAAACATGGGACAGATGTAGCCTGGAATTTTGACTGCATCTGGATCTGCCCTTACATCAAGAAGTTTGGGATTTCAAGCTGTAACTTCCAAAACAGTTTATATTAAGGATCATTCCAGATAAATATGTTAACAAGGGAGAATTGATAATACATACACAGCAAGCTAACTTTGTTGGGAAGGAAAAACAGGTTTTAAATCTAGGGACCTTCATCATCACTATTAACACACTGACCAAAGTGTTAAAAATATACCTGACAGTTTACTTGATTCTGTTCCTGTTCTGAATAGAAAAGCAGAAAAATTCTTCAGCGTGGAGACCCCACCCCCACCCCCGAACACACACTAGTTTTGGATTACAAACCTCCAAATACACCCAACCTAACGCCTTATCCCCACATGTTACAAACCCAAAGCATAGAAACAACATTGTCATGGCAAAAGAATAAAGAGGATGGGAGAAAGCTATGTGTGTTGATCCTACCACCTTTGCACAGATCCAAAACCATTATGTATAATTGACCAATTTATTACAAAGCCCCACTGTTCTTTCCTACTGGTTTGTAGGAACCCAACAAAACAATTAAAACAAATGAAAAAAGATTTGGACTTTACTGAATATAAAATCTGTTTTGGATCAAAGAGTTGAGTCTGGACATTATATTTTGTACTGAAAATTCTTTCCAGGGGTATAGCAATTAGAAATGCAGAAGACCCATCTAGTCCATCCCACCATGAGCTGGGGGAGGAGAAAGTAACACAATGAGGGTAGTGAATCCAGTATTATACTCACTCTATTACTCTTGGCTCTGGAGCTTTGCGTTCCACCTGACAGGCAACAAGAAAACCAGATAAGTAAGTACACCAATGGGCCGACATGCCTCAGCTATACAGGGCTGAACTCCTAGACCTGTGGTGATTGTGTAGATACCAAAATCTTCACAGGGGGCTTTGATTCTAGTCCCAGCTCCACCTCCAGTAGAATGGATTTGGGATTTCAACCCCTGCCTGCCCCTCAGTACTGAAATGCTAATCAACACACAGATATATTCTCTGGCAGTTTTGGAACTGTGACAGTATCACACTTAAACACCCACCAGCAGCTAGTACTTCTTTGGAGTCACCTGCTAATTACAGCAAGTATGGCTAGCTAGAGGAGAATTGGTTTGCTCATATAGATGCTGGACACCAGCTGAGACTGGAGAATCCCTTTCCCTGCCTTCACAGATTAAAAATCAGAAGCGACTCCCTGGAGGGAGGGGCTGAGCAATTCTCCAGTTTCAGACAAGCAGCAAAAAATATTAAGAGAGACTAGTCAGCAAGAGTTACTAGTCTAAAATCCCCTGCATAGCTTGGGATGGTTGTCTCCTGTGAAAGCCAGAAGTGGTTTAATCGTTACCACTGCAACAGAAAGGAAGGGTAGGGGGGGAAACAGGCACTAACTTTTGTTTTTGCTGGTGGATGCTTTCCATCTTCTGGTTTCACTGTGAGCCATGTACATGTCTCCTGCACCTATTGGTGGCTTGTGGGTACTGAGCACCCCCTAGTCTTTTTCGGTGGGTGCTTAAGCCCCAGAGCACCCACATAGTCGGCACCTACATAGTAGGGCTTAAGTCTAGAATGGAAGTCATCAGCAACCATGTTGTCCTGATAATCATTCCAGTTGTCTCAGTGAGACCAACTTCTCTCCCTCACGTAAATGTCACTCTTGGAGGGCCCATTCAACTATACCATTTTCAGTTTGCCTCATCATAGTAAACCTCCTTCCATGTGAGGAAAGCAGGATGTAGTCCCATTCAGAGAGCATGTTGGCACAGCTACAAGAAAAAAGTGAGGCACTGCCTTTCCAGTCTTACAAGGCTAAGCAACCAATCTCCAATTCCATTCAAGAAACTCACTTCCCACTGGGGTGAGCACATTACCCTGTAATCCCCTGGCAGACCAAGGGGTAAGGGTTGAAACTTTGGATCTTAACTCTCCTCTGCCCACCAGAAGTCAGAAGTTGACTATGCTGCCAACGAATCATTCCCAGCAGAAGGAGCAATAGGCAGAGCTCACTTTTCTGGCTTTAGACCAGAATATTTTATTTGCTTTTGCTGAACAAAGTGCGTTCTCATTGGTAGAGAATGAAAATCAAAATATTTGGGGTCAGTTAAGATGATCCTAGCTTTCTGTAAGCCACACATGCAATATGTTTGTAAAGTGTGTGTTATAGAGGCCCAAAAAGCTTGGACTGAGATATCTGTATTCTTGAACTACTCCTCATACAGCCAACTAATTTTAAAAATAAGTTGTTTTTCCACTGATCAACAAAAAGATGAAATGACAGGACACCCATCTACGTTTTTACCTCTGCTGGTTCTTTAAACACAAATTGTCTTTTGGATGAAAGCTGCTCTCTTCTCATCCAGGTCTGATCAGTGCCCACTGACAAAAGGTTCCTGGCCGCAGAAGCCCCTGGAGCTAAGGCAAAGAAAAGAACAGGCTCAAGCAAAATAGTGGAATCAGAGAATTGAACATCTCACTATGCGGAAAACCCAATATTCCAGTAAGGGACAACTAATGGAACCACTGTTCAGTTTTCAAGGACTTCCCCCTTACGTCAAAGTTTTTAAAAAAAGCAAGGGAAGAGTCAGGCGTGTTTATAATAATCATTAAAAGCACCTAAAATCTAGGACTGGAGCATTTTTTACTAATTTATAAACTGAAGTAAATAAAAATTGTTTCAACCCAATTGACAAAAATGAGTCATTTAAAATCATAGTGGTCATTGTTTATGGTAAGTTAAAGGTAGTAGAGGCTTTCCATCAAGGAGCTCATCCCCCTATGGTGCTGAAAATATGAGTGGCATGGCTTTAGGGAATATTATGGTTCTACTCAAAAGATATTTAGGAAATGTGTTTATTACATACCCAAAGAATCTACACACCGGGGGGGCTGAATTAAGGTGATAGAGGCAACTTTAATTCCAGCATTTCCTACCTTCGGAGCACTTCAGTTTGCAATGCTCTTTCAACAGTTTTGTGTGTGTAATTTTCTAAGTTAAAAAAAAAAAACTAAAAAAAGAGAATTCCATCACAGTCTGGGAGCATAATGTAGTAAAATCTCATTTTGTGGGCAAGTTAGCGATAGCAAGGTAAGGGAGGTGTCATTTTGATTCTGTATATTTTTACCAATCAAATGACACCTCCCTTACCTTTCTATCATTAACTGGCCCACAGAATTACACATGCTCCCACATTTCATGTGGAAACATACTGAGCACCCCCACTCTGCTATTGATCATCAGCAAGACTGGAACCCGGATACCAAGCACAGACCACTACAATTTGTGCTACAGAAGAAACTGGTTATAAGCTGTGATCCTCTGTATGAATCAGCCACTAGTGGAGACAAAATACATTTGGGTGACTTACATAATTAGTTTTAATAGGCAGCAGGTTTAAAACAAATAAAAGGAAGTTCTTCTTCACGCAGCACACAGTCAACTTGTGGAACTCCTTACCTGAGGAGGTTGTGAAGGCTAGGACTATAACAATGTTTAAAAGGGGACTAGATAAATTCATGGTGGCTAAGTCCATAAATGGCTATTAGCCAGAATGGGTAAGAATGGTGTCCCTAGCCTCTGTTCGTCAGAGGATGGAGATGGATGGCAGGAGAGAGATCACTTGATCATTGCCTGTTAGATTCACTCCCTCTGGGGCACCTGGCATTGGCCACTGTCGGTAGACAGATACTGGGCTGGATGGACCTTTGGTCTGACCCGGTACGGCCTTTCTTATGTTCTTATGTTTTTTGCAAGCATGGGAATCAGGCATCCTGGATTCTATTTCCGGCTCTGCAGAGGAGTTTGGACAACACTTATGGAGAGCACAGCCAAACACAGATTTGGCACATCATTCTAAAAGGCAAAGAGGCTGTGGAGTAGACCTGGGTCTACCATTTTTGAAACCTGAATTCTACTCCCAGCTCTGAAGTGTCCTTGTGCAACCTCTCAGTCATCCCAACGTGAATTTTGGGAATTAGATTTGTCTGCTTGCCAAGACAGAGATATAAGGACTTTCTTGATAATAATGAGTGTGAAGAGCATGGAATTATTAACACTAGCCAGTGGAAGGTCTCCTCCTGCACACCTTCCCCTAGACCAAATGGTATTTTGTTGCTGCTGCAGCACTGTCCACCAAGGCAGGATCACTAGTTCTATGCTTAGTATGCACAAGGCTCAGTGAAGGTAGGGAGTAGCTGCCTCAGTGCAGACAGAATGTATAGAGATTTTAAAAGCAAGTCTATAACAAGTTCTACATGTGCAAATGGAGACTTTCCCTTGCTTCTAAGTCTGCAAATTTCAGTACATTTCTACAGGGGTAGCAAAAAGCTCTCTCTCACCTCAGGACTATTACCTTACCAAATTTCAAGTTCTTATTCCAAGCATGAAAATACTAGAGCTCTTCAAATAAATGGCTGGGAAAAAATTAACACTGGCAAAACTACCCTACCTGTTTCCCCTAACTTCTCTCTCAGAATAGATAATCTATTTTTCTGAAATTTAAAAATAGATAAGTAAATACATAAATCTGCACGAGGCAGAGGGCAAGCATGGACAGTTTCAATCTTCATGTTACAAGGTGGCAAAGTTATATGCTAGAACAGGGGTAGGCAACCAACGCCATGTGGGCCGAAGGCAGCACGCAAGCTGATTTTCAGTGGCATTCACACTGCCCAGGTCCTGGCCGTTGGCCCAGGAGGCTCTGCATTTTAATTTAATTTTAAATGAAGCTTCTTAAACATTTTTAAAACCTTATTTTCTTTACATACAACAACAGTTTAGTTATATAATATAGACTTATAGAAAGAGACCTTCTAAAAACGTTAAAATGTATTCCTGGCACGCAAAACCTTAAATTAGAGTGAATAAATGAAGACTCAGGACACAACTTCTGAAAGGTTGCCGACCCCGTGCTAGAAAAAACATGGGCTTCTAATGCAAAGCATTAGACAGCCAAGCTACAGGTGTTCTTACCAGCTCCCCCTATAATACTAAATGTCTGGGTCACAGATGAGTAGTAAGTCTTTATATAATTAATTTCCTCAAGGCAGCTCAACTCAGCTAAACTATAGTATCAATCCTCAGGGAAATTATAGTTTTCTCCAATATTCCAGCTGGGCTACTTGAATCAAATGATGTGTCCAGGATCACACAAGAAATCAAATTCATTCAGGATTAGTATATCTCTATAAAATATTAGGGAAAAATTAAAAAAGACAGGAGAAAAAAAGATTAACATAACCAGGAACACACAAAGAAATACACAATATCTTGCCTGCATATGAGGCTGTTCTGCTCTGAACAGGTCCAGCCCAACCACCCTGTACTCTGGCTTTCCGTCTTTTATCTTCCATGCTTTTTCACAGCATCTTCCAGCACCTTAGACTGGTCTAATTCCCCGCGCCCCACTGTGTTTCAAACATAAAAAACAAGTTGGTTAGGCAATTTACAGCCAAGTACAGTATTAAAATATCAACAGATTTTATGGAAACACTTTTCTAGTGAGCTGGTGCATTACACATTATAGACGTCATCATTTGTCTTAACCCCACTGTTTAATTTGTTCCAGGGCTTGACAGTTCATAGCCCCAGCACCTCTGGTCTTGCTGCAGCAGTTATGAATGTAAAAAAATTGCTTGAGCCCTGGTACCTCTTTCGTTACAAATTAGGCACTGCTTACCTCCCAACATAACCTGCCCAGGCAGACCTCAGTAAGTAATTCTGATTTCCTATAAATGTCCCTTTCCTCACTGTTTACTTCTTTTCTTACACTCTTCCCTAATGCTGCTTTCTAATCCATAAACTCTACAGGGAGATGACCTACACATCCCCCCACAAGGGGGCGGAGGAGGGGGATTTTATATCTGAGTATTCTACTATGCGTGTCCAGACATTCCACATCTTTTCTAGACAGACAGCAAGCTAGGCACCTGTTTCAAACATGTGGCCATGAAAGTGTTCCTTTAGGTTAGTACATTTTGCAAACCTGCTAGCTGTGTCAGAATATCCTATAAACAGAATTTATGCTGCCCTTGCGGATGTTACTTAGCACCGCCTAGTCTAATGACATCTATGTTGCCATAGTAACTAGGGTACCTCCTCAGAGAGGAAAAAGAAATATGGGGAGGGAATGAAAACAACAAGGCATCCAGTGGCACCTTAAAGACTGACAGATGGAGGGAGGGAATGAATACACAATCCTAAATAAAACAAACCAACAAATGACTAGGTAATAGGCGATGCCTATGCTTAACTGCAGTTAAGTTTTACTTAACTTACTCTAGTTTTACTATGCAGCACCCAGAGCACCAGAGAAGCTAAGTGGGCACATCTGTGCATGTGTAGGAGACTGTTTATTTGTGTGTGCATGGAGGAGGAGAGTGAGTCTGTGTGTGCATGCACAGGTGCAAGGGAGTGGTGGGTGGTGGAGGGAAGTGTTGGAAGGGAGAAGTAGTTGTGCGCCTATTGGGGGCAAGGAGGAGTTTATGTATGTGTGTACATGAGGGGGCACAGGAGAGGGAATAAATACTGGTGAAAGTGTGAGAGCATGCGTGGGCAGTGGTGTTAGAAAAAATTGTATAGTGGGGCTGCTGAAAGACATTAAAAAAAAAACTATAAACCCTGTGTATGATGGAAACCACTTCAAGCCAGGGGGTGTGTGCTACCATTCCCCCAGTACCAGCAGCCCTGCGTGGGGAGGGGGGGTGAGGAGGACCAAAATGAAGGGAATTGTGTGTGGAGGGAAATGGGGCAGGAGTGTGAAAGGAGGTGCCTGAGGGTTGCAGAACAGTGCATGCGGTGGGGAGCGGTGGAGAGGAGAGTGGGCATGGGGCGGCCGGGGTGTGTGTGCAGCCGAGTTGGTGCAGGGGGAAGCAGGGCAGGATGCAGCAGAAAAGGGGGGTGCACGGGGCGGCGGGGCTGCGTGCAATGGCGGTGAAGGATGCAGAGGAGGGTGGGAGTGGAGGCGGTTGCAGGTCTGTCATCACAAGTCTTGGGAGCGCAGCGCTGGATGAGCGCGGAGTAACGCAGGAGTAGCGAGGCCCGCCAGGCCCTGGCTGAGGGTCGGGCCGGGCCCCAGCTCCACCCGCGTTTGCACCCTTCAGGGTTTTGCGGTTTCCCGCCCACCGAGGGGCAGCATCTGTCTGCCCGGCCCCCACGGGGGCAGCGCGGGGTTAGCTCGGCGGCGCCTCACCCTGCCCAGCTGCGCGGGGACCCGAGCGCGGCGCCCGGGCCTGCCCCAGCCCCGCTCCGCCCGGAAGTTGCTGCTGCCGCTTCCTGGGCCACCCGGCTCCGTTTCCCCGCGTACCGGTTCCGTCCTGCCCGGGGCCCGCCCTTAAACGAAGGCGGCTCGGCCCCGCCCAGGGCCGGCGGCGTCTCGTGTGTCCAGCCCGGCGCCCAGAGCCGCCCCCGGGGGACGGGGACTCCGAGGCAGCGCTTCCGTGCAGCCCAGAGGGGCTAGAAACCCTCCCAACATCCTTTTACATGAAGCCGCTTCTCCCATGACACCCCGCGGCCGCTGGCGGTCCCTGGCCGCGCTGCCCCGTTAGAACCAGGCTTCCCACTGCGCTTTGGGGGGATAAAAAAATCCAAAATTCTCCCCCAAAACAAAAATCCCCAAACCCCCCCCATCATTAGCGCGGAAACCGAGGGGCCGTTCTCCTCGCCGCAACCGGTAGCAGGTGAAGCGCATGTTTTACTGATCTACACCAGCACCCCCTGTAGCCAAGTTTCCACTCTACAGTCCCCACGCCCCCCAGGCTGACAGGCGCCACTCTCAGGCAGGTGGTGGTTTAGTTAAGCAGGATATTGGGGACTCAGATAAACAGGGTTCTACTGTAAATATTTTTATTTTTTTCCACAAAATGTAAAAATGCTCTGTAAAAATTCAAAATCCATGGTTTTCAGGCACAAATGTATTTCTAGAATCCCTAGTTATAACTAAGACCCTACCAAATTCACTACCACAAAAAACGCATCTAGGACAGTGAAAGCTGGTCTTTTGGGTGCTTTTACCCTGTACTATACATATTTCACAGGGGGAGACCACCATTTCTCAAATTACGGGTCCTGACCCAAAAGGGAGTTGTAGGGGATTCACTGTATTGCCACCCTTCTGCCCTGCCTTGCTGGGAGCTGGGCACCTAGCTCTGAAGGTAATGCCCCGCCAGCAGTAGTACAGAAGTAAGGGTAGCAATACTATACCATACTATTCCTCTGCACTACTGCTGATGGCAGCTTTGCCTTGAGAGCTGGCAGCTGCTGGCTCTGAAAGCACCAGCACAGAAGGGTAGCAGTACCCTTAAAATTACAACACTGAAATTTCAGATTTAAATATCTGAAATCATGACATTTACAATTTTTAAAATCCTATGTCTGTGAAACTGACCAAAATGAACCATTAATTTGGTAGGGTCCTAGTAACCATGGTCAACTAGACAGACCCTGCTACCCCAGCCACATCAATTTCCATAGCCCAGCGACAGAAAAGGAGAGGTGGAAAGGACTTCAAGAGTAACTCATCACCCCCACACTCAGGGCTTGGCTACACTTACAAGTTGCAGCGCTGGTGGAGGCTTTCCAGCGCTGCAGTGCAGCGCTGGTGACACCAGCGCTGCTCAGCGACACTCACCAGCGCTTTACCTGTCCTCCAGGGAATAAGGAGCTATCCCAGAATTCCTGTTCAGCCACTCTGCACATCAGTTTGCACTCTACTGCTCTTGCCTCAGGTGAAATGCCCGGAAATTTAAAAATCTCCTTCCTGTTTGCTGCAGCCAGGTGTGGAGTGCAATCAGTTAATCAGTTACAGGTTACAGGTAACCATGCCTCCCCAGCATGGAGCACAGGTGGCAGGACCTCATCAGTGTTTGGGGTGAGGCGTCTGTTCAGGCACAGCTGCGCGATATCTTTGAGCAGATATCAAGGGACATGCTGGATAGGGGCCATCAGGACGCACTACAATGCAGGGTGAAAGTTAAAGAGCTGCGAGTGCCTATTACAAAGGAGATGGACAACATACTGCCAATCCCAGGGTAACGATGGACACTTCTGAGCAGGCTGGGGACAGGAGGAGGAGGAGGCTGAGTGAAGCTCCTGGGATGGGGAAGAAACCGCAGATTCCTGGAGGCATGCAGCCAGGAGCTCTTCTCAAGCCAGGAGGAAAGTACCCAATCGCAGCAGCAGCCAGCAGTTGCAGAAGGACAGGCAGAGGTTATTTTCTGGGTGGAAATGTTTCTGGAGAGGAAGGGGGTTATGGATGCATGCATGGCAGCGTCTAGATGTGGAATAGCCCGTTGATGTGGTCTATCAGTAATCTGCTTCAGTTATCTCAGCAAAGCTTCATCCAGAGCGTGGGCAATATGCCTGCGCGGGTTTATAGGCAGAGCCACTGTGTCCCTTGTCCCAGTGCGCCACTCTTCGGCCAGGGGACCATTTCTGAACACAGGCACGCCGCATAGGGTCCCGGGCGGAATCCACATTGCTCTAAAAGAGCCCCCGCTGTTCCCTAGTGACTGAAACATCTTCCAGGATTAAGTCCTGTGAAAATGTTGGGAGACTCTTTAGTGAAGAGATAGGGAGATAAGATCACCCCTGCATCTGCATCTTCACTCAACCCCTCTAGCACTCCAGATTACCCAAGCAACCAGCTCCCCTCTCACTCAAGCCTCCTCACTCACCATTTCGTGGCTTCTGTTGTGTTTTCCTTTTGGGATAAAGAATGCAAGTGAGAACTTGCAAGTGAGAACTCCTCAGTGTAACAATTCATGTCTGGAGATAGTGGATACAATGCTGCCCGTGTTAAATGTTGTCATTTCTGTGTGTACAGTGACCTTGACTGGACTGCCCAGATGTTCAACATCACAGAGGCTTCAAAATTTGAGAAAAATCCCGAAAGAGCAAAGAGGACATGCTGAAAACTGTTCTTCAGCACTCTGCTACAGAGAGAAAAGAATTGAAGGAGTGGCGAGAGAAAGAAAGCAGGACCAGAAATGCAGTGGCCAAGAGGTGCTAAGCATCCTGGAGTCTATAGAGTCACTCGTTGCCATGCAAGCAGAGCACTACCGTGCTACTCCCCACCCGCCCGTCCTTTGTGCCTTGTGCCCCAATGTCAGCTCCAACCACCTTTCCCCAGCATCCAGGCTCTTACCTCCACCAGCTGCCTCCAACACCTGTCCCAACCAGCCCTGATACCTACCACCACCCTTACCCTCTGCATTCAACCCCATCACCATGCAGTATATGCACCCTGAAGTGCAGGATTCATTAAACAGCAATCCAGACATGGCATATGCAAACTTGTGACTGTACAGTTCACCAACCCACACCCTTGCCCTCTTGTGTTAATGAAATGTTGTGTGTCTGTCTGTCTGTCAAGGAAGTTTTTCTTTTCAATAAAACAATTCTTGGCTTTGAAAACAGTCTTTATTATAGCAGGTAGTGAAAGACACCTTAGCCCAGTAAAGAAAGAGGCACTGCAAATCATATTATTATTATGGATAATAGAATAACAGTGTAAGCAGTGCAATTCACTCCCATGCAAGGCAGCAACATTACTGTTGGCTTTCAGCCTCAAATTCTTCCCTCAAGGCATCCCTAATCCTTGAAGCCCTGTGCTGGGCCTCTCTATTAGCCCTGCTCTCTGGCTGTGCATATTCAGCCTCCAGGACTTGAACCTCGGTGGTCCATGCCTCACTGAATGTTTCACCCTTCCCTTCACAAATATTATGGAGGGTGATGCTGCTTTCCCCAAGTCTAGCTTCCCATACAAACATCTCCAGCGAGCCAAGCACACTCCACAGTCATTCTGCACCGGCTCAGCCTGTAGTTGAACCGGTCCTTGCTCCTGTCAAGCTTCCCTGTATAGGGTTTCATGAGCCAAGGCAGTCACAGTGGGCATTTCGACATCCCCTACTGTGATCTTCCTGTCTGGGAAAAAGTCCCTGCCTGCATCTTCCTGAACAGGCCACTGTTCAAAGATGCGTGCATCATGCACCTTTCCAGGCCAGCCTGTGTAAATGTCAATGGATCCACAAGCGCCTGGAGAACCATAGAGAAATATCTGATGCCAGGTGGGGCCAGAATAGGAATATCCCATCTATCGCCTCCACAGTTAGAAACCCATTTGTGCAAAGCCATCCACAATGTCCTGCACGCTCCCAGAGTCACGGTCTTTCTTAGCAGGATGCGATTAATTGCCTTGCAAACTTGCATCAAAACGATTCCCACGGTCGACTTTCCACCAAACTGGTTCCCGACCGACCGGTAGCTGTCTGGATTTGCCATCTTCCAGATTGCAATAGCCTCCCGCTTTTCCACCGTCAGGGCAGCTCTCAATCTTGTGTCCAGCTCAGCACACAGTCCCATGAAAGTGGCTTTTCTCATACGAAAGTTCTGCAGACACTGCTTGTCATCCCAGACTTCCATGACGATGTGATCCCACCACTCAGTGCTTGTTTCCCGAGCCCAAGCGCGCGTTCACGGTGCTGAGCATTTGCACTCTAGTGTCGACAAATCCATATTGATATCATCGTCGGACTCCTCACTGTCACTTTGGAGCTGAAGGAATAGCTCGACTGCCAAACGTGTTGTGCTGGTGACACTCATCAGCAGAGTCCTCAGCAGATCGGGCTCCATTTGCCACAGAAATCGCGATTCACAGAGAGTAACAGAAAGACACTCACAATGGCGCCAAACGCTGCCGGAATGAATGCTGGGATGTGAAGCGATGCACCACGGGGCGCTGGCAAACAGGAAGCGGAATGACGTGTTCTGTGGTATTGCTGCCAAAATTGCACCTCTAATTACTGCGCTGTATTGTGCTGCATGTGTGGCCACACTGCAGGGCTGTTAGCTGTCAGTGTGGCCACACTCCAGCGCTGGCCCTTACACAGCTGCATGAGCAGCGCTGTAACTCCCAGCGCTGCAACTTGTAAGTGTAGCCAAGCCCTCAGACACAATTGTTATGCTAGAAAACACATCAGCAGTGGTTGAGCAGCTGAAGAAAGAGTGGGGTGCCCTAAACCTTCCAGCTGTGTCTGCAGCCTCAGTGGTAGAGCACAGGTTCCCACCCATCAGCTGCCCTCGTCCCACAATATTCCAGCACACCCTACCCCCATCTCCAAATTAACTGGCAGTGTAGCCCCCAAAGTCCTAGCTGCTAATTATTATCTGATCTATGCTGGAAGCTCACCACCTCAGGCCAGGGCAGCTCTTGCTGTTTGTACAGCAATAATCATGCTGCTGGCTACTAAATGCCAATGATTATTTCCAGAGGCAGTGAGCATGGGGGCTTGAGCCTCAGTTCCCCATTTCAAAAGTCCAAAGCTAGAAGCAATTTCAGGGCTGCTTGTGTATTTCCTTCCCCACTGCTGCCTCAGCTAGATAAGCTATTTATGTTCTCCACGAAGGGGTGCAGTTGGGAGGTACTGCAGCTAGTTTTAAGTTTAGACTAGCTACAGCCTTGAACAAGTTATTTGCCTCTGTCTCTTTATCTTCCTTTTACAAAGAGGGAAATTATGATCCCGACTCATTAGTGATTTGTAAAATGCTTTGAAGATGAGAAAGGGCTGAGTAATGATTCTTCACTATGCCACATGCATGACTATATGCCTACAGATAGAGCACTGACCGCTCATGAATCCCAGGAGGGATGAGAATTGGCCTGCAGAAAAATTCAATGGTTAGAACAAAGGAACGTGTTTCGTGTTGACAGTGGTAATGCTATTAACAGAACCACAGCTCTGACTATTTATATTTTAGTGGAAGGAGGTTGCTTACTCCACCTAGCGCAATATGTTTGGAGAAGAATTCATTCTGATGCAAGATTTTGCTGATGCTAAATATATGGCTACATGCCTGTTCCACAACTTGTTCAAGGAGAGGTATTTTACATGTCCATTCTACTTTAGTTGTCCATGCACCAGAACTGGATAACTTTTTCCCATCTTGGTACCTGTCAGGACAGCACATTCATCCTCTACCCACTCATGTTGCTTGCCTGAGCCATCTCAGTTCCTTCTCACAGCAGAAGCCAATGTATCTAGCAACCAGGATGCAGGGGGAAGGATAGTGGGTTGTGGAATGGACATGTGCAACACATCTTGAACAGTTACAGAACAGGTATGTAACCATTGTTTTGTCTTTGATTCATTGCACATCAGTTCCACTTTAAGTGATTCACATGCAGTTTCTGCTAAAAGAAGATAAGGACAGGTAGCCTGGGAGATGGCATAATGAATGGTAAACATATGAATCAAAGACCACGCTGCAGCCCTGCAAATGTTGGAAACCAGAACATTGCCCAAGAAAGCTGCTGAAGGCACCTGAGCCTTCGTGGAGTGAGCTAGCACTCTGTGCAGGAATAAAACAGTAGCCAGGTCCTAACAAACAAATACTACTAGAAATCCAGGAGATCCTCCGGGAGATAACTGTTTTCCCTTTCATACAATCAGCAAATGAAACAAACAATTGAGGGGATACCTGAAATCCCTTAGATTGGCCAAGCAAAAAGCTGCTTCTTTCTAATACCCAATGTACGTTTTATTGATCTACAACAGAACCCAATGTACCCATCCTTGAGGGTGAGGCTCCAGAAAGAAAATTAGCAGATAGAGTCTGATTCAAATAAAAATCCAAAACTACCTTAATAAGAAATTTGGGGTAAGCACATAAAATCATTTTATCTTTATAAAACAAAAGTATGCAAAGGGTCAGCCATAAAAGCTTGCAGCTCAGCAACCCTCCTAGCCAAGGTAATAGCTATTAAAAACACAACCTTCCTTGGTAGACAGGACAATAAACAGATGGCCAATGGTTTGAAAAGGAGTCCCATTAACCCTAATAGAACCAAGTTTAAATTTCAGGCATGGATTGAATCCTTTACAGGAGGTAAACCTTTTAAAATCCTGATAGCAATTGGGTTGGAGAACAGATTTGCCACTTCCCTATAGGAGGGTAAAACAAATAGCAGCAAGGTATACCCTGAATGAACTGACAGGACAGATGAAGAAGGTTGTCCAAGTTAAAATGGATAATAGCTGTGGAAGGAATTCCTCTATCAGGACCAAAATGAAAACCTTTTCCATTTCATAAGGTCTGTATATCTTGTAGAAGACTTTCTCCTATTCAAAGGAACACTCTGCACTGTGGCAGAACAGGCAGACTCTTGATGATCTAACCACTTAGCATCTGGGCAGTTTGATGCAGACTGACAAGGCTGGGATGCAGTTTGGCCATGATCTTGTGAGATTACATTCGGATTCATAGGGAGGGGAATTGGATCTCAGAAGTTCAACAGACTGAAAAACTAATGTTGACAAGGCCAGGTGCTATTAGGATTAGACTGGCATGGTCCTGTCTGATGTTGGCTAGTACTCTGGACACTAAACAGGATGGGAGAAAGCATAAAGAAGCTTGCCCTTTCATAACATCAGAAAGACACCCATTATTGACCCAGGGCTGAGGCCTCCTGTCAAATTAAATCTGTTCTGGCAGGTGGCAAACCGGTCCAACTCTGGTATACCCCATGTGGATCTGAGGGAGACTTGTGGTCTCTAATGAATGACCTTCTGAGTCTGTCTGCTGGTGAATTCTGAAATCCAGCAGACAGGAGATTATGCTTTCAGCGATATCCCATTCTTCATGCAAAAATTCCAAAGGCCCAATGCATTTTGGCAAAGGGAGTGGGGGGGGGCGAGGGCAGGGAGGAGTCAGACTTGGCCCTCCCTGTTCATTAAGGTCAAATATCACCACAGTGCTGGCTGTGAGAATCTGCACTGAGCAGCCAGCTATGTGAAGAAGAAATACTCAACAGGCCAGGCATATAGCCCAAAGCTCCCAGATACTGATGTGGATGGTGAGATCCTGATGTGACCATAAACCCTGAGTTCTTACATTTCACAGATTTGTGCCCCCGCCCCAGCCAAGTATTGAAGCATCTGTGATTAGAGTCAGAGCAAAGGGAACTGCATTGCATATTTTGGCCGAGTCCATCTACCAGTTCAGGGAGGACAGGAGAGTTGAATGTACGTAAGTCAGCCTATCCAGTGGATTTTAACTGACTTCAACCGCCACTACATGATCCAGAGATGAGTTGAAGCTACGCATGTGCTATCTGCACACTGAGTCACATATGTGGCAAGCTGCCACATGCCCTAGCAGTCTCAGGCAGTTCCTCATCATTGTGGGGATGCAGTGGCTCTTGGGAGAGGCAAAGTGTCTAGTCAGAGTCAGACAGACACCCTGAGCCAGCCCCGCTCATGAGATTGGTAAAAAATGATTTGTCTTTGAAGGCCCAAGGACTGGAAGCAAGACTGATCCCTTTGCTCCCCTTCTTACACCTGCTGTCTAGACTGTCCATGGAGCAACCAGTTATCCAGTATGGATACACCTGGCTGTCCATCTTTCAAAAATGTGCTGCCATCACTGTTGTGCATTTTTTGAGAACTCAGGGGGCAGAAGACAGGCCAAGCGGAAGGTCTATGAACTGATAAGGAACCTCTTCTATTACAAATCTTAATAATGACTCTGGCGTATAGCCACATCCTTAAGTTGAGGGCACCCAATCATTAGGAGACAGGTCTGAATAGTAGAGGACAGAGTAACCATACAATTTTTTTTTTAAATTGGTTGAGATTTTGCAGGTCCAAAATGGATCTGAGGCATCCCTTGGCCTTTGTTATAAAATATTGGGAATAAAATCCCTCCCCTGAAGACGAGGGGGCACTTCCTGCATGGCCCATAAGTGCAACAGAGACTGTACTATTTTGATCAGTATGGGCTTGTGGGATTGGTCACTGGAAAGGGACAGGGAATGGGAGGCATCGATGCAAACTGTAGAGTATATCTCTTTCCACTGTGTTTGGAACCCACTGGTCTGATGTGATCCAACCCTTAGGAAGTGGAATAACCCACTGCCATAGGGAGGAGAACTCTCCATGAACGGTTCACGGTCCTCAACCAAGAAGTCAAATAAACTGCTTTGAGGTAGAAGAATGTTTAGTGGTAGCAGATGATGGAGAAACATGGGGAAGCAGTCCCTTTTTCTGAGACCTCTGGTATCTCCTGGAGTAATTAGGCTGCCATAATGGATAAAAGGGATCTCTCTACCGGACAGGAGGATGAAAAAACTTCCTCTTTACAGCAGGGGTATAAATCCCTGAAGTCTTCAGAGTTGCCCTGGAATCTTTTAAAAGAGTGCAGAGCCTTGTCAGTTTTGCCAGAAAAACTTAGGGCCTTCACTGGCAAATCTTCTATAGTCTGCAGCACTTCAAGCAGAATGCCTTATCCCTGGAGCCATGAAGCACAATGCATAGTAATGGCCATGGCCATCACTCAAGTTGCTGAGTCTGCATTGTCTAGTGCGGCCTGTAAAGAAGAGTGGAGAACTGGACAATGCTCATTAATAAAGGCCTTAAACTCCTCTTTTGCCTCCTCTGGTAATTTGTCCTGAAATTTAGACATGACTATTCATATTGGGATGCAATACTTGGCCAGTAACACCTAGTGATTTGCTATTCTAAATTGTAGGCCAGATGAGGAGTAAACTTTTCTTCTAAATAAATCAAGTGTTTTAGCTTCTGTCTCCTTGGGAATGGATTTTGTTCATTAGTGTCTCAATTTTTCATTCACAGCCACCAACATCAAGCACCCTGGGTGGGATGTGAATAAAGTTATTCATGTCCTTGAGAAGGTCCTTGATACCTCTTTTCAGGGCACAAAGTCATCTCATTAAATAGACAGAGCCATTCTAGCTGGACCAAAAGAATGCAAGATGTCCACAAGCCAAAGAGGGTTATCTTGGACTAATGCAATCTGGAGCCTCAGAGTTAGCTAACCTCTTCATGAGCTCCTGGTATTCCTTATAGTCATCAGTGATTGGAGTAGATGACTCAGATACAGTTGCTTCATCTGTGGAGGATGAGGTGGTACTCACTGGAGGCAGCAAAATGTCTGTCTGGTCCAGTGGATTAAGAGCTCAGAAGGGAGAAGAACTGGAGCTGGAGGTAAAACCTCTCTCACATGATGGGTAGCAATGTCAACACAGAGGATGGTTCTGGCCAGAGACCAGCACCCAGGTGGAGATCATGTGCTAGCATCCATGAGAACAGGACAGTACCCATAGGTGAAGAGCACCTGGATAGTGATCTTGTGCCAGCATCAGCACTAAAGATGGTAGCAGACTGAGAATAGTGCCTCAACCATTTTGGAGTTTGGTGCTGAGGAGAAATTGCCCTTGAATCTAGGGGAACTCCTCAAGGACGCCAGAAGGGTAAGTGCTGCATCTGGTATAGGATTGTGGCCCAACCCCACAATAGTATTTCTATCAATCTGCGTGTGTCTCAGTGCCAAGAGTTCGAGCTGTGCATTGAAGATAGAGGAGATACATGGATGGGTTGTAGAAAAGAATTCTGATCTGTAGGAACTCTCTCAGAATCAGATTGAGATACCACTTTAAGATACCAGGGCGATGTAGTACCAGAGGAATAGGCGAACAGGGTCATTGCCAGTGAGATGACAGTGGTACGGACAAACATTCAAAGGTACCAGGCATTTAGCTTGGTGGACATCAAGTGGATGGAACAGACATGGTGAATTTCTAGACACTAAATCTGGTTAAAATCCATAAATCACAGTACATGATCTAAGACTTTCCATATCTAAGTCCATGCCTGTAAATATGTAGGCTATATAGACCTTATATATATTTAAAATTAATGGTTATTGCACTAATGGCTGTCCTGCATAAGTATATTGAATAACCCAGAAAATTAAAAAGTAGGAATCAAATAATCAATTCTGCAGATAACTCCTTTGGCTAATTTTTCTCTCAATTCTCTTCCCCCCCCCCCCAATAAATGAACATCTGTGAAGTTGTAGACAGAGACAACTTAGATACAGATGTGTGCCTCTATAAAGCAACTGAGTATATTTGGTTTAAAGTAAGTCAGTGGACTCAGATTTAAGCAATCCCTAGAAGAGGTTACCTGTCAGCAAGTTGCTCAGGCAGATAAAGTTTCTAGTTACTGAGGTCTTCAGAAAAAGGTTTATGAAACAACTTTTCAGCATAGGCAGAATACAAGCAATACGACCAGGATACATTTTATGTTTAATCCATTTTACTGAACGTGTCTGTCTATGCTTAGTATATGCAGTGTTGTTGTAGCTGTTTCCCAGGCCTGAAGAAGTGCCCTGTGTAAGCTCAAAAGTTTGTGTCTCATACCAACAGAAGCTGGTCCAATAAAAGATATTACCTCACCCACCTTGTCTCTCTATAATTAGAGTGTCTTTTCACCTCAGCTGGGAAGTTGCTTATCCTGGGTGATTCCCAACTGATGGGATAGCATGGATAATGGGTGTCCAGCAGAATCCTCAGGTTTCTTCTACCTTAAATCTGGTTAAGTACATCTGTTGCAGGCAGTTGCTTCCTTCAGGTTCAATCTGACTGGTCTCATGTCGAGCAAATCTGGTTTTTGGCTCTTCAGAACCATGTTATTCAAATACTCACTTGTTCAGGAGGATTTTTCCTCTAAAATAGTTAACAGTCTATAGCTTAGTGAAGATTAAAAGGATGAAAGTTGTTAGGCATACTGCAATAGAAGAACTTTTAAAAGTCTCCGTTCTCTGAGCCCTGTTCTGGGTAAGTCAAAGATATAGTAGTGTGCTCTATGCCAGTGGTTCTCAACTTTTCCAGACAACTGTACCCCTTCCAGGAGTCTGATTTGTCTTGTGTACCCCAGGTTTCACCTCACTTAACAACTTGCTTTCTAATTTTTACCATATAATTATAAAATCAATTGGAATATAAATATTGTACTTACATTTCAGTGTATAGTATATAGAGCAGTATAGTCATAGGCTGTATGAAATTTTAGTTTGTACTGACTTCACTAGTGTTTTTTATGTATCTGTTGTAAAACTAGGCCAGTATCTAGAGGAGTTGATGTACCCCCAGAAGACCTCTGCATACCTCTAGGGGTACGTATACCCCAGGTTGAGAACCACTGCTCTATACTAACTTCTTTCAGCCTTTCTAACCTTTTGATTTTAAGTGTTAGAGCAGCACAGTCTCTGAATTGTGTGCGTCTCCCTTTTCTCCTGCTCAAAACTGGCTTGTCCCTTTCTGATGACTTTCAGGACTAACTCCTCTTTTACAGATTTGTATTAGGTGTGTTGATAAGGAATCTTTCCTCTCTACTATTTAAGAGAGAAGAGGCCACCCATCCTTTTGGAACCTTTTCAATGGTAATTTATTAAATGTTTTATAACACGTTGAGAAAAATCTTAGTATTTCAAACTTTTCACCCAGTCCTACTCATGAAGCAGGACAACCCTACTTTACTGGTAGCAACTTAGACTTCTCTTTCTCGCTATTAAAAAGAGCATTTCTTGCAAGCTTCCCCAACAAATCAGCCAGGTAGAACCACCATCATTCCTAACCTAAGGCAGACATCCTTTTCTGCACACTGCCAAATGTGTGTCAGTCTGCAATGATTATGCAATATAGGATGGCTAAGGGAAATAGAGAAAGCGTAACTTCAAGACCTTGCTGCTCAGTGTTTTCAGCCCTTCTGCTCAGGCAAGGAGCCTGTATATGAGCTTCTCTTCTACATCATTCTCCTCTTATTTCATTTCCCTTTTATTGCCCAGTGTGATCACACTTTCCTCCTCCTAGTTTTCATTTAATATCGATTAAGTGGCAATTGACCATTATGAACCTACAATCCAGTAAGATTACTTTCATTTCTTCTTCTTTTTTTTTTTAAATGTAAAATTTTGGAACAACTGTAACTTTCAATATGTGGAAAACTTAAAAGGGAAACATTTCATGAATCTTTTGTTCTATTTGGTCTCTGTAAATTTATCTAATGCTCAGTTGATTTTCCAAAGCACTGAGCATCCAACAAATCCCAAGAAGTCAAGGGGAGCTGCAGGTGCTCAGCACATTTGAAAATGAGGACATGTAACACTTTCAAAAAATTTTACTAAAAAAAAAATCTTGCTGTTTTGTGGCACTGGGGCTTCATGGTGAATGAATTGTATCTGATTAAAGGGAGATCCAGTTCCCAAATTTCTTACTGGGAGTGGGTAATGGACATGGAGTTTACTCAAACTTGCCTTTTCAAACATGCAAACGCTAATCCAGCCTTGTAAAAGTTATGAGAATTTACACAAGATCTACCTGGCCATCCTTATAATGAAAACATTTTTCACTTGCCTGTATACGAAGCAGCATTCGCTCCTGTCAGGGCAGAGAACAAGAAGTTTGCAAAGTTACCTCTAATGCTAAAAGTCTCAACTCAGCCAAAGTTAGCCCAAGCATTTGGGTTTCCAACAATGAAAAAAAAAAAGTTTAGAAAACTGTCTGACACATATGTACATAGTCATGAGTATTGTAAGTGCTAACTATCTTTCGATCCTAGACCATGCTTGGCATCACTATAAATGCTATTGCACTGATTGAGCTATTAATCAGCCTTCCAAGTACATTATTGATTTCCTCTGCCTCTTTACTTCTGGTTACATTTTTGCCATCCACTTCTGTCTTCCGAAGACAGAACATGTCTGACCTGCTTGAGTATGTGTGTAACTGTCACCATCTAGTGGTATCAGTGCATTGCTACAGTTATTGAAGATTCTTTAGAACAAGTGGTAGAAGCCTTTTAAGGACAAAGTCACAGATTCTATCCTCCATGTTACAAATTTGCATCATAGTAATTGTGCTGTCCATATAGTTACCGGGTTTTTTTTCTGTGCAGACTACGTTCTTAGATCTACCTACTGTGCGACTGACCTCACTTCTGTTCCACCATCTCACTCAGAAAAAAGGGAGTGCAAATAATGGAAGAACTGGAGTTACATAAGTTAAAAAATAATTCAGAACATTTGTAAAATATTAAAATGAAAAAATGTAGAAAAGGAAAGTTGCCTTATTTTTATAGCACTACACAAAATACTGTACATAGGAATCACTTCAATTACTGAAATGTAGCAGGTTTTTAAACTGCAAATACAAAGCCGTTTAGGAGAACACGTGGAGAAGGCTTCCATCTTTAACTCAAAATAGAGAAGAGATTTTAGAGAATCAGAATGCAATTCCTGGGCTGCAATTTATGATGCTAGTAACGTGCTTAATACTATACAATTCAAAAACTGAACACGCTGCTTGAATGTAAGTTCTCTTCCAAGTTAGCACTCGCTATGCAGCAAGCTTCAGTCAAACTAACAGGAACACATGCAGGAAAGTGAATTATTTCCCTTTAGTGGTTTACTTTGATATAACAAACAAACAAACAAAAACAAATGCCACTTTTAGCTGTCATTCTTGACAAGCAGGAAGCCACAGTAATGGAGTTCTCTTTGGGGTGGGGAAGGATCATTTCAAGTATTGTGCTGCCCTGTATACAAGACACCAGTTATCATTTGAATGAAGCAGGGTAAAACATTTAAAAAAGGAAACTCGAGAGTTAACCGTTCAGGAGAAATCTTTTATTTTAACTATTTCAGTTCTCTGTGTGTGTGTTAGAAAAAGAATATACACAGAATTGGTTAGTCAAATAACCCCATGTCTTCTCCAAAGCAAGCCAAGAAACAGTGGCCTTATGCAATCTAATCCACCCACATTCAATCACCCCCACTCCAAAATAAAAGCTATGGGATAAGATCCTCATCTCATACCTGAGCAGCACCATTGCATCGGTATTCATGTATTTTCAATGTACAGAAATGTTAGCCCCTTCATGCTTCAATACAACACATTTAACCTAAAAGCAGAGCTTTAAATTATTCTCGCAAAGGCAATAAACTCCAGATCACAGATTTCTAGCACCACTAAAAATGATGAAGCTATTGCCCATGTAAGTTACTTTTAAAGTACAGTTTTAGTACATTTACGGCTGGTAAAGAGTTTGATGTCAATGGAGAACAAAATCTTTATCCACAGAGCAAACAGACAGGCAGGGGCAGTATGGACTTTACACACACACGCTGATCAATGTTCCCCCATGGTGAGATAAGGATAGTGCAGCCTCAATGGAGCATTCCGTCTGGGCTAAAACTTTCAACCTAACGGCACCAACCGTGATGGCTTTTATTTCACATATCCTATTAAAAATTATCCAATATTTTAGCAATCCAATGTTTTGTAATCCAAAAACACACACCCCTTCCAGAGTAGATTTTTTTCATGGTGTAAAAATCGCTTGTAAAAACACATTCATGGCTCAGCCTAGAAACAAACTTTTGAAGCACTTGATTCTGCAGCTTCTCTACATTTAAATGCATTTATTGTTTTTAATTTGCACATTCATTTTTAGAAATTGGTTTCAAAGATTCAGCTTCTTATATCAGCAGGCCCACAGTGGAGAACAGACTGGTGCATGTGCCAGAAAAAGAGTTTAACCAGCAGCCCTAACAAAGACAGCACTGAATTTCAAGATCTGCATTTCAAGTACTAATACAGTGTTTTACAGATCAACCAACAAGCAGCGTGTAACTGATAGCATTTACCTACATTGTGCAACTACTGTCTACAGATTACAGCAGGCATCAATCTTTTTAAAAGGTCATTACAAATCCAGAAGATAATATATTTTTGAAAAGTTAGCATTAATATTCAAGATGCAAGAATTTAAACAATTGCGGTTTTAGGATGTTAAAATATATATAGCAATCACTCCCACTGTATACTTTGGCTCACTTCCCTCCACTTCGTAAAACAGATTACAGTATATCCTTCAAATTTACACAAACCAATCAAATGTTGGTTCAAGAATCCATTTTAGTACACTAGATGAAAGCTATGAGTGGTCTTTTAGGATGTAAAACAAAAAATAACTAAAAATGGGTGGTCTCTCTCAGTTGAGTTAACTTGACACTAGCCTGGAAATGGTTTTACTGGAGACTCATACATAGCAGCCGGGCAGCTCTGCCCAGGTGAAGTTACACATACTTCTCCCTGGTGTCCCACTACACATACAGCTTGCTAAGTGAGACATGGGGAGACATCACGAGAAGACTACCCATATAGCATCCTAGCAAGCGCTCTGAAGCTGAGCTGGGGAGTGGCTACATCAATGAACATTAGCTTTCCTTTTTTAATAATCATGTTTTCTCCTGAAATCCAAACTGCCACCATTCTTCCCTTCACCCAAACAAGCACAACTCAGAAAACAGGTGGTGGTTGTATAACTGGCCTTTTCCAAAATGAAAAAATTAAAGTGATGGCCTCAACTTCCATTTTTCTTTTTAACTAAGCACAGGCCATCTGACTTCAATAATGTAGTTTAAGACCCTCTAGCACTTTGTCTTGCTTTATTGTGGGTTTTTGTCTTTTATCACCAAGCTACTTGCACTGGGATACAATTCCTTATTCATTGGTATAAATACATCACATAAAGCTAATGATTAAATCCAGTTAGTATCACAGTCACATATGACCAACAAATCAAGCATATTTTGAAATCAATATTGGAAAGTCGAGGCTAGAAAGAAATCATGTTATATCATAATCCCACCCCAAATTGGTGTTTGGTCCCATTAAAAAGTAAAAACTACAATAGAAAATTTTAAATGTGATTAAGTCTATTTGGTGCTGAATTGTGGGTACTGAGCCACCATCTGTCAAAACATCTGATCAAGTTGCTGCAACTTAGTTTTCCTTCACTTTCTTTAAGTAGCGAGCCCGTAATTGCTTGTGTTTTTGCATTGTCAAGTTGATGACTGCTGAGGTGGGAAGAAGAGAAAAGATCCAGCCCTAAGAAATTAAAAGAAAAAACTCCAACTGTTATCACCTGCACCAAATTAACTTAAAATTAATCTCTTCTACATTTTCAAATGTGACAAAATTAGGACTAAGTACGAAAGAACAAGTGTCAGTCTCAGGATTTTAAAAAACATAACTAATATAATTCTCTTTTCTCCATGCAGAACACACTCAGGACCACACAAAATGAGTAACACACCCTTTCTGAAGGTAACTTACAAGAATGGCATGGGGCAGACATCCGTTGGTTTGGGACTGCAGGCCTATTGTACCAAGGGCAGCTCTTACGTATGTTTCAGGACTGGGCTTATCAAAGGTTGGTTTGCGGATTTTAGACATTTTTGTAGCCACAAAATACGGTAGAACACTCTGCAAGTAGGAAAAGAGATCACAGTAAGTGAAGTGCATTTTCAATAAAATTCCATGTACAGCAACCAACTGAACATGGCAAGAGGAAACAAAGCTCATATTGTACATCCTGGCTTGGGGTCTCTAGCTGTGCTCTCCAAGTATAGCGCCTCTGTCTAGCTAGCTCTTGCTTCTGAGAGAAGAGACCCTGCAGTCCAACTGCCTAGCCCCTGGGACCACTGCCATCCCACTCTGCTCCTCCCAGTAGTTCAAACACAACCTTTCCCCAAAAACTTCAGACAGACTTCCACAGGATTATGAAGACCATTGCTCTTTACTTAACAGCATGACACACACAGATCTCAAGAAAATAAGACATGCCTGTATATATTTCCCTTACCTCAGTTTCCTCATCACTATGGAGAGTTCTTTGGGCCTGGACAGACTGTTCTGGTGCACCAAGGATCCTTCCCCTATAGCCTTCCCTTCAAAAGCATGGAGCCTTTCTCTACGTCAGCTAGCTGTCTCTGACCTTGGCTGGTCAGAATTTAGAAAGGACCCAGGCTACAAAAGCCTGCCTCTATTTTCTTCTTTCCTATCCAAAGCTTCCTGTTCAATAAGTCCCTGGAGTTTGTGTGTCTCACTATCAACACCTGGTTCCTTTGTTCTACTGCTGGTTTTTTTCCCGCTTTTCATATCACCAGCCTCCACAAACTAGGTAGGAGAAAACTGGTTCTCAGAGGCTCCAGCTAAACTGTTGTCCTCAAGATCCTTCCACCTGAATAGATAGCTATTAAGTTTTAATGACTCACCACTGTGTCTGGCCTGGGAGAGACATGCTTACAGCCTTGTCAGCAAGAGATGGATTCCACATTTACACAGAGGCATTCCCTGAAACTGCAATTTCTTAACATAAGAACAACCATATTGGGTCAGACCAAAGGTCCATCTAGCCCAGTATCCTGTCTTCCGACAGTGGCCAATGCCAGGTGCCCCAGAGGGAATGAACAGAACAGATAATCATCAAAAGATCCTTTCCCTGTCGCTCATTCCCAATCTCTGGCAAACAGAGGCTAGGGACACCATCCCTGCTCATCCTGGCTAACAGCCATTGATGGACCAGTCCTCCATGAATTTATCTAGTTCTTTTTTGAACCCTGTTATAGTCTTGGCCTTCACAACATCCTCTGGCAAAGAGTTCCACAGGTTGACTGTGCATTGTGTGAAGAAATACTTCCTTTTATTTGTTTTAAACCTGCTGCCTATTAATTTCATTTGGTGACCCCTAGTTCTTGTGTTATGAGAATGAGTAAATAACACTTCCTTATTTACTTTCTCCACACCAGTCATGATTTTATGGACTTCTATCATATCCCCCCTTAGTCATCTCTTTTGCAAGGTGAATAGCCCCAGTCTTATTAATCTCTCCTCATACAGAAGCCGTTCCATACCCCTAATCATTTTTGTTGCCCTTTTCTGAACCTTTTCTAATTCCAATACATCTTTTTTGAGATGGGGCGACCACATCTGCATGCAGTATTCAAGATGTGGGCGTACCATGGATTTATATAGAGGCAATATGATATTTTCTGTTTTATTATCTATCCCTTTCTTAATGATGCCAAACATTCTGTTTGCTTTTTTGACTGCCACTGCACACCGAGTGGATGTTTTCAGGGAACTATCCACAGTGACGCCAAGATCTGTTTCTTGAGTGGTAACAGCTAATTCAGACTCCATCATTTTATATATATAGTTGAGATTACGTTTTCCAATGTGTATTACTTTGCATTTATCAACACTGAATTTCATTTGCCATTTTGTTGCCTAGTCATCTAGTTTTGTGAAACCCTTTTGTAGCTCTTCGCAGTCTGCCTAGGACTTAACTATCTTGAGTAGTTT
The DNA here is from genome assembly GCF_016161935.1 of Mauremys reevesii. Taxonomy (NCBI): domain Eukaryota; kingdom Metazoa; phylum Chordata; order Testudines; family Geoemydidae; genus Mauremys; species Mauremys reevesii. The sequence goes on from NC_052626.1 coordinate 75,463,010, forward strand.
TGTATCATCTGCAAATTTTGCCACCTCTCTATTTACCCCTTTTTCCAGATCATTTATGAATATGTTAACAAACTTTGTAGCATTATCAGAATCATAAATTGTAAAAACAGATTCCCCAAATAGTCCCAAGTGTGTTTTCAGACAGTTTCTACATATATCTACTGAAGATGGCAAGACGCAAAAATGTTCAGAGTACATTAGGTGACCTGTAGCTAGCAGTACTGGATTCTAAAAAAAGTATGAACTTTAGTTAAACTAAAAATAATAATAATAATAAAAAAAAATCGAATCACCTCTTGGTGAAATCACAATTTATCATGTGTATGCATGTGTATATTATGTATATATATACACACACAAATAAATACAATCAGGATTCAAGAGAATTAATAGTCCACAGCCATATAACCTAGAGCTATGTTGTTAGCTTTCACAAGCTAAAGAGGATTGGTCCTGACCAGTACTTAGACAGAAGAACTGCTGGAAGAATCCAGGTGGTGCAGTAGTGGGGCTCATGATTCAGTAGGCAGAGCTGATACCGAACCAATGCCGCAGCGTGACACTAAGGAGTGCGGTAATGTGTAAGTCTCTTGCAGAGGATTTCAAATCAGTGTACTTTTGCTTGTTTATGGAACTTTGAGAATAGCGTCAGATCCAGTGTTCTGAGCTAATTCCAATTTTGGGTAACTTCATTCTGTTTCCCAGATTTCCTTGTTGCTTTAGTTGCATAAGGAAGTCCATTTCCCAGTCTAAAGTATTGCTAGTTGTTGTGTTCCATTCCACAAGGGGGTACATTTCTGTGAGGGCTGAAACATTCGCATGCACACAAGACTTGACTGGGGAATTCGGGGAAAAGAATGGATAATACAGATTGGGATTTCCTCCTTTCCCTGCTTCCCCCCCAGGTGCATTTTTTAAAAGTCATCATAACAAGACTCCCCATGATCAGTTTATACTTTCAAGGCTCTTTGCAAATAAAAGGGTTAAAGACTTAGCACACAATTTTCAAATGTGGATAAAGGCACTTTAATAAAAGTGGTAGGGTGACCAGAAGTCCCGATTTTATAGGGGCAGTCCCAATTTTTGGGGCTCTCTTATATAGGCACCTATTACCCCCCAAGCCCATCCCGATTTTTCACCCTAAAAAGTGATCTGATTTTCAGAAGTGTAAATGCCTTCAGCTCCCATTATAGGTCAGCAGCATCTCTGTAAAACCACACCACTCATTCAGGTGTTTAAATATGAATGTATGTGCCTAACTTTAGGCATCCAAGTTTGAACACTTTGCCTGTACTTTTTAAATTAAAAGGTTCATCTTTTCATCTGCTGCCTTTCAAAAGTCTGCTGGAATTTGACTGACTATTTGGCAATTCTATATTCACCAATGAATAAATTCTCCAAAATCCCTTTTCAGGTCTCCAGGCTGTAAATCTTGCCAGCATCTTTCCAGTAAGTTTCATATGAAGTTTTGAGGACAAGCTATTTAAAGTAAAATAAAGCAAGTGTTTCTTTTAAGACATACCCTTTTTTTTTCTGAACACCTTTCTGCAAATTTGGGCAAAATATAGTTTCAATCTTAACTATACACACAATTCTGAAACAAAAGAAATTTATGTACAAATTGCACTACTAAGATGTACAACTAGATGGTGCCGAAAGATAATTCAGTGTCTGCACAGAGAAACTGAGCACCGAGTGGGAATAAGTTGTACCGCTGATAGTTTATATATAGCGTTCTCTAGCCATTATTCTAAATACTTCACTGTAGTTAAAAGTTATAAGTCTACGGAACAACATTTTATTTCCTGCATTCTATAGTGGAAAAAAATGCTTCAGAAACATTAGCTCTACCATCTCTCACTAAGAAGGTGATCTTTTGTTTGGGATAATGCTGTTATATGTCCTAAAAGCTGTTAATTTTTCCTAGGGAATACAAAAGTCGTAAAACTATTCAGAGGTATGTTTTATTCAACCGGGATCAAGAGATTGAAAGGCTGTAAGCAAAGCAAGGTTTGCTATGGGTAAAACTGGGTGCTTGCATATGACACTACACTGTTCAGACCAGAAAAGTCTGTAGAGCAGCTGATCATATAAATCAGTGGGAAACCAACGAACAGAACTCAGAGTCTTGTGTCCCTGTCTTATGCACTAGCTTGTAAACCACACTCACTCCCTATATGAAGGAAAACTAATTGGACCATAATCTTTTTATACTGATGCCTCTTGAGAAACTGCTGCATTCAGATCTTCTGGTACTACCACCCACCTGGGAGGTAAAGGAAGATTCTTTCAGGGTTCTATGAAAAAGCCTCTTTAATGCCCCCCTCTTCCTTCCCCCCCCCAAAAAAAACCTACTTATACAGAACAACAAAACAAAATCTCAGCTATTCAAGGAAAATCCTTCAAACAAGACAAAAGTGTGAAAGAAAATCCAGTACTATACCACTGCCTGGATGCTATAGTAGAGGTATTAGGAAGAAATGTAAATAGCGTTAAGATTTTTTCCTTCCTTATACTTTTAAAATATGTGTAAAAGTATTTGAAAAGAGGCAAAAATGCCCAATATTGACAGAAAGCTGTTCCCTGCCTATTGTTCTGAAGCAGAAAATAAGAATAGAATGAACAGAAGGAAGAACCACCCAATGACCCCTTCAGACTGACTATCCCATGGAGAATCATGTTTCTGCAGACAGAGCATGGGCACCCCCATTAACAGGAAACTCGCAAGTTAGTGTTGAGAGAAATCCTTAGATTCTTCCATATTCCTTTCATTCTTGGCAGCTACTTTCCACTATAGATTTTCATCCTATTCTCCATACACGCACAGGAATACTTGACCCTGAGGCTATGTAGTTGCTATTCTCCAATTGAAGATTGGAAGTGGCCTCTGGAGCCAGAGAGGAGTTTGTTTCTGAACCTAACAGTTTCTCTGCATTACAATACAACCACACTGATCAAACCTGGCTTCCAAAGAGAAGGCGTTTTCACTCGGGCAGCATTGCTACAACTTGTACTGAGCTTCAGAAGTAGTATATTAACATGCTGTTGTGTGTTTCTGCTTTTCACACAAGTGTCTTCTATTGGTCTGGCATAAGCTGAGGACATGCCATTTCAAACAGCTACCTCAAGTGGAAATGCAAGTCTGGAATTCAAAGTCTATTCACTATTGAGAAAGTTGTAGCAATGAACCCCATACTTTAGATCTCAAGAGGCTGAAGTACTCCTAAGAGAATGAACGAGACACGTTGGCCAAGCTTTAAAGATATGCTTCTAAGGTTCATTAGTGGTAGGCACAGGGGCTCAGACTGGGGAAGGGAAGAAAGAAGACCAATAACTTAGTACAATTAGCATAAGAAATTCTGATCACCAGCTATTAGACCACACAACTCAGAATGGCTATTAATTTAAATTTAGGGAGGAGATGGAGAGCTACCAACAACAGAGAGCCCACAGCCAGCATGCCAGAGAAGAGAAGCCAGGCTGACACTATTCATTACCTTGACGCATTTGGGATATCAAAGTCTATAGGAAAACATGCTGGTAGCTAGGGGAAAACTTTTTTAGCAGGAAGAAAGGCAAACCTAACACAGAGTAACAGCTTTCAGTAAAGTTTAAGTTTGCAAAATACACAAGTTCTCAGCTTCTCTACATCCAGTGCCAGAAAATTTTAGAAGCTATACTCCGGGGAGGCTCTCCAATGTTTACAGTAAGTTTTCTTGACTGTGTAAAAGTGTCATGCTGACTGCGTTTTCATTACCATGTCATCTATTCCTGCTCAGAGCAGGTCTGCACAACAATACTTAAAACATTATCAGCTGCCAGTGCCTTGTCAACACTAAAGTTTCACCATTGGTACTCCTACTGAAATTGCACCAGTGGTAGCAACAGTTGGGAATTTTAAGAAAAAGTTTAGCATAGGTTTTGTGATACAGCATGGCCAGAGGGCAGCAGGAGAGGGTTAGAAGGGAGCCTTATTCCCTGTAAGGGGAAGAAAGTTTGCTATAGATTAACTAGAGCACCTGACACCAATTAGAGCACCTGCAAGCAGTCACATGATAAAAACCCATGCTTCAATCAGACAGTGTGGGAGTAGGAGCAGAAAGGATTGTTGTTGGAGCAGGGAACAGTTTGAAGGGAAGCAGAGGACAGTTTGGAAAAGTGCTGCGGTGGGCTAAGAAGTCCTAGACCCTAGGTAAGGGGCACCTGGCTTGTGCAGAGGGAGGGCAGGAAGCCCCCCCACAAGCTGAAGGGCAGGAGAGGGAAGTAGCCCAGGGAAGGAACCGTCAGTTCAAGTGGTTCACCACTATCCTCAGGGCCCCTGGGCTGGGACCTGGAGTAGAGCGCGGGCCCAGGTCCCTCCCTCTCCACTCCCCTCCTCTAGGACACTAGCGGGGCAATTAATATTCCAATTTAGGGGCAAGAAATGGCACCCTGAACCCCCTCCAAAGAAGAGAAAGCGCAAGACCCATCATAGTAGTGCCAGCAATTTGCCACAGTTTAAACAAGGAAGCCATCGTAAGGACATTGCATGCAATAGCTTATTGAATCAGGTGTCCTTTTCCTAGTACTGTCCGCACAGTACTGTTGAGAAATAAGGACAAAAGGCATTTCAAGTAATATGTTTTTATTATGCTCTAAAAAGGAAAATCCATGAAACAGACAAGATGTTCCTTGCCTAAGGATACGGGTACTCACCAAATTTTAGACATTTTTAACCAATTAGTGAAAACCTAGTTTGTGTCCAGACACTTCATGGCTAGTACTCACTAACACTGGCAGCTCACAACTGTTCTCCTGTACCTTGTTGGAAAGATTTTAAAAATATATTTATTTCTATTTTTTTGCATCATATAGCATTGCTTCCCTAACTGTGTAACCTGCCTGGTCGGTCCTCCTTTCTTCCCAGCTTTCTGTGGTAGGACATCTCAGAGTAGATTGCCTCATATGTTGCACCTGATATTCCCCATGTGTCTCCTCTGAGCATTAACTGCTGCTAAAGCACTAAGAAACCCACCATGATTTTCTAACATCACATGATACAAAATATGGGCAGGCAAAGTGGTAGCTATGGACGCAACTCAACCATGTTTGTAACCAGATCAGATGAGTGTTCCAAACTGTTTACAAACATAACATCTGTAACTGTAGAATAGATAGGGCCTTATGAAACTCTCACCAACCCTGGGATGATTTATGCTCTGGGGTGAAAACCATGGAAAAAAAAAATCATTGGTTGTGACACCCAAAACCAGGCAAAACTTGGTGTCATGCGAGTATTGCTTTGAGTTTTTGAGTTCAAACAATTCTGAAACTCAAAGCGAACCCGCAAGAGGTGTGAGAAACAGAACTACAGAAAGGTTTGCACAAGGTCCTGCAAACAAAGCCAGTCAGTGTCACAAAGCTCTTAAGCTCTGGTTTTCTTAATTTGTACCCAGATGGTTCACTGGTCTACTGTAAACACAGCTAAGCTACTGCAGGTAAACTAGAGGGCAAAGATAAAAAACCTATTAAACAAGGTAAAATCAATATCAAATTATGAAGTTATACAACTGGAATCTGATATTCAAAATGAACCTATTTCCCCGATGCAAAGCTGTTCTTCCTGCTATGTTTCCCCATAGTGTAAGCAACTGCGAGTGCAGAGATCTTACTGTTACAAACTTTATTAGAGTTGCCAGCATCATTCCTAACTAGTGATAAACTAAAGGATATTTAGGTTCTGTGTTCTAGTCCTTAGCGTGGTTAGCTACTGGATTTCTGGTGCATAATGTCATGACAAACATACCAGGAGATTAAGGAATGTAGTAACTAGTCTAGTACGTAACTACAATCAGTTTTATGGACTATATTGTAGCTAAAATCATAACAGGTGCTGTCAATTACATTGATCTTCTAATATTGAATGATTTGTAACACTCATCTTTGCTTTTTGTTTTTAAGTTATTTATACTTAATTTCAACAGGAAGAGTTCAGAAACAACTGCTACTGGGACAAACAAAAAAGGAAACTGTATCTTTAATGGTTTATCATCGTCACATTTTTGAGTGAATGGGATGATTTCCTTTTGTTGCCAAGACAGCAACTGTTACTGTGGTAACCACACAATAACAGGGATACTTAAATGAAACCAACTCCACTCACCTGTACAATGATGCCCTTGCTCTTGTACTCCGCATGGAGGCCTCGAGAGAAGAAATCCACAAAAGCCTACAGAGAAGGGGGAGGACAAATAGTATATATCAAAGTGGAAACTAATATGTACGTAGTTTGCCAATATTTCTCAGGAGTTTCTAGAGGACTATTTACACATCTTATACTTTTAAAAAAAGACAAACTGGTTTTCAAATAAAGTTTGTAGATTACAGCAAAACCGTAGCTTCATAGTGCGTTATACAAGTGAGATGCAAGTTCAGAACAAAGATGTCCCCAATACAAAAGAGAAGATCCAAACCCCTTGGAACTACTGGAGGTTCAAATCTGGTTGCAGATTTAATTTTTGGGGCTTAGGCCCCTCTCTAGTCCAAGGGGAAAAGGGACTGGAGCTGATATATAACCAAGTCCAGTAAAATGGCTTCTCACTAAATGCCTGATTTACTTAGCCTCTTATAGAAAGGTACAGTAGTTATCTGCCAGTTTACTTCTCCGTTTAAAAAACTGGCAACACTTAAAATTGTTTCTCTCTTTGCAAAAGTGAAGTGTTTAGATATTTGAATTTTTTCCAGTTCTGCTTTCACAGAAATGCCACCTTATTTTACACTAGTATGTCCACTACAAGAGTGGCATTTGCTGGCTTTGAAGAACACCACTGTTCATTCTCCCTCAGTTGGAGGTTTACAAGTACAACATCCTATGGAAGAAAAGGTGATAAAGGAAGGAAATTGGTAAGGATTATCAAGACACCATCTCACAGCTTAATACAGCAAACAGATCCTGCTGTTTCCCCCTCCTTCCATACTCACTCCCAAATGATGAACACACCACTTGCAATTTAACACTCTGTCAGTGCTGTAATAACCCAAGGCTACTCACCAACTCCAACATTTTTTAGGACCATAAGGTTTCCAAACCATATTTCTCCTTTGTTTCTTTTTCACCCAGGTAAGACACAAAAGGTGTCAGATGCAAGGATCATGCCTTACAAGAACAAGGCTGTACAGATCAATGAAGGAACTAATGCATTTTATTCATATTATAAAGTTAAATAAAATTATTTACCATTTACTTTAACTTCAATTATTCAAGAAAAAAAAATCAGCTCTAGAGAAAAAAAGAAACTAGAGATAGCAGCAGCTGCTTCAGAGCTGCGTCAACAGAGACACAGCCAAGAAAAAAATATTACATCTGTTTTGCTATTTTCTTTCATTGATCATGTCAACAACACTACTACATTAATAAAAATCCTACTTATACCCAGTGCTTTGTTAAATTCGTAGTATCCATCCTCATTTCTATTAAGTGGTCATCTCACTGAACTTCTCAGCCCGTACACAAAGCAAAGAGGGTATACTCCCACACAATACAATATTATCTCTATAGAGATCTACCTGAGCATATGAAAGTGCTGAACCCCCCCCCAGATTTTACTGCATGACAGATGGGTCCATGTATTTTACATCTTCAAGTCACATGTATAAATTAGGTTAGCGTTTAGAAGAAAAGCTTACCAAGCCATCTAGACCACACCCAAGTCAGTTACTAAAATATCTATAATTTAAACAAGTTAGATATGCAGTTGTGAACAGCTGCCATGTACCATGCATGGGCCCAGTGGTACCTGCATATGCAAATAGCTTGTTGGGCATTTCCATGTTCCACTGCCAGATTTGCATATGTGGTGAATGCACACCACAAGAGACATGCAATCATGCATCTACCCTATTTAAAATAAATAAAATCGGGCCTATACATTATTCCTATGCAAGTTGGCTAACCCTGGTATTCTCTTAATCAACAAAGTGATTCCCTTTCCTCACTTCAGGTAGAGAACTTCAGATCTTATATGACTGGTAGTCCCACAATCAAACACTGACTTTAAAATATAATAAGGTGGAAAAAGGAACTGCCAGCAATTTTTATTGAAAGTTATTTTGCAACCAAAAATAGCACATTCATTTTACATAGATTAAACAAGCAGGAATTTAGCCACTTCTACTGTGCAAATGAATTAAATATGTATTTCTAAATCGTTGAAGAAGACAGATATTTGTACAAGATTTTACTTTGTTGGCACCCAGAGCTCCTCGAAGAGCCTTAAAATAACTGAAAATAGTAACTTCAAGAATAGACAACATGCTTCAAATAAGCATGAAGTTTAGAAACCATCACTCTCTCTCTTCCCTCTATCCCTGATTAAAAAACATTAAAAAAAATAGTATCAGTAAACATAGTGCCTGCAACAGCAAAAGTAATCCATGGTGGTAGCTCTCTCACACTTCCATTCCCCACCCCAATCAACAGCACTGAGAAGTGGCCTGGCACATCACTTATACCTACTTCCCTCACATGCCAAAACACAGAACAAAGGAGGAGGAGTTTTCCTTTAAGAATATTTCACCGAATTTGTAAATGTTGACATCTCCACAGGTAAGCTGAGTGAGAGTCAAACACTCTCCTCCATCTTCTGTCTAGTTAGCTAAGGACACCAACTTAGCCCTGAAGAATGCTGCAGATGAAACTAACATATGTTGAGGGGGAGAGAATCTCAGAGTTGCAGATGGGGCCCTTCTACAGATTCTAGACCTCAGGAGAGTAATTTGCTAATCTCAGCCACTGTGGCAGAAGAAAAGCAATTCTTCCAAACATAACAGCAAAGAATGGAACAATTACCTTGTAGTTGTGTTTCTTGAAAGAAATCATCTGTCCCTTTCCTATGTCTCAGTTTCCTAGCATATGACAAATGGAAAAAAAGAGTAGTGGGATGCCCATAGCTTCAGGGATAAGGCCCTGCTGTGTAGCCCAAGAAGTGAAATGTGTTCATTTGGTGCAACAAAAGCATCTTGTGGAGTCTTTTTTTGCTTCTTGAAAGGACCTCTCTCACTGCTAGTGGAAGTGTCCATCCAAAAACCAAGCTGTCAGTCAAAGTGTGTGTGGGTTGGGGTGTCTGAGTCTGCTGTTGTGTTGGGTTAGTAGCTCTGGGAACATTTGAAGCATGAGTGGAGGGTGCTTCAACATGCAGGGAAGAAGTGGGAGCCAGAACTGACGAGGCCAGAAGGGGGCAATCAGGATGGTTGTTGCTTTCTCTCATCTGATCTTATAAATTACTCGTGGTAGGAGGGGCAAGGGGAAAAGGTGTAGTTCATCTGGTCCGACCAACCAATGACTAGGGCCTCTCCCTGTGATTGAGCTCCAATTCCTCCCCTGGAACAATACGGGTGCATTTGGTGTTGGTGTGGGATGCGTAAAGATCCCTCACGGGGGTTCCCCCACTGACCAAAGATGTCAGTAATCACAGAGTTGTACAACTCTTACTCGTGGTAGGTTGCAAAGTTTCTGATGAGAGCATCGGCAATCATGTTCTGGGTGAGCAATAGGTAGGCTGCTGTCAAAAGGATGCGATGTGTGTTAGGGCTGACCTAGAAGAGAAGGCCTTAAAAGCCAGAGGCTAAGTGACCAAGGGGAGCTAGCAAATTGGGGACCACAAACAGGGAAGTTTGAGAGGGGGACAAGGAGATCCCCCTGCTGACTGAACAAGGTGCGAGTACTAACTTTGGGGTGTAGGTGAGTTTGTTTGGCTGTTTGTGTTTCTCTCTCTTTCAGGTTATTTCAGTTACTGGGTCAGTTGCGATTGTGTGTCTGGGGACTGTGAGTCTTTGTTCCCTAGCTCATCCTCAATCAGCCTTGTGATCATCCTCCCCCTGTGTGATTAACGTCGGGGCAGGGCTGACTTAGCAAGAGGCTAAGTGACCAAGAGGACATAGCGAACAGAGGAATTTGAAAGAGGGAGTTGTAATATAGTCGCTATGATTAGGAAGGGCTGCAGCACCAGTGCCAACGCTGCTCCTGTCCCCTCCACCTGCGCCTGTATCCAGACAACCTAACCATGGATGCTTTTACCCAGATCCTGGTGTGGATTTGCAGAGACTGTGGCCTGCATTTCCCACTCTCAGAAAGCCAGGCTCGGGGGGGGGGGGGGGTGGAGAACCATCCAGTGCAAAAGGTGCCTGCTGGTGGAATCTCTCAGGAAGCAGGTGGGAGAGCTACAGGAGGTGGTGGCTAGGCTGAAGAGCATCTGTGCCCATGAGGAATTCCTTCAGAGTATTCAAATCTGGCTGAGGAAGCTATCCAGCTACAGAGGATTGCTGTCACACCACCTGGGGAGGAGTATATGGCTCTGTCACAGGGAAGACACTGGCTGCTGGTTACTTCTGGCAGCAGGCAGTGCTCCATCCCTACTCCCAAACCCATCCACCATGGTGATGGAAAAGTGATATGCTGCCCTGGCAACAAGCAATGAGGAATCACACCCAGAGGAGGAGGAGACGCCATGTACCCCCAAGGCTGGGAGGATCACAGCCACCACTCCCAGAGGGAAATGTAGGGTAGTGGTGGTTGGTGACTCTTCTGAGGGGGACAGAGGCACCCATCTGTCACCCTGACACGGCATCCCGGGAGGTATGTTGCCTGCCAGGGGCCCATATCAGAGACCTTACTGAAGGACTGTCGAGGATCATCTGTTACCCAGGGTTCTTTCAACCCAAAGCTCTTTACTTAGTCTCAAGCACTTACACACGTCCACAACAAGTTAGTAAAATACCCCCAACCCTTGATAATTACCAAAGCTGAGTGTGGCTCTCGAGTGACACAGTGGCAGCCCTCCGGTGGCCAAATCTTCTGTCTGCCGGTGGGGACTACAAGATGTATCCAGAGGGAGAGTCTAAAAGAGTCTCCAAACGAGTCCAACTATCTCAAGCTTTTTCCCCTTATTTATACATTAGTAATAGAATGACATATCCTTTAAAGAAAGCTTGTCAAGTAAGCAGTTTCAAGCAAGAGGTTCCTTCTGACTATTGATTAACCAGGTGTGGGTTTTCCAGAGTCTGCAGCTCTGAGATCCCAATAAACATTCCTGCTCTTTTTAAAATGTATGTATCAACAACTTCAAGACAAGTCTTATCAGGAAGGACGCGGGGTCAAGCTGCCCTTTCAGTGGCACCCAAAACCCCCTCCCCTCCTGCCTTGGTCAAGCTGAGTTTGCTGAAAGATCAATTTACAACTTGCTGACTAGGTTGCTTTTTAACAATAAGCCATAGTGGTTTTAGGCACTTTACCGGTTTGCCAAAGTCTCCCCGTACACATCCAGCCCTCTGACTACTACCCCATGCTACTCATCCATGTGGGCACTAATGATACTGCGAGTTATGACCCTCAGCAGATCAGAAGTGACTACAGGGCTCTGGGAGTAAGGGTGAAGGAGTTGAGAGTGCAGGTGGTGTTCTCTTCGGTCCTTCTGGTCAAGGGTAGGGGCCCAGGCAGAGATAGATGCATCCCGAAGATAAATGCCTGGCTGCGAAGATGGTGTCGCCAGGAAGGCTTCAGCTTCCTTGACCACGGGATGCTGTCCCAGGAAGAAGGGCTGCTAAACAGAGATGGGGTCCACCTATCGAGGAAGGGGAAAGAGCATATTTGGATACAGACTGGCTAACCTAGTGAGGAGGGCTTTAGTGAGGTGACCAAAGCCCATAGGTAAGTCAAGAACATGGATACCTGGGAAAAGTTTTGGAATTTGGGGGGAGCATGGGCTGTTACAACAAGGATAAAGGAGAGACAAGACAGAACTGGCAGGGGAAATAAAATAAGTATCTTAGATGTCTGTATACTAATGCAAGAAGTATAGGAATAAGCAGAAAGAACTCAAAATGCTAGTAAATAAATATAACTATGACATAGTTGGCATCACAGCGACCTGGTGGGATAATACTCATGACTAGAATATTGGTATCGAAGGGTACAGCTTGCTCAGGAAGGACTGGCAGGAAAAAAAGGGAGGAAGTGTTGCCTTATATATTAAAAATGTATACACTTGGACTGAGATTGAGATGAAAATAGGAGACAGACTTGTTGAATGTCTCTGGGTAAGAATAAAAGGGATAAAAAACAAGGGTGCTGTCATGGTAGGGGTCTACTACAGACCACCTAGCCAGGAAGAAGAGGTGGATGAGGCTTTTTTTTAAACAGCTAACAAAAGCATCCAAAGCACAAGACTTGGTGGTGATGGGGGACTTCAACTACCCAGACATCTGTTGGTAAAATAATACAGCAGGGCACAGATTATCCAATAAGTTCTTGGAATGTATTGGAGATCATTTTTTATTTCAGAAGGTGGAGACGGCTACCGGGAAGAGGCTGTTCTAGATTTGATTTTGACAAATAGGGAGGAACTGGTTGAGAATTTGAAAGTGGAAGGCAGCTTGGATGAAAGTGATCATGAAATGATGAGTTCATGATTCTAAGGAATGGTAGGAGGGAGAACAGCAAAATAAAGACAATGGATTTCAAGAAGGCAGACTAGCAAACTCGGAGCTGGTAGGTAAGATCCCAGGGGAAGCAAGTCTAAGGGGAAAAAACAAGAAAAGACAGTTGGCAGTTTTTCAAAGAGACTTTATTAAGGGCACAAGAGGAAACTATCCCACTGCATAGGAAAGATAGGAAGTATGGCAAGAGACCACCCTGGCTTTGATCTAAAAATAAAAAAAGAGGAGTCCTACAAAAAGTGGAAACTATATCAAATTACAAGTATGCATTTAAGCAAATAACACAAGTATGTAGGGACAAAATTAGAAAGGCCAAGGCATAAAACGAGATCATACTAGCTAGAGACAAAGGGTAACAAAAAAAACATTCTACAAATACATTAGAAGCAAGAGGAAGACCAAGGACAGGGCAGGCCCGTTACTCAATTGGGGGGGGGGGGGGAAATAACAGAAAATGTGGAAATGGCAGAGGTGCTTAATGACTTCTTTGTTTCAGTTTTCACCAAGAAGGTTGGTGGTGATTAGACGTCTAACGTAGTGAATGCCAGTGAAAATTAAGTAGGATCAGTAGAAGCTAAAATAGGGGAAGAATGAGTTAAAAATTACTTGGACAAATTAGGTGTCTTCAAGTCATCAGGGCCTGATGAAATGCATCCTAGAATACTCAAGGAGGAGATAGCTGAGCCATTAGCAATGATCTTTTGAGAAGTCACAGAAGACAGGAGAGATTCCAGAAGACTGGAAAAGGGCAAATATAATGCCAATCAATAAAATGGAAAATAAGGAAAACCCAGGGAATTAAAGGCCAGCCAGCTTAACTTCTGTACCTGGAAAAATAATGGAGCAAATAATTAAGCAATCAATTTGCAAACATCGAGAAGATAATAAGGTGATAAGTAACAGTCAGCATGGATTTGTCAAAAACAAATCGTGTCAAACCAACCTGATAGCTTTCTTTGACAGCGTAACAAACCTTGTGGATGGGGGGAAAGCGGTAGACCTGGTATATCTTGACTTTAGTAAAGCTTTTGCATGACCTTCTCATGAACAAACTAGGGAAATGCAACCTAGATGGATCTACTATAAGGTGGGTGCAAAACTGGTTGGAAAACTGTTCCCAGAGAGTGGTTCAGAGTCATGCTGGAAGGGCATAACGAGTGGGGTCCAGCAGGGATCAGTTCTGGGTCCAGTTCTGTTCAATATCTTCAACAATGATTTAGATAATTGCATACAGAGTACACTTACGAAGTTTGCGGACGATACCAAGCTGGGAAGGGTTGCAAGTGGTTTGGAGGATAGGATTAAAATTCAAAATGATCTGGACAAATTGGAAAAATGGTCTGAAGTAAACAGGATGAAATTCAATAAGGACAAATACAAAGTACTCCATTTAGGCAGGAACAATCAGTTGCACACATACAAAATGGGAAACGACTACCTAGGCAGGAGTACTGCGGAAAGGGATCTGGGGGTCATAGTGGACCACAAGCTACATATGAGTCAACAGTGTAACACTGTTGCAAAAAAAGTGATCATTCTGGAATATATTAGCAGGAGTGTTGTAAGCAAGACACGAGAAGTAATTCTTCCACTCTACTCCACACTGATTAGGCCTCAACTGGAATAGTGTGTCCAGTTCTGGGCGCCACATTTGAGGAAGGATGTGGACAAATTGGAGAGAGTCCAGAGAAGAGCAACAAAAATGATTAAAGGTCTAGAAAACATGACCTATGAGGTAAGACTGAAAAAACTGGGTTTGTTTAGTCTGGAAAAGAGAAGACTGGGAAGGGACATAACAGTTTTCATGCAAATAAGCAAATAAGGTTGTTACAAGGAGGCGGAAGAAAAATTGTTTGTCTTAACCGCTGAGGATAGGACAAGAAGCAATGGGCTTAAATTGCAGCAAGGGAGGTTTAGGTTGGACATTAGGAAAAACTTCCTAACTGTCAGGGTGGTTAAGCACTGGAATAAATTGCCTAGGGAGGTTGTGGAATCTCCATCATTGGAGATTTTTAAGAGTAGGTCAGACAAACACCTGTCAGGAATGATCTAGATAAACAGTCCTGCCACAAGTGCAGGGGACTGGACTAGATAACCTCTTGATGTCCCTTCCAGTTCTATGATTCTGTGCACCATTCCCATAGGTGTATAGTTTTGGCACACAGGGCTCGGGATCTCGTTCCCCCTGGCTTGTTTAAGTAAAAGACTGTGGTGGTGTCTGACATGATGAGAACGTGTCGACCCTAAAATGTTGGCAGGAACACCTGGCAAGCTTTGCGTACTGCCCAGAGTTTCAATATGCTTATGTGCATCCTGGTGTCCCATGGTGTCCAGATGCCTTGTTTCATGCAGTTGCCCATGTGGGGGCCCCAGGCTGTGAGGGATGCATCTGTTATGATAGTCACAGTGGGACCATCTACCATTGTAGTGAGGAGAGAACTTCTGGTGGCATGCTGAGCAGAGTATGCATAGGTTGATGAGTGGGGGAGTAGACTCTTTGGAGCTACAGCTGAAGGGGGCGCATGTGTAGGTGAGTGGTGAAGTGAGCCACCTCACTGGATTCTCTATAGGAACCTGATGCATCAGTATTTGATATATGCACCACATGTGAGGATATATCATGGATCAACTCAGTTTGCATGAGACTGTGTTCTTCCTTCCCGCTAGGCATACGGCAGCTGGGATTGTGTGAACAGAGTACAGTTTCATATCTAAAGGACTTTAGCAGGGATGCATCAGATGGCAGCTGATCACTCAGTGCCTCTTCTTGTGAGGAAGTAATGCCTCAGAGCAGGTGGAACTCAGGAACCTGTGACTTCATGTAGTAAGGTCTGGAAGGTATTAGCGACTGCATGGCAGAGTCCTTACTCTCCAGAGGGAGGATTCAGGACTCTGAAGACGAAACTATCCTGCTGAGTCTAAAGGGAAACTGGATTTGCTCTGACATGGGTGGCACTGACAGTCTGGTGATTAGTGCTGAAGGCTGATTCAAACATGTTCTTAGAAAAAGAAACCCTTGAAGCACTAGGGGCTAGGCCTTGGGCTGTACTTAAGGTAGTTTCTAGGAGTGCCATACTGCTTGAGTGCTCAGCTTGACATTTGAACACGGATCCGATACTTTCCCCTTCTACTCATCCATTAGACATTCTTCTGTCCCAAGGGCACTGTTTGAAGCTGCTGACGACTCTTATTGTCTTTTTAGGGCTCAAGTGGATGGAGGACATCCTAAAAACCCACACAATAAGTAGCTTTGGAGTCAAATTAATTCCCAAACATAGACAAATGAAGCGTTAAGGTAAAAATAGAGGCTGAATGCTGAGGCCAATCAGAAAGACTTCAACCACTGAACTGCGGTTCTGCCAAGATCTCTAACTGTAGAACAATACCCTACTGGTTACCTCAAGGGCCAATGGCAGCTGAAGAGCCACAGCATTACAAAAAAAGGGAGGGGCAGACCCGATGAGAGAACATATAAGGATATCAAGGCAGACAAATTTAGTGCAATGAAAAGTAGCTTGATAGTTGCAGTTCCTGTGGGAAACTTCTTTAGTGACCGTAGTTCAAAAAGGAAATGACAAAGTTTCATAGGGTAATGGTTAAGCTTAGTGGTGGTTCACTACCACCAGCTGAGGGAAGAGGGATTGCTGGTAATTCTACTAGCTACTATTGCCACAAAAATAGCTCAGGGAGCTATGGTTGTTGGGTGCTAGGAGAAGGGAGAGGACTGGGAATCCTGCACAGATGGTATCTTTGGAGAAGTCAACATTATAAATGCAGTGAAATCTCTTTAAAATCACAGCCTGTGCAAGTCTGTAAACACATTCAATAAATGACGAGTAGCTTCTGTGTGTTTTATATCACTTCAAAAAAAAAATTAACTAGCTAGAATACTGAAGTCAGGAGGGAGAAAGAAAGCCAACAATTTTCTGGAATCCCTAGTATGGAACACCCTTTAAAAGCTACAAGAATAGCATTCAAACTAATGCAAGTAGTAATAAATAATAGTCTGTGTGAACTGCACTGGTGGTCCACTTGCACAGATTCATACTATCTGCTATCGGAAAAAAGCTGTTTTGACATCCCTTCTCCACGCAGTGAGAAATAAAGAAATAAAACAAACATTTTTAAATGAGGCTCCTATAACTTGCCTGGATGACTAAGGCCGGGGATGGCAGGGCTCATACAATTGGGTTGAAGTGGTGACATGGTGGTTGGACAATACTTTTAAAAGAGTGAAGATGTACTGCACAGGATTGTTTTCATAGACCAGAACAACGTTTTACTGAAACTGTAAAATGAGACAGCCAAACAAAATTATAAAAAGCTAGAAACATTTAGAATGTTGTTTTTCCAGTGATGAACTTTTTGAACTAGTCTGATTTTTTCCAAATGCAAAGAGTCAAAACTTGTAAGTGGTTGTCTTAAGTTGTGCATATAGGGCCCAATGGAGGAAACAGGGTGTAACTTTAATAGAAACAATGGACAGATTACACCCTACACTTTAGTCCCGTCACACAACAGGAGAATCATGTTCAAAAATATCTTCAGTAAGACCAGAGGGAGAAAAGTGCCAATATCTTTCTGTATATAGACTAATTTTCACACACGTTCTGTGCCCATGGGTCCACCCCACACCAAGCTCGCCTTTTGTTAATGTCCTCCTTTAAATAAGATATCAAATTATTTGAGCGTTTAAAAAAATGCAGCATGTGATAAGGAAGTGTATGCAGACCTCACAAAACATTAGGTTGACATGATGATAAAACCAGTATGCCTTGTTTTTCTCTCCTACCCCACCCAAGCTTTCACTGCAGTAACCACTACTTTTAGAGCATGTCTACACTGCCTTTAGTTCATACTACGAGGGTGTGACTAACAATGTGCATTAAAGTGCTGAGCTGTAAATCCCCTGCGTGGACACTGCAGGCACAAACAAAAAGGTTTCTACTTCACATTTAGTGTAGTCCTATTTGAAGGGGATCACATTAATGTGAGCTAGGAACCTTTCAGTTCATGCCCACAGCATCCACACAGGGGAGTCACAACACAGCACTAAGTGCACACTGATATTCACATCCCCATACTCCGAAATGCAGAGCAGTGTAGACAAACCCTTACTTCATCAAACCATCAATAGAGGGACCCCAGAAACATTTATTCTTATAGCTTTTATTGTTACGTTTCTGTTTGACAGTTCAGATTGGAGCATACCAAAAAGAAAGCATACCTTGGTTGCTGAGTACAGAGTGAGCAGTGGAGATGGATACATGCCAGCAGCTGAAGAGATATTCAGGATTATTCCTGTAGATCTGAAAGGCAATGAAAGCACAGTCACTTGCAGGAAAGAACATATGACTTACAGGCTTCAGAAGTGTCTGTTAACTAAAGGGAAATATTTACTTTCAGTAGGCATCATGCAGATTCATTTATCATTTAAATAAAAGAAAAATAGTATCTTTCATAAGGGGACCTGGCGTGGTTTATAAACATCAGTTCACAATGCCCTTGTGAGGTAGTAACAAGTACCCATACCCACTGTTCAAATTTTGAGGTAATTTTTTTGTTGATGGACGGGATAGACTAGAAATACACAACAGAAGACACAATCCTCTAGATACCAAACATGTTTGGTACCCCACACAGTAAAGCCTACATTTTAAGCATTGATCTGACACATTGGCTATCAGCTGACCTTGTATTTACTTTCCAAACCCCAACTCAGGGCTTGTTTACACTACTGCTAAAGTCAATGTAACTTACCTTGCTTGGGGTGTGAAAAAACTACCCCGAGTGATGCAAGTTGCATCGACTTAAAGCATTGTCTATGCCGCATTACACTGGTGGGAGATGCTCTCCCGCTGACATAGCTTCCACCTCTTGTTGAGGTGGACTAATTACATCACGACATAGTGAGTCTTCACCAGATGCACAATATTGGCACAGCTCCACAGAGTGTAGCGTGGTAGTGAAGACAAGCCCTCAGACTATCATTTGACAAAACAATGATTAAGATTTAGCAAATGAAAGTTCTTTAAGTATCTTGTAACTCTTTAGTATTCCGACTGCACATTATTCTTCTGCAATGGGACAGTGTAAACAGTGCGGGACTCACCCCTGCGGCGCCTCCTGCTGGTCGTCTCAGGGAATTAGCTCTCCAGCCCTCGGAGCACCTTCTGCAGGCCGGTGTCCCACTTCCGCTGGCCCCCGTGTCCCTCGCGGACCCGGTGCCCCTTTACCCGGGGGCTGCCCCCTGGCAATACCCCCACCAGTCTCTATGGGTCTCCCCTCTCTGGGAAACCCCCAACCCTTTAATCTCCACCTTGCCTCAGTTTGGGCTACTGGCAGTCATCACTAAGCCCCCGCTCCCTGGGGCAGACTGCAGTGTAAAAGCCATTCATCATAGGCAAGGGGGTTCAGACCTGCTGCCTTCCTCTGCCTCCCAGTACCTCTATGGGCCTTGGACCAGGTCCTACAGCCTGGGGAGTTGCCAGCCTGGAGCTCCCCTGCTCCTCTGGGTCTCCCCAGCCCTGCCTCACTCCCAGTACCCTTTCTGCAGGCAGACAGGCCCTGCTCTCTCCCGCCTGGAGAGAGACTCTTTCTGGGCCTCTGGTTCACAGTCTTTTTATAAGGGCCAGCTGGGCCCTCATTAAGCCAGCCACAGCTGTTGCTGCTTTCCAATCAGCCCAGCCTTTCCCCTGCCACAGCCCTCTCCCAGGGCTGTTTTAAGCCCTTTGGGACAGGAGCGGGGTAACCACCCCGCTACAGGAAGTTTTAAGCAAACAGGAAAACTGAGGTTGAAATCTCTCTGAATTGAAGCTTCTGTCATAAACTAACAAGCACTCACAAATCTTTTGTATCATAACACCACTGCAAATACCATAATTAATGGTCCAGTCTATTGGCAAATATCTATCCTTATAGCCATGTAACTGCACATTGTGAACTGACTGTAAAAAGGCTGCTTTGGAAGCACAAGGATGTAGTGACATTATTTTTGATAGGTACACTTTAACACGAGAAGAACAAATTCCACAAAATATATCTTGATTTCTGTTTGTTTCCTGCTAAAGCTTCAGAGTTTCTGATCATGGTATTATTTACTGGTGTAGCAGCCCTCTTGTCTCCCTAGAGCCTTTGTCAAAGTTTCTCAGTAGCCATGAGGGAGAGGCAAAGTATTAATATGGATCAGAAAGTAGCTGAGACAAAGTAAAAATAGGATTAAATGGTCAGCTTTCACTGTGGCAAAAAGTTAACAATGGATGCCACAAGTTTTTCATAGCAGGTGTTTAGTATACTTATTCTTGAGCTCAAAACAGGAATGAGCAGTGAGATGGCTAAATTTACAGATGTCAAAACCATTTAGATTACTCAGACTAGAGACTATTAAGAAGAACTTCATAAGGCCCAACAATGCTATATGAATGGGCTACAGAGTGACAGATGAAACTGAATATTGACAATGCAAATACATACTGGAGAAAATAATTTGAACTAATTCAACCCCTTAAGAGTTGATTTAAAAACCAGTAACTCAGCTAAAAGACTTGAACACCACTAAGGAAACAACTCAATGTTTAATGTGCAATAATGGTCAAAAAAACAAACTTAGGATGCATATGGAATGGGAAGGTCAACGATACAGAAAATATAATGCAGTTCTAAATTAATAGTATACCCTGACCTGAAATACTGTGTTCAGGTCCTTCTGATCATCCTCTCTCAGAAAAAATATAGCAGAAATACAGGGGATTTGATGAGAATATTAGGAAGAAGGAAAAACGGTGATACAAAGAATTTGAAAAGACAGACTGTTTACCTTATGGAAGAGATTAAAAAGACGGTTACTCACTGTTGTAACTGTTGTTCTTCGAGATGTGTTGCTCCTATCCATTCCAGTTTGGTGTGCGCGCTGCGCGTGCACGGCTCTTCGGAAGATTTTTACCCTAGCAACTCCGGCGGGCCGGCTGGGCGCCCCCTGGAGTGGTGCCGCTATAGCGCTAGATATATACCCCAGCCGGCCCGTCCGCTCCTCAGTTCCTTCTTGCCGGCTACTCCGACAGTGGGGAAGGAGGGCGAGTCTGGAATGGATAGGAGCAACACATCTCGAAGAGCAACAGTTACAACGGTGAGTAACCGTCTTTTCTTCTTCGAGTGATTGCTCCTATGCATTCCAGTTAGGTGATTCCCAAGCCTTACCTAGGCGGTGGGGTCGGAGTGAGACGTGGCAGAGTGTAAGACTGCTGAGCCGAAGGCTGCATCGTCTCTAGATTGTTGCACCAACGCGTAGTGGGAAGCGAAGGTGTGGACGGAAGACCAAGTGGCCGCTCTACAGATGTCCTGGATGGGGACATGGGCCAGGAAGGCGGCAGACGAGGCTTGTGCTCTCGTAGAGTGAGCGGTGAGGTGGCTAGCTGGCACTCGAGCAAGCTCGTAGCATGTCCGGATACATGCAGTCACCCAGGAGGAAATCCTTTGAGAGGAGACCGGCTTGCCTTTCATGCGATCAGCAACTGCCACGAAGAGTTGGGGCGAACGCCGGAAGGGTTTCGTCCGCTCGATGTAGAAGGCGAGGGCCCTGCGGACGTCCCGTGTGTGAAGCTGTTGTTCACGACTTGAGGCGTGCGGCTTCGGGAAAAAGACCGGGAGGAAAATGTCCTGGTTTAAGTGGAAGGCCGACACCACCTTAGGGAGGAAGGCCGGGTGTGGTCGAAGCTGCACCTTGTCTCTGTGGAAGACGGTATACAGTGGACCAACCGTTAGGGCATGAAGCTCGGAAACGCGTCTCGCTGAGGTTGTAGCGACGAGAAAAGCCGTTTTCCATGAGAGATATAGCAGGGAGCACGTGGCCAAGGGCTCGAAGGGGGCTCCCATAAGCTGGGCTAGAACGAGGTTCAAATCCCAGGACGGGGTAGGACGCCGTATCGGCGGGTACAAGCGGTCCAGACCCTTAAGGAAGCGTGAAACCATCTGGTTGGAAAAGATGGACCGTTCTCCTACGGCCGGTCGAAAGGCGGACACGGCGGCTAGGTGTACTTTCAAGGAGAAGACCGCGAGTCCTTGCTCCTTAAGGGACCAGAGGTAGTCCAGGATCGTAGGAATAGGGACCAGGAAAGGATTAAGGCCTCTCTGATCGCACCAGAGTGCGAACCACTTCCATTTCGCGAGATAGGTTGAGCGAGTGGAAGGCTTCCTGCTTTCCATGAGGACTTGCTGCACCGCAGCCGAGCAGTCACGCTCCGCGTGGGTTAACCACTCAGGTACCAAGCTGTAAGATGGAGGGACTGTAGGTCCGGGTGGCGGAGCCTGCCGAAGTCCTGCGTTATCAGGTCCAGCCACAACGGGAGGGGAATGGGATCCCGTATGGAGAGCTCGAGCAGCAGAGCGTACCAGTGCTGTCTCGGCCAGGCCTGAGCGACGAGTATGAGGCGGGCCCTGTCCCTCCGAAGCTTGAGTAGCACCCGATGTACGAGTGGGAACGGAGGGAAGGCATATAGGAGGTGATCCGTCCAGGAGCAGAGGAATGCGTCCGACAGGGAGCCTTGGGAGCGACCCTGGTAAGAACAGAACTGGTGGCACTTCCTGTTCTCTTTGGAGGCAAACAGGTCTATTTGGGGAAACCCCCACCTTCGGAAAATTGTGTGCACCACATCTGGACGAAGGGACCACTCGTGGGAGAGGAACGACCTGCTGAGACGGTCGGCCAGCGTGTTCTGCACTCCTGGAAGAAAGGACATTACCAGGTGAATCGAGTGGGTTAAGCGGAAGTCCCACAGGAGCATCGCTTCCGTGCAAAGCAGGGAGGAGCGTGCCCCGCCCTGCTTGTTGACATAAAACATCGCTGTCGTGTTGTCCGTAAACACCGCCACACAGCGCCCTTGAAGATGGGCGTGGAAAGCTTGACACGCGAGGCGGATCGCCCGCAGCTCCCTGACATTGATATGTAGGGAGAGCTCTCGGGGCGACCAGAGACCCTGGGTGTGTAGGTCGCCAAGGTGTGCCCCCCATTCCAACGCCGAGGCATCCTTGGTCAGGGTGATGGACGGGCGAGGAGGGCGGAACGGGACTCCTGCACACACGACCTCTGGGTCCAGCCACCAGCTGAGCGTAGCGAGGGCTGGGTTTGTGACAGTAAGTACCATGTCCAGGGGGTCGCGGTGCGGACGGTACACCGACGCAAGCCAAGTTTGAAACGGGCGAAGGCGCAGCCTCACGTACGTGGTTACCAACGTGCATGACGCCATGTGGCCCAGGAGGCGGAGGCAGGACCGAACCGTTGTTGTGGGAAAGGATTGTAGGTCCCTGATGAAGGAGACCATCGTCTGGTGCCGAGGTCGAGGGAGGCAGGCCCTGGCCAAATTGGAGTCCAGGACCGCTCCGATGAACTCCACCCTCTGTGATGGAGCTAAAGTGGACTTCTCGGCATTTATCAGAAGGCCCAGGCGCTGAAACAGGGCTAGGATCTCGGCTATTTGACTTGCTACCAGATGTCGGGATGGCCCGCGGACCAGCCAGTCGTCGAGATACGGGTACACGTGCATGCGACGACGGCAGAGGGCTGCGGCAACCACTGCCATGCACTTGGTGAAGACCCTCGGCGCGGTGGAAAGGCCGAAGGGCAGCACCACAAACTGGTAGTGCGCCTTGTTGACCACGAAGCGCAGGTAGCGTCGATGGGGAGGGTAGATCACGATATGGAAGTACGCGTCCTTCATATCGAGGGCGGCAAACCAGTCTCCCGGATCCAGGGAGGGAATGATGGTCCCCAGGGTTACCATGCGAAACTTGAGCTTGAGCAGGTATCTGTTGAGCTCTCGGAGGTCTAGTATAGGTTGGAGACCTCCCTTCGCCTTGGGGATTAGGAAATATCGGGAATAAAATCCCCTGCCTCGCATGTCGTACGGCACCTCCTCTATGGCACCCAAACTCAACAGAGTCTCGACCTCTTGCAAGAGGAATTGCTCGTGAGAGGGGTCCCTGAAGAGGGACGGGGAAGGTGGGTGGGAAGGAGGGGGCGAAACAAACTGAAGGCGGTAACCATACTGGACCGTACGAAGTACCCAGTTGTCCGTTGTTATTTGGGACCACGCCGGGAGGAAGTGGAAAAGACGGTTGCAAAATAACGGGGAAGGATCCGGTAAAGAGTCTGATGGGCCGTCCTCGGGCGTCCCATCAAAACGCCTGCTTAGGCCCTTGAGGGGCTTTGGAGGGCGCCTGGGACTGGTTACGCCGGTTGCCCGATGGTCTACGGCGGTTCACCCTGCCTCCGCACCCAGTACCAGGCCGTGGTCTGGCCTGATTAAATGGCCGGTTCGGCTGCTGCCGGAAGGACCTCCGTTGGGTAGCCGGTGTGTGCATACCCAAGGTGCGGATGGCGATTCGACCATCTTTGAGGGTTTGAATTCTTGAGTCCGTTTTCTCAGAAAAGAGACCCTTAGTGTCAAAGGGGAGGTCTTGCAGGGTGTACTGCACCTCGGGCGGCAAGGTGGAAGACTGCAACCAGGAGATGCGTCTCATGGTCACCCCCGAGGCCAGAGTTCTGGCTCCCGAGTCCGCTGAGTGCAGAGCAGCCTGGAGGGAGGACCGGGAGGCTTTCTTGCCCTCCTCAAGGAGGGCCGAGAATTCCTGACGGGAGGCTGTCGAGATCAGCTCCGTGAATTTGGAAAGGGACACCAAAGTGTCATAGGTGTAGCGACCAAGGAGAGCCAGCTGATTGGCAATCCGGAGCTGGAGACCACCGGCCGAATACACCTTCCGGCCCAACAGATCCATTCTCGTGCGTCCTTAGATTTTGGCGCTGGAGCGGGTTGCCCATGCCTCTCCCGGTCATTCACGGACTGCACTACAAGGGAGTCCAGAGTCGGGTGCGTATAAAGGTACTCGTAGCCACTGGGAAGAACCGAGTACTTGCGTTCCACTCCTCTAGCGGTGGGAGGGACGGACGCTGGCGACTGCCAGATGGTAGTGGCATTTTTCTGTATGGTGCGGATAAAGGGTAAGGCCACCCGCAGCGGGGCCTCAGCTCCAAGCACCGTGGTCGTCATTCTCAGTGACCTCTTCAACGGGGAGGTCAATAGCCTGTGCCACCCATCGAAGGAGGTCCTGGTGGGCCCGCAAGTCAATCGGAGGGGGGTCCGATGTAGATACCCCCCGCCACCGCCTCGTCCGGCGAGGAAGACGAGGACAGGCCCTGGACCATGGCCTCTGGAGGTGGTTCTTCCAGGGGGTGGGAAGCCGCCTGGGCTACAGGATGCTCTGCCGCTACAGGTGGCGGTGGGGCCTCACCCTGTGGTGATGGTGGAGGCCTGCTGAACGTGGCTTCCGGCACCCTGCATTCGGAGCCCCTGGGGCGCGAAGGGAGGGGGAGCCCTTGAGCCTTGTGGTAGGCCCAGGAGGTCCAAAAGCCCCACTGCTGCGGTCCGTGGTCCTGCCCTTGGGGGTCTGCCCGGAGATCTCCACCGCTGTTCGCCTGAGAGGCGACCGAGGGTTGGCGAGAAGGCCATGGGGGGGCAGAGGCGCTCAGGGACTGCGCTGTCGATGCCGCCGGTCTGTCCCTGGACGGTGCCGGGGATCGGTGCCGGTCGTCGCGGTGCCGGAAGCGAGAGCGGGACCATCGACCGTGCCGGGAGGTCGACTGCGATCTCGACCGATGTCGGTGGGAGCGGCTTCGCGAGCCGCGGTGCCGGGAACGGTACTGGGATCCGGACCTCCTTCGGTACCGACGGTCTGGAGACTGGGACCGGGAACGTCTCCGGGAGTGCAACCAGTACCGCGATGCGGAGCGGTACCGGGACTGCGACCGGTGCCGAGACAGGGAGCGGTACCGAGATGGTGATTGGTGCCGGGATCTGGATCGGCGTGACGGCGACCGTCTCCGGGATCAGGATCGGGACCGGGACCTGGAACGCCGTCTATCCCGTCTGTCAGGGGAAGGTGACCTCATCATAGCCGGCTTGCCCGCTGACTGTACAGCCCGCACCAGCGGTGCCGGGGGCCGGAGACTCGGTGCCTCTGTGAGCTCGATGAGCTCTCTCGCCATCGAGAAAGTCTCGGGCGTCGATGGGAGAGGCAGCTTGACCGCGGTTGGCACCGGGGAGCAGGGCGGTACCGGACTCAACGGCCCTTGCGGCGCCGGAGTCAACGGAACCGTGCACGGTCTGTGCACCACCACAGTCGGTGCCGGAGGTGGCTGGGTGAGCGATCCCGGTGCAGGAGGCTTGGAGGCCGTCTGCGCCGTCTTCCGTTTCCTCGCTGGAGAGAGGGAACGGTGCCAGGACAACGGTGCCGGCTGGAGAGATTTAACAGTCTCGGTACCGGACCGGCTCGGGACCGCTGGTGCACTGCGTGCCGAGGAGGACTTCGGAGCTGCTTGGGTCGGCCTGGCAGGGCTAAGTGCCGACTCCATGAGGAGCTGTTTCAAGCGAGTCTCTCTCTCCTTCCTTGTCCTTGGCTTGAATGCCGTGCAAATTGGGCACTTATCTGGCCGATGGGACTCACCGAGGCAGCGCAGGCAGGAGTCGTGGGGGTCACCGATCGGCATGTGCCGCTGGCAAGCCGAACAGGGCTTAAACCCCGGTGCCTTGGGCATGAGCCCGCACCAGTTGTGGAAAAAGAGGGGCTAGCCCCCCTAATTCCCCTTACTACACTAACTAACTAAACTAATTAACTAACTTAACTAACTATATACACTTATACAAAGAGAAACACTAGGGTTGTGGAGGTGAACGGAGCATTCCACTGTTCCAACGGCCGTCACGGGCGGTAAGAAGGAACTGAGGAGCGGACGGGCCAGCTGGGGTATATATCTAGCGCTATAGCAGCGCCACTCCAGGGGGCGCCCAGCCGGCCCGCCGGAGTTGCTAGGGTAAAAATCTTCCGAAGAGCCGTGCACGCACGGCGTGCACACCTAACTGGAATGCATAGGAGCAATCACTCGAAGAAGAATAAGAGGAGCTATGATAAAAGCACACAGAAAAGTTAATGGTATAGGGATAGGAGATCGGAACCTTGGATTCACCCTCTTGTAATACAAAAGCAAGTTGACATTTAATTAAAATGAAATATTGGAAATTCAAAACTGATGAAAGGAAATACTTTTTCACATGCACAGTTAGGCTGCGGAAGTAATTGCCACAAGAGTTCATTGAGGCCAAAAGCTTATCAGGATTCAAAAAAAGGATCAGACATTTATGTGGATAAACAAGAATAGTAAATATTTAAACTCAAACTAAAGCCTTGGAAAGGATATAAATATTTGAGCTTCAGGGCATAAGCCAGCCTCTATTGAGGGTCAGGAAGCAGCTTTCCATAGGGGCAGGTAATACCACAACCTACTGTAGATTTCTTCCTCTGAAGCAGATAGCACTGGCCATTGTCAGAGAAAGAATACTGGACTAGGTGAATTACTGGTCTGATCCAGTATGGAAATCCCTATGAAAAATTCCACAAGTCATAAATATAGCCTCCATGCAACAGACCGAGAACCCTATATATTACTATTTTGTTTAGTGCTGACAAAAGGCTTTAGTGCTGTGAAAGACAAAAATAAAAACTGATCCTGACCTGAAGAGCTCACAATTTAAACACCACAGAGGGCAGGGAATCCAGAGGTAGGGATAACAGTTTCCAATCACCCCATGATTATGGCTTTGTTTCTTTCAGGTATCACAGAAGAAACAGGTTTTTTAAGGAGGGATTTGAACAAGTAGAGGGTGTTGGTTTGGCAAACTTGACTGCGTAAATTAAACTTTTGATATGCCCCACTCCTCAACAGTTTGCTGAAGAAAGTTGATTAGCATTAATAAATAAAAAGGTGACTTGCCTAACACACCCTAACACCTCACCATCATTCTACCTTAAGCAGTACAGTGTAAGAGATGCTATATTTAGCTTTCCCACTGTTGCTATGGTAACCACCGCCTGCTCCAGCTGTACGCAAAGTGGAAAGAGCAAGCTTCCTCCATAATGTAATTATGCACTTGCTACTTCTATAGCAATATATACTATAGTTTGATATTTGTCTAGAAAAATAGTCAACTGATTTTTCTTGCTCATAAAGACATAAATCTTAATTTCTTGAGTAGTTCCACGAGGCTCCCATCTTTGCAAACAGCAGACTAAAGACTGGACATCTACAGCAGAACAGCTCATCTAAGTGTAATACAAAGTGCAGATTATAATTGTCATATTTAAAATATAAGCGTTAGGGGACCAGAAGATGAGCCAGAGCACAAAGCCTAAATGCCAGCATTTACAGAAAAGGTATTTTTCTAGTGCTGTACTTAACACAAATTAAGAGGGAAGACATACAAGGAGTGGTCAAATTCTCCTTACAGACACAAAGAATTAGAGATTATAAAGTCTGCTCTGCTATTCCTTCACCCCTGAGACATTACATGGGTATACATTGTACAAATGTGTGTGCACACAGACACACAAGTGCAGTACTACACGATACACCAAAGTGCATTACACTAAGTTTTATCTCCTTGAACAGGTTATGCCTAGTGATCATGGGATCTTCATTATAATGCACTTGGACAGATCAACCTGGCCCCCTTAACTTTGTCCAGGCCCATAAATCCAGAGGAGGAGTTTGTGTTTGGCCCACACAGAACAGTTAAACACAGCCATTCATACTCTTGGCCTGGTCAGCCACCAGATCTGTTGTGGCTATAGATTCTGAACAGTGTTAATAGCCTAATAATTTATACCATGGGTGCAGAGCGCTACAGAACTGGTTTTTGTACCCCATAAGGTCAAAAAAAAATAAAAAAAACTGAGCCAGCAAGAATGTAGAAGCTTTTGTCACCCATCTTTCCTTTCCATACTGAGAGCGCCATCCAGGATGCGCTAATCATTTAAAATGGCTCTATCTGACCAGGAGGGGGTGGGGGGGGGGGGCAGGAGAAGGAAGAGATGGGGGGAAGTTTTTCAGATTGGTGAACAATTCTTAGCACTAGTACGACTTTTGTCTTCAAAACGCTTTTTGAGTATTAAGTCTCACCCTCCTGTGAGGTAAGTATGTATCACCATTTTACAGATGGGACAACTGAGGCAGAAAGATGAAGTGACTTGCCCATGGCTAGTCAGAACTAGAACTCAGCATATATTAGTTCCCTGGTCTATATTCAGACTATGCCACTCAATATTTGTCAAGTTGTATGTAAGTGTATACTATGCTTAACAGAAAAGCAAAGTTGCTGCCCTGAGAAAGTGACAATCTAACTGAAACAAACAAAAAAAGATACAAGACAAAAATAGAAGACCGAACAGTGCTATACACCAGGTTTGAAAAGGAATGTAGGATAACTTTATGAAAGAGGTGCTTTTAAAAGGAGATATTTAAAGAAAAAGAAGCTGCTTAGTGGACAGAGTAGGAGGCCTCTTTAAAATGACAGGAGGTTTGAAGGCTGCCACAATGCTGGGTGTGTGGTGAATAGAGAAAAGGAACAATCAAAAGTGAAAACAAAGGGAAGAAGAACAGCTGAAGATCATCTCTGCCAGCCACATCCACGAAAATCTCCTAAACAGCGTTGTTTTATATATGGTCTACACCTTTTTCATTTATTACAATTTCTAATTTTGTTTAAAAGAATCCCAGTATATACCATGTTAAACGCCTCAGAAAAGCTGAGTGACTTCAGTAATGTCCATCTCTCTTCCTTTCATGGAAACAGTAGAGCTACTCAGAATATTTTTACTGCATTTGATTTTGAAGTCAGGCATATACTACTTATGGTCATGAGCAAAACTACATCTGCCAGCTTCATATAGGGCAGCAATGAGTCCTACACTTTGGTCAAGAAATAATTTTTGGCCTATGAATTAGGAGAACCCTCCACATGTGTGCTAAGAAAGTGAATCCCAGGGTATACAGACACAAAAGGTTAATTCTTTAAGCACTCGTCAATATTTTAGGTTTGTTTACATACCAACACCACCAGTCTGCATTACCTATGCAAATAGTACTGAATCATTGTATTTATTCCCCTCCCACTGCATTTATTTGGTGATGCCAAAAGCAGCATACTAATCATGATGGCTATCATGCCTGGTGCTATGCAATCTTCCACATAGCTCCACAACCCCTGGAAATCCAGGCATAGCTCTTGAACAAAACTGTGAAAATCATGGAACAATCAATATCAACTAGAAAACTGCTACTAGGCTGAGACTCTGTGGCTTTAGTTTTACCTGGGATCTAACCAGGAAGTCAATACATGACTCCAGCAGTGAAAGCCTGGTGTGCATTAACTGTTATTTTAAAGAATTGCCTCCAATTCTGATTTACTATATGATCACACACTTCCCTCAATATGCCTCCTACTGTATAATGAGAGCACACTCTCTGAATCCATTTTACTTACAATGACTCTGAGAAATAGCCTTAAGAAGGTTATTCCCAGGAACTTTAACCACCCCCTCAGAATAGCAGGTTGTTGAGTTAGTGCCGATGAGTCAGACGGGCTTTTTAATTCTGTTCTAAAAGAAATCACCACAACAGTGGAGAAGGGGGAAGAGGAAAAATAAAAAGGGAATCGAGTGGAAAAGGCTTCCACCGTCTGATGATTCATGCACCATCGGCGTGACTCACCCGGCAATACTCTACTGTTAAAACATGGAGGGTAGGCTGATTAGTCACAGTGATGAATTTTTCAAAGAAAGGATTCTCCCCTATAAATAATGATGACTTTGTCTGTATAGTGTTTGTGTGACTCACCTTTCCAGCATGCTGGGCAGCACCAATCGTGTCATCTGCAAAAAAAAGGAAAGAAAACATTCGTGATGGCTAGGACTGTAGATACAGAGTGAGGGAATCCTTCCCTCCCAGAGGCAGCTGCCTGCCCTCCGCCCAACCTCCACCCAAGTCACTCTAGGGAAACTGAAGACTATATTTTGCATAGGCAGTTTATATTATTCAGTGTAACTTGGCAGTGTCAAGAAGTTATGTGC
The DNA here is from genome assembly GCF_016161935.1 of Mauremys reevesii. Lineage (NCBI taxonomy): Eukaryota > Metazoa > Chordata > Testudines > Geoemydidae > Mauremys > Mauremys reevesii. Next base: position 75,493,433 of record NC_052626.1, read on the forward strand.
AGTGAATCTGGTGAATTCATCGGCACTGGTAATATCAGTACAGTAGGAGAATCAATTTATCTCAGATATTTTCCACTTCTATAGCACTTTTCATCAGAGACTTTCAAAATGATTTGCAAACAATGTCACAAACAAATATCACCAGGATGTTGTGGGGCAGGTATGACCCCTGTTTTACAGATAGCCAAACAGGGGTAACCAAGCCAGTGGCAGGGCTAGGAACAGAAATCAATAGTTTCCAGTCCTTTATTCCATCCATCCATCCTTCCCTCCATCCTCCTCTTTGAATAGTGAAAAAAAATAGTGAAAAAATATTTTCATTTAGTTTTGAGGGGCAAAAGCACTAGCCAGAGTTAATGGTAGTGTACGCAGGTACTCTTCTAACTTTGGTAGGCAGCTCTTCCAATGCAGCTTGCTATTGAGCTGAATCCCACTTATTAAAGAACACATTCTCTTCTGACGAGACTATGCCATCTATGTAATAGAAAATAATTCCTACTAGAAACCAGATGGAGGTAAAGACGTTAATCAGATTTCACTCCTGACCCAGGCCAAGTATTGTTTGAACAAAGTCTTCTAGTATGAATGTGAGAATATTATATGCAATATATGTACACAGGCACAGAAGTTATAGTTTATTGTTCTAGTGATGAAGTCAGAGCAGTCCTAGTTTGCATGTGTGGTTTTTGTTTTTAAACTACAGCTCCTTTAACAACAGAATGAGAACATCAAGTTACATGTAGGAAATATTCAGGACCATTCAAGCAAAGAAAATTTTTCTTAACACAATTCAGCTGGAAATACAGCTTTTTCACACCATGTACACAACCTATATCCACATGAGGGCAGTAGTCATGCAAGCTTTTATAAGGTACAAACAGACTAAAGTCCAGACAAGCAAGATATATACGTGGTGCTTTAAAAGGACCAATTTCACAGAGCTGAAAACAATTATTAGCCAATTAAGATGGGAGGAAGAATTTAATCAAGAATAGGAATAATGATAATTGGGAATTGTTTAAGGCCACTTTACTAGATGCCCAAAAAGCCACAATTGCGGAAGAAGGCGGTATTGATTAAAAAGCCACCTGGTTTAGAGAGGAAGTTAAAGCAGCAATATATATATATATATATAACACAAATGGAAGGGAAAGGAAGTTGATAGTAATGAATATAAACCAGAAGCTAGGAACTGCAGAAAGTTGAAATGGGAAGCAATGGAACACAAGGAGAAATCTATGGCCAGCAGAGTTAAGGACAATAGGAAGGAATCCTAACAATGGTATTGGTCCATTACTAGATGGAAATGGTAGAATTGTCAATGTACAAAATGCAAGTGTTAAATAAATATTGCAGTCTGTATTTGAGGAAAAAGGATGACATTGTCATATCATATGATTACACTCTTTCCATTCCACTAATATGTCAGGAGCTAAACAGCAGCTATTAACAGGGAGGCATTTAAATCAGCAACTCCCAATAACCTACTTCCAAGAGTTTTATAAGAGCTGTCTGAGGAATGTGCTGGACCATTAATGTTGATTTTTAATAAAACTTGGAACACTGGGTAAGTTCCAGAATACTGGAAGAAAGCTAATGTTGTGCCAATATTTAAAAAGGATAAAGGGGATGATCTGGGTAATTATAGACTTGTAAGTCTGACATCAATACTGGGAAAAATAATGGTGCAGCTGATGAGGGACTCGATTAATAAAAAATAAAAGGAGAGTAATAAATTAATACCAATCAACATGGATTTATGGAAAATAGATCCTGTCAGACTAACTTGATTTATTTTTTTGATGACATTGCAAGATTGATTGAGAAGGTAATACTGTTGATGTAATATACTTAAACTTCTGTAAGGCATCTGACTTGGTACTGGACAACATTTTGATTAAAGAGCTAGAACAATACAGACACTCCCCAACTTATGCAAGTGTTCCATTCCAGAATGCCTTGTGCAACTCAAATTTTGCGTAAGTAAGGAACGTATACCCAACCATTATGCAAAAAAAACAAAAAACAAAAAAAAAACCAGCAAAAAAACCCAACCACTTTCTAGCTTACGGAACTTTTTCCGTAAGTGTAGATTTGCATAAGTCGGGTTTGCATAACCCGGGGAGCATCTGTATAAAATTAACCTGGTACACATTAAATGCTGACAGTTACATTTTAAAAGATAACTGTAAATGGGAAATCACATTTAATGGATGTGTTTCTAGTGAGGTCTTGCAGGGATAAGTTCTTGACCCTATGCTATTTAACTTTTTAACAATGACCTGGAAGAAAACAAAATCATCACTAATAAAGTTTGCAGAGGACATAAAAATTGGGGGAGTGGTAAATAACAAAGAGTACAGACCACTCATTCTGGATTGCTTGGTAAACTGGGCACAAGCAAAAACTACATGTTTTAATATTGCTAAATCTATATGTATTTAGGCTATGCTAACAGGATGGGGGACTCTATCTTGGGAAGCAGTGACTTTGAAAAAGACTTGAGGGTTGTAGTGGATAATCAGTTGAACATGAGTTCCAAGTGCGATGCTGTGGCCTAAAGGGCTAAGGCAATCCTTGGATGCATAAACAAGGGAATCTCAAGTAGGAGTAGACATGTTATTTTATCTCTGTACTTGGTGCTGGTGTGACCTCTGCTGAAATACTGAGTTCAGTTCTGGTATTCACAATTCAAGATGGATGTTGATAAATTTGAGTGTGTTCAGAGAAGAGCCACAAGAATTATTAAAGGATTAGAAAACAAGCCATATAGTGATAGACTCAAAGGACTCAATCTATTTAACTTAAAGAGAAGGTTAAGGGGTGACTTGATTACAGTCTAAGTACCTACGTGGGGAACAAATATTTAATAATGGGCTCTTCAATCTAACAGACTAAGGTAGAACACGACCTAGTGGCTGGAAGTTGAAGCTAGACGAATTCAGACCGGAAATAAGGAGCAAATTTTTAATCATGAGGGTAAAATAGTTTATCAAGGATGGTGGTGGATTCTCCATCACTGGCAATTTTAAAATCAAGATTGGAAGTTTTTCTCAAAGACACACGCTAGGAATTTTCAGTGAAATTCTCTGACCTGTGTTATACAGGAGGTCAGACCAGATGATGACAATGGATCCTCTGGCCTTGGAATCGATGAATAAGCTATCCCAATGCCCTGAGATAAGCTACCTCAACAATGACTTTGGTAGGCCATCATCTCCAAACACAAGATCCGACTCAATTTCCAAACTATCTCAGAAATCCCCCTTAAAGCCTAGAGTGCTAATTTTAGAAAAAACATCAAGGTCTGGACAGATTTTTGTCTCTATGTACTTTTTGGCAAGGATTGGCTCTGATTAGGGAAGATTGGTATGAGGGTCTGTTTATTTCCAATTGTAATAGGAGGTGGAAAAATATATGGTTATGCTATCCAAATATTTTGCAAAATTATTTAAAAAACAGTTCTATAATTATAATTCATGCTTTTAATCAAGGACTTTTCCTTGGTTCTTATACACAGACATCCCTAACTTTTATATTATTGAACAACAGTCCTACTGAAAAGTTTTAAGGAAAACAAGCACCAGACTGTACTTCAAGAGCTAGTGACCAGCCTTTTAAAAAAAATTTAACTAAGTTTAACTTATAAATGAATAACTCTTGGCCAAAATACCATATATAATGCATTTTAGTAATTAGAGCTAGAAAAGATGTTAGGTCAGTGTTTCTGCCTGTGCCAAGTTCAAGATACCATCCCCAATAGTATCAGTTCAATATCTGATCAGTCATTTATGCCAACACTTAGAAATAGCAACTGCCAATGATCTTCATGCCCCTTACATTGTATAGCATTCTTGTGTTCCAGCAAGATTTCTGGAGGGGTAATATAAAAAGGCCCCAAAACAATGCTTCCCACTGAACCCAATTTATCTTGATAGTTTTACAAGAATGACTTTTGCAGGGTGGCAGTGGTGAATCTGTGTAGATAAATTGTAAAAGTGTAGAATAACTCCATTTCAAGACACCTTTGTACTTCTATAACAATTTTTAAAACAACTTCATATCTTAATATTAATTCTGAAGCATTATTTGTATTATTGTAGCACCTGAGAGCACCAGCCATGGACCAGGACCCAATTTTGCTAGACCTTGTCTAACTTATGCTTCTGGGCCACGTAACTACCACCATTCAGGGAAGTGGTGTTGTTACATCAATGGAAAAAACCCTTTTGTCAGAGCAGGTTATGTCTACATTACTGGGTTATGCATGCATAGCTATCCCTAGACATACCTCCAGGCCAGTGCTTCTCAAACTTTTGTACTGGTGACCCCTTTCACATAGCAATCCTCTGCGTCTGACCCCCCTTATAAATTAAAAACACTTTTTTATATATTTAACACCATTATAAATGCTGGAGGCAAAGCGGGGTTTGGGGTGGAGGCTGACAGCTCGCCACCCCCCACATAATAATCTCGTGACCCCCTGAGTGGTCCTGACCCTTAGTTTAAGAACCCCTGCTCTGAGCGCTGTACAAACACAGAGCTAAAAGATAAACTCTGACCCAGAGCACATACAATCTTACCACTTCATTAGCTCTCACACACTCTTATGGTGAGTTTCTGGTTTGTCGAGAGATTGTTCCTCAACCATACCATCTATGATTGCTACTCTGAAAGGCCTCTGTGGCATAAGGTACCAGTTACATTGTCACTTGGTGCTGGCTTAGAAAGACCATGCAAGATGCTTTTTGCTTGGTACATATGCATTGTTCCGTTGCATTCAAACATTGATCATGGTACCATGGAGAACTCATATTTTCCCCCAAAGTCTCTCACAGATCAATATCATGCAGAGATCTGGACAACGACCAGGAGACACACAAACAATGATCTGCCTGCAGTTAGCTCTGTAACAGCACCTGCCACCATGACTGACCTTTTTCTTTTGCATTTGAGAACAGCTTTAGTCTGTTCTTCTTGATTGGAGCCCATAGATGGATGGTGTCTTGGATAATTCTTTGGGGTTTGAAGGCTTTATACGAGTCATGACCCAAAGTATCCATTTGACTGACATCTTTAGCTATCTCATCACTGAAGACTGCTTTCATCATAATATTAATGAGCTCTGGTCCATCATACATGAATGGATTGTCAGTGCAAGTAAACTCATTCTCTACCTTTAAATTTGCCCCTACTTGGCATTTATCAGCACCTAACAAATCTAGCTAATGCTTGGTTATTTCTGGGGAAGTCATCCCAGCCATGATTATTTCATTCAAAATTCAATGGACTTCTGGGGTTGTCAGGAAAACCCAGGAAAGAGCACTTGGATGTTGTGTTATGCCCACCCAACCTCCCTCCCCAACGACTTTCATTGCTCTGTTTTCGAGTTCTAGATCTTTGTCTAAATCAAATGCACAGCAGAGACTTGTGACCTTTCAAAACCCAATTTCCTTTTTGAAATTTCTCCCATATGTCAGAGGTCAGACTTTCCTACGCCTCTTATTTCAGCGAGGTACCAGACAGTTGTTGCAGAATAGTTCATGAAATACTTTTTTGCTTTAGATTTAACCAAGTCTTCCAATGCAGCAAGGTGCAAATTCCAATTTGCAGTCCTGAAAAACTGAATAAAGAGCAAAGACTCTACCATCTTCATGTATCACTGCACCATCCCAAAAGTTGGCTTTGTCACTGATTCAACCTCATCAAATTATTTGATCCATTCTGTGATATTCATAGAAGCATAGAAGATTAGGGTTGGAAGATACCTCAGGAGGTCATCTAGTCCAACCCTCTGCTCAAAGCAGGACCAAACCCAACTAAATCATCCCAGCCAGGGCTTTGTTGAGCCGGGCCTTAACCTCTATGGATGGAGATTCCACTACCTCCCTAAGTAATCCATTCCAGGGCTTCACCACCCTCCTAGTGAAACAGTTTTTCCTAATATCCAACCTAGACATCCCCCACTTCAACTTGAGACCATTGCTTCTTGTTCTGTCATCTGCCACCACTGAACAGCCTAGCTCCATTCTCTTTGGAACCTCTTGGAAACCCCCCTTCAGGTAGTTGAAGGCTGCTATCAAATTCTCCCTCATGCTTCTCTTCTGCAGATTAAATAAGCTGAGTTCCCTCAGCCTCGCCTCATAAATCATGTTCCCCAGACCCTTAATCATTTTCATTGCCCTCTGCTAGATCCCTCCAATTTGTCCACATCCTTTATGTAGTGGGAGCCCCAAACTAGATGCAATACTCCAGATGTGACCACAGCATGCCAAATAGAAGAGAATAATCACTTCCCTTGATCTGCTGGCAAAGCCTCTACTAATGCAAATTGAAGGATACTAATGCAGCCCAATATGCCATTTGCCTTCTTGGCAACAAGGGCACACTGTTAACTCATATCCAGCTTCTTGTCCACTGCAATCCCCAGGTCCTTTTCTGCAGAACTGCCGCTTATCCAGTTGGTCTCCAGCCTGTAGCAGTGCATGGGATTCTTCCGTCTTAAGTGCAGGACTCTGCACGTGTCCTTGTTGAACCTCAGACTTCTTTTGGCCCAATCCTTCAATTTGTCTAGGTCAGTCTGGATCCTACCCTCCAGCATATCTACCTCTCCTGCCAGCTTAGTGTCATCCGCGAACTTACTGAGGGTACAAACCATCCCATCATCCAGATCATTAATGACAATGTTGAACAAAACCAGCCCCAGGACCGACCCTTGGGACACTCCGCTTGATACCGGCTGCCAACTAGACATCAAGCCATTGATCCCTACCCATTGAGCCCGACAAGCTAGCCAGCTTTCTACCCACCTTATCATTCATCCAATCTATACTTCTTTAACTTGCTGGCAAGAATACTGTGGGAGACCGTATCAAAAGCTTTGCTAAAGTCAAGGTATATCATGCCACCGCTTTTCCCATATCCACAGAGCCAGTTATCTCATCATAGAAGGCAATCAAGATTGGTCAGGCATAACTTGCCCTTGGTGAATCCATGTTGACTGTTCCTGATCATCTTCCTCTCCTCCAAGTGCTTCAAAATGGATTCCTTGAGGACCCACTCCATGATTTTTCCAGGGACTGAGGTGAGGCTGACCGGTCTGTAGTTCCCCCGATTTTCCTTCTTTAAATACGGGCACTATATTTGCCTTTTTCCAATCGTCTGGGACCTCCCCTGATCGCCACGAGTTTTCAAAGATAATGGCCAGTGGCTCTGCAATCACATCAGCCAACTCCCTCCAATTCATTGCATCTGGCCCCATGGACTTGTGCATGTCCAGCTTTCCTTATTGCAGCTCTCCATTGTGTGCAAGATGTCACTGAGAGTGGAATGCACACTGGGCGTGTGGAACTGGTCTTGCAAGTCCTGCGTTTTCTGGGAAATGTCTTCAAACGTATCAGTATGCTTTTCAAAGACAACATGTAATTACATTACATAATGTATGTTATGGATTCTAGTAATTTAATGCTGGATGTTAATGTCTTAACCATTCCTCATGACAACTCTTTGGACATAATAAACAAAGCTGATTATCGGTACCACTGAACTGCTTCCTTTTTGCCGATTATGGCAAATAACTTGAAGCATTCCTTCCATTTATAATAATCTGTAACAGTAAAAAAAAAATTAAGAAAATTAATCTTCTTCTGAGCATTAACTGATAACAGTAGTCTGTCAAGAGTCACAATCTAACCTTATGAGGCCTGCATGTTTGATATGCCTGTGTTAAAGTATAATTAAACAAAGCTGATTTTTAAAAATTTTCTTATATCGGGGTAGAGGTGTATGTAGATATATAACGTGACCCGATATAACACGAATTTGGATATAACGCAGTAAAGCAGTGCTCCGGAAGGGTGGGGCTGCGCACTCTGGTGGATCAAAGCAAGTTCGATATAACGCGGTTTCACCTATAACATGGTAAGATCTTTTGGCTCCTGAGGACAGTGTTATATCGAGGTAGAGGTGTGATTGTTCAAGAGTTGTCATGTTTGGTACCTTGTGTTCATAAAAGAAAAGGTTTTGAATGATAACCAACTTGACCCTTTCTGACAACACTGTATTATCAAAATTTCCACCAACTGGAGGACTTGGAACTGGAAGCTAGGGTATAGGGGAGGGATAGGAGGTGGGGGGAGTGAGTCCCCTTTGCCATGCCACCCAGGGGCACACCACTGAAATTATGATTCTGTAGATTTTTATGAATCAAATTACACCTCCCTTACACATTCCCAAACTGTTACTGTCCATACACAATCCATACCACAGACTGTAGTATGTAAACTCATCCATGGACCAGCGCCAGTCCCTAAGATCTCCCTGACACAGTTTAGGAAGGCAGCAAGCCAGTCCTGGGTATCAAAAAGGTTGAAAAACACTGGGACAGTGTCTATGCCCCTTCAACATGTGGACAATTCCCTTTAAAATGGAATGGAAATTATATCTATGCTTCACAAGAATTAACTTTTACAAGCAATTCAGTGAAATGTGTCTAAAATGAAAGCCTTTTAAATGTGGAGTTTTATATGAAAAAATCCTTTGATAATTCTCCTACTCCAGGTTGGACAAAACTGTCACCAATTCAAGTATAAGGGAAGGTCTGTGACACAGAGACAGTGCATATGAAGGCAGACACTATGACTGAAACACATCATGTTTCAAGCTTCTTCCATCCAATTTATTTGTCTTTTGAGCAGAACTTGTTTCTAGGATCTAGCAGGACAAAAGTTTCCCCATTCAAGAACTCAAGCTTTTTGAGGGCGAGCTGAAAGTGGAAAGATCCCAGACTGAACTGAGAAAGATGTTTTGATCCGATGTGATCAGATGTAACGAGATTGCTCAATTGATGAGATACACTGTTCAACTCTCAAAAAAATCAGTAGGACTCATATTTGTCAATACCCCTCAGAGCTATCAGAAGTCATGGAACTACAGAGTCTCCTAATTTTGGACAGAATATATCTGAAGCTGGAAGAAGGTCTTAAATGTTTGCTTCAACACTGACAGAAAACATCTCTCTGCTATTGTTACCCTTCTCTCCTGGTCTGTTTCCTGTGTTTAAAGTTCCAATAGAAAAATTCTATTAAAAATGGCTATCTCCTGCAATGTATTTACTCTCCCCCTTTTTGGTGTTTACAACTTTAAATATTTGTTTACTTACAAATATCAGTAATAAATTATGTCATACATTAATAATCCTAGCCAAAATATTACATATGTAGCTCTTGAACTTTCTTCGTACGTTAATTGCTCTGGCATCTGATCTTTTTGTTGCTCTCCTCTGGATTACATTCAATTTATCAGCATCTTTCTGGTAACATGGTGCACCCAACCAAACGCAATTTCCTAAATGTGGTCCCACCAGAGCCAAAGAAGGACCATTGCCTCTTCTCTGTAACATAATATTTTACTTACACACACACACACACACACACACAAAAGCATGCAGTCTTTGGCTGCCCTGGGCTATTTTAAACATGAATTTACAACATGATGGGGATGTCATTCTTGTTCCACAGGTTTCTCACTCTGGTTTCTAGACCTGCTGAAAATGTTAACTCCTCCCATCAGCATCTGACCCTTCTAGTATCTATTAGCTCAGGAGAATGGCAAGATCTGACATCCCATCTGTATTTTGGATTATTGTCTGCCTATGTGTCTATTCCCTCTAATTCTGTTTTATATCATTTTCCTGTCCTAACTTTTATTCAGAATTTCTAATATAATCTGCTCTCTTTCTGCTCTTCACTAAGGTGTTACGAGTGTACTCTTAATGCCAACAGACACCTTCCTCCCAGCTTGACACACTGATACCTACCGGGTATATATTTTTAAATATTACAGTAAAATTTTAAGTGAGCTACGTGCTTTCCAAACAAAGCAAGATATCATCCTTGCCCCAGAGGGAATATTATCTGTTTTCTTTCCACCATTGATTTTTAAGATTGTATATGCATGGAGACGCAGAGTTGGACTGGAAGAGAGGAACAGCTAATTTCTCATCCTAGATCTGAACTGACTCCTTTTGTGGCATTGACCAGCCCAACTCAGTCTCATTGCTAAAATGGGTATAATTAACTCCCTGAACACTCCTTTATATAAATTGATGTTATAATGATGGAAAGAACTACTGAAGTGCTAAGTATTATTTCCAGCTGACGGCCCTAAGACCCATCAAGTTAAAGCTAACTGGTACCCCACACACATTAATGCAAGGGAAAATGTAAAGACTACTTTAGTGTGAGCTTTATACCATTCTCTTCTTAATACAGACATAGGGTATGTCGAGGGAAGCCAAGAACTAGTCTTTACTATTCATAGTAATAGAATTTACCTCTTACATAGCACTTATCTATACATCTCAAGGCACTTTACAAAAGGAGGGATAAGTGTCATCCTCATTTTATAGGCCAGGAAAGTGAAGTTTAAAAAGGTAAAATGATTTATCTGATGTCTTGCACCAGGTCAGAGGCAGGGCTTTAGGGAAAGAGAAAAATATTAATTACAGCAACTGCAGAGAACGGCTGCTAAAATATAGGAAAATCTGAACTGTTGAACAAACTAGAGCAGTCCCCAAGTCTTCAATCGCTGAATAGCGGGCTCCCTCTTCTGGTATAGCGAGGATGTCACACATCAGGAGAAACTGAAGTCCCCCTGTCCCTTACCCCTGCTATATTTTAGCTCTAGCTGAGAGGTCCCTGGATACTTTACACAAAGTTTTACATGCATGTGTTGTAGGCATTAATTCTGTATATTAGCTCAGCTGAGTGACCTTTGTTGAAAATCTTTCCTAAATAAAGCTGTCGATCAGAATCTGGCTTCTCACAAATAGAAATCTTGCAGGAGAGCAACAAGTCACTGTGGGCCATGATCCAGCCCATCTGACAGAAGAATGGTGGTGCGTGCTGGGGACAAAGATGTGCAAAACTGCAGGTACAATACCAGTCAGGCTAGGGGGAAAAGGCAGTTGCTGGAGTAACTACAACTATGGTAAATTAAGCAACTTCTAGCTTTGGAACAAGTAGCACACTGAAGCGTTGTAGAGAAGGGAATTCTTACAGAAGTATTGTTTTGTTCTTTTCTAGCTTCCGTATCTTTTTGGATAGAAATCAGACAACTTCAGACTAAACCCCTTGGCAGCATGCTAGATGAATTTCAATGTGTTAAAAGAACCAAAACTCTCATTTAAATGGGTAAATCCTATCCATGCAGCCACAACTCAAACTAAATTCACCCGATGTTTTGGTTTCAACAGGAGACAAAGTTAACCCTTAGCTGTCAGAAGAGCTGCAAGTTTTCCTCCATCCTATATGCATAAAAGCAAAATTGGATCTTAGTGGTGAGTAGCAACATATTTCTTCCACCATGCTTCCTCAACTTACCAACATGTATTTCCTAAGCAATAGAGAAGCTGGTGGTATCTCCATCTCCTATTAAAAGTCTGATATATTTAGCATACCCTGGGTAAAGAAAAAAGTCACATCCTCTTCCCTTACTCACTGTCCCACACCACAGACTTGGTTTTAACAAACAAGAAAACATTTATGCTCTTGCACTTAAGGCTGAAATCAGATTGATTTCCTCCAAATTTAAAAAAAAGTAACAGAACTATCAAAAAATTTCAAGATACTATTGAAGGGGAGAGAAATAATTTCAAAAATGGCATTCCAAAAGTTAACAGACTCCTTGTACAATAATCCATAACAGCAAGTAGTTTCCTACTTGTTTATTTCACACAGTGAATACAATATTTAACTGTTGTGCCGTAAGTGCACATGGAACCTTATAAAAAAAAATGAAGGACTTCTCTGTCCAGAGAAGATTACAGTCTAGGACAGCAAGGGATGAGAGATAAGTGAAAGGACATGAGAAAGACAGGATTATGAATGTGAAAGATCATGAGGCTGTGTTTTAAGTACACATCTTACTCTTTTATAGCGACATTTGTGTATCATTTATATTAAGTTGTCTTCTATGCAACATAATTGGAAGACAGTCTGGTGAGCAGGTAGGAGAGCACAAACTAAACGTAGCAATTCTTGAGAGATTAAAAGGAGGAGAGAAACTGCATAGCTCAAAGGAAGTGAAAGCAATTTACTGGTAGCAGGTGAATCAACGTTGTTTATTGTTTTAGAATAGTTAAGAGTTTTAAGTGCAAATATAAGTAAGAGGGCACTTACCTTGCAAACAGACATGATGTTAATGTTTATCATTTTATTGATTGTCTGCAGGAAAAAAAGCAGATTTATAGAAAAAATTATTTTGATAAATATTAACACACTGTCCAGGGCTCTAAGTGTCATAATTTAAAAAAAGCCACATGCACTACAGCAAAAACTCTGTCTCAAGCAGGAAATCTAGCAACCTCCCTACCCCTTATCTCTGTCAGAATCAGGTGTACACCCAGATTGACCAGGGTCTTGGCTGTCAGTCACTTAGATATTGAAAGAGATCTCACCACAAACATGCAGGCAGTATATTTAGTTGTATACAGTAAGTCTGCTTAATTACCTATGTAATGTAGAGTGAGCACCTGATTTAAATTAAAAAGGTAAGTGGGATAATTTGGCATTCTGGATTGTGAACTAACATTTATCCTCATTTCAGATTATGTGCTCTGAAGACTACTTTCCTGTGGTCAATACCTATTCACACCTGCTTCAATAGAAGAGGATGCAGAGAGGCAGTAATAGGGTAGGAAAAATTATGGTTAAGAAAATCTGCAATTGCTTCCCGTGTTAAAGAAACAACTGGATTATTTTTCCCTGTTTATGAATTCTATTAATGTGAACCATATATATATATATATCACGGTTGTGACACACTTCCTTATACACCTCTACCTCGATATAACGCTGTCCTTGGGAGCCAAAAAATCTTACAGCGTTATAGGTGAAACTGTGTTATATTTGAACTTGCTTTGATCCACCGGAGTGCGCAGTCCCCCCCCCGGAGCACTGCTTTACCGCGTTATATCCAAATTCGTGTTATATCAGGTGGCGTTATATCGAGGTAGCGGTGTACTATCACATACTTGTACACTTGCCAGTTGTGTAAGTTCTGGCTTCCTGGACACGCTGACCACTGAACAACATTAAATCACGATTGCTTTTAATATATTACAGACTTTTAAATGGCTATCATTTGCCTATATATTGCTTAGTCTTTTAATTCACTTACTGACAAGTTTTTTAGTCATTAGATGAAGATACAACACTTTCAACGAACTGAAGATTTTCAAGCTTATTTAACCGTGAACCCAAAAGAATGAATATGTCCATTAACTTGTTTGAGTTATCAGACTAGGAGAATGGAACACAGAATGGACAAATTTTGAAGCATGAAATTTTGCATTTCAGTTTTGTTTACCAAGTTCAAATTTAGTACTCACTGAAGTATGAACCCTGGCAATTTGAAAAACAGTATTTAAAGCTCTTATAAAAACTCATGTCCACACAAGTGTAACATCTGCAAATATTCTGTATTTTTTCACCTGGATCACTCACTTTTACTGCCTTCACTCACTTTTTTAAAAACCAAGTAAAAGAGTGCAAAAAAGAGTAACATTCAGTTGAGATTATACCCAATAGCCATGAAATTCAGATATGGATCCCATAGCAACTGTAGCTCAGTTACATTTTTTACATGTAATTGCAAATGGATAAGTGCAATTTTTTTGTTCTGGAAGAACAAAAAATATGCAAGTATCTAAAAAAGGCTAAGCTTCTATCATCTCTTTGAATTTCCCAATCTTTTGTGCGTAAGCCTGTTAGCCTTGAAGTTGTATTTCTTATAACTACATCCAGGCTACCCCATTTAACAAGCATTCCATTCTGCACAGAAATCTAATACAAGTTTACTATTAAGGTAAGAAAACTGCAGAAGAGTTAAGTTAAACATAGCCACACTTACATTATCCAGGTCTGGAACATCAAGAAAATATTCAGGGTAATTGTATGAAATTCCCACATTGTTGACTGAAACAAAAATCAACAAGTTTTACTTGTTTCTGCTGATTGTCATTCCAATTCTGAAGCTTTGATGACTTGCAATAAGCAGTCTCATTTCAAAGTTAACAATGCCACATTCAGATGTTTTATAACTGTGTGTCCTTTATGCCCTTGTGGCATGTCACATTTACGACATTGTACACACATTCACATATACTAGTGGACAGTACGAGGGTGAACACATAAGACACTTAAATATAATTTTTGGAATTCTTTTTGACCATATAAATGGTAATTGTCATCTTCCACATGTCTTACCGGATTTCTCCTAAGCTTTATAGTACAACACAGGAAACATTCCTGTAAGTGAGGTGGCTATTCCCAATATATAGCTTTCCCCTTTTTAAATTTGCAGCTTGCATAGTTAGACCATTTTGCATCTAAAACAAGTTAGCCTCAACATGCTATGCGCAAGACAGTTTGTGTTGGACCATGTGAACCAGAGACTGAGGCAAGCACTCAATCTACTGCCACTAAATCATAGTCAAATGCCCTCTCTTCACATAACGCTCTTAGTTTGTAGAGCTCATCCACCTTCACATGTTGAGCCTTCCATTCCCAAGTTACAATCAATCACTCTCTGGTGTTTTAATGCAGTTTAAGGTTAATTTATTGGGATTAGAAGCAGGTAAGCAAACTTAATGTTTAAATATAAGCTAATCATTGTAATTCTCACTCAATTTCTATTTTTAAATACAGGGAGGAGAGAAGCAGCCCTTGAACTAGTCCATTAGAGTGCATGAAGACAAGGAACAGCTGGTAACCCAGCACCCTCTATAAGGAATGCAGTACAAACACTTAGGCAAAACTCACAACTAATTGTAGAAGATACCATTATTCTTTACTTTTTAAAATGTTGTTAAAAGAATATTCCCAATTATTTTTAACTTGCATTTTAATCCTCCTCATCCCAAAGACCCTTCTCCTGGACAGAACTGTACCAAGCGTGCAGAGGTACAATTGTGTAACTCATGTGAATTAAATGAAAAGCCAAGGGACATATCCCAATCCCTGGCAACATCCTACATGAAATCTGTTTACAGTTTTTGAAAGACTAAACGTGCCAGTTTCCCCACTGCCTTTAGGAGAGGCCTACTTCCCTCCCCACCCCAAACATCTGCAACAAGCTCTCCAGACTACAAGTTGTTCATAGGCCATCACCATGGTTCTGCTCAGTCTTGTAATTTCTGTGAAGAAAAAACAAACAGCACACACACACACAATTTGTAGCAGAAGGGAGCCCTAGAGAGTGAAATACACTGAAATGGACAAAATTAACACCACTCCTAACTCAGCAATTGCTGTGTTAGGACAGTAGATGGCAGCAGTAACCAACACGAGCAGCAACCTGCAACCTCATTGAAGGCACTGTGTCAAAGAGCTTCAATAGCTTGGGGGAAGCACGAATAGGAGTGCAGGAGAAATCGCATTAATAACCATCTTAGTACATTAAGCAGTGCATGTTTTTGACAAATCTTATCTGCCTTTTGAAAGGGTTTGTGTTTTGCTTTCTCTGTCTATTCAAAGACTCATTACACGGGGATTCACCATAGCAAACTGTTCCACAAGTTGTTTTCACATTCTTCAGATCTGTGAAATCTCCCCCCCATTGGCAGCATTTAAAATGAACAGAGAATCCGTTAATTGTTTAAACCTAATTTTTGAATGCAGTACTTCCGCGTTGTTTTCCGAGGGCTAGTCTACAGAAGCAATGCTAAAGCACTGCTGTGGCAGCGCTTTAACATGGCTTGTGTGGTCGAGGCAGAGCACTGGGAGACAGCTCTCCCAGCGCTCTAAAAAAAACCCACCTCCATGAGGGGCGTAGCTCCCAGTGCTGGGGCACTGTCTACGCTGGCGCTTTACAGCGCTGAAACTTGCTGCGCTCAGGGGGGTGTTTTTTCACACCCCATAGTAAGAAAGTTGCAGTGCCGTAAATTGCCAGTGTAGACAAACCCAGATATGAAGCCAATATTCATATTCTAGTAATCTAAACACTAACAAATCATGGAAAACTTCTAATCTCACTCAAACAATGCTGCTTCTGTCTTATATATTCTCAATTTTGACTTCATTATGAAAGACAGTAACATGAAAACAGAATCTTTGTTTCATGTACATTTATTTGCTGTTGACTTCACTGAACAAGCCAACACTTCAGTTCAAACCCAGGATTCAAACTCAGGCTCAAGCCTAAAGCCCCTTCTGTCTACGTACGAATCCAGGATCCTGAGGCCTCACGGAGGTGGAGGGCCTGAGCCTGAGTCAAACCACAACTTTGGGTTCAAACTCTATTGCTTTGCAGTGTAAATGCAGCCCCACTGAAATCTTGGCAGACTCCCAGGGCACAAGTATCCCACACTTTCACACATACCAACTTTCCTTGTCCTCTGGACAAAATTTTTTCCCACACTGCAACATGAACAAAGGGCTAGAGTGGCCACATTCTGGGAGGGTACTGAAAGTCTGGGATATGGTGGCTAGACTTGGGCACACATAATGCAATGTAGACACTGGAGGCCCAGGTTGGGACCCACAGTTCAATAATTCCTAACCTGGGGTTTACAAATGAGTGGAGACACGCAAGCCTCCTAGGTTAACGCACCCAGAGTCTGCTAACTTGAAT
Source organism: Mauremys reevesii (assembly GCF_016161935.1). Lineage (NCBI taxonomy): Eukaryota > Metazoa > Chordata > Testudines > Geoemydidae > Mauremys > Mauremys reevesii. The sequence goes on from NC_052626.1 coordinate 75,510,065, forward strand.
TCCACTAACTCTTGGGCTTACATTTCAATGTAGACATACCCACTAAAGTCAATCTATAGACACACCATAGTCAGTTGCTATGGATTCAACATTTTACATTTCTATAGTGCCTTCCATCCCATAGGATCCTAAAGTACTGTACTATTAATATATTAACAGCATTGTTGAAATGCATTCACCTTTGGGGTTGGAGTTTATGCAGGAGAAGGAAAACTTTCCACCCAATGACACTGAGGCAAATGTTTTTATGAGAAGTGTCATGGGATCTTTGTCTCAGTTGCATGGACAATAAAAGGTTGCATTTTAAGATAGTGTCTGAAAAATCATTTCACTATCAAGGATACTAAAAATATGTGGAGGAAACTGACAGAAGATTAGTTATAAGCAGAGGTTATTAAACTTCATTCCAAGACGGTCTCAAGTACACCTCTCCTATTCAAGATTTCCGAACCCCTTTACAGCAACTACTTACCCATGTAAATTTCTTTACAAGAATCCTAAAAATACATTAGCTGGAAATGAGGAGAAATAAACATCCTCCAGACCATTAGCAAGTGTTCTGCGCATTCCAGGTATGTGTACATTGCAATAAACCCCCCTGTCACTGGCCCATGTCAGCTGACTCGGGCTCACAAGGCTCAGACTATGGGGCTATAAAACTGCAGTGCAGACATTTGGGCTTGGGCTGGAGCCTGGGCACTAGGACCCTGTGATGGGGGAGGGTCCCAGAGTCCAGGCTTCAGTGCAAGTGTCTACACTGCAATTTTATTGCCCCGCAGCCTGAGCCCAAGTCAGCTGATCAGGGCCAGCCATGGATATTTTACTGCAGTGTAGACTCCCTCAGAGGCATAGAAGTTTTAACAAGCAGTGTCAGTATTAGCGGGGCGCGGGGGGGGCACACATTTTTTTGCCACCCGTCGTCCTAAATATAACAAAGTTTTGGCCACTGTTATCAGCCTTTTTATGAGGAGGGAACAACTCATGGTAGAGTGAAGAGTTAGGGACACGATTTTTCTGAAAAATTAACTCAGAAGTAAGTGTGTGTTAGGGAGATATTTAAATTTCCACATCTTCCCCCCATCAACCTTTTACTGAAGAATGGAGCCCAGCTATGTAATTTTTTCAATTTTAGCAATCCATTTCCAGGGCTTTCTGCAAGGGAAAAATTAGAAACCAACTTTAAAAATGCAATTGTCCTTTATGGAGCCCAAAGCCTGGCTCTGCTAGCAAAAAGGGTGATCAGGAATTCATCTGTGAAATGTATGCAAGCAAAACTAGTTCTAAATTGATGGTGATTTTATAAAGATTTCCATGAAACATGACCATAGCAAATCACTTGATGGAGCTAACACTTAATTTTGGGCATCTCATGTACAGAGTACCACCTCATCCACAGGAATGATCATGGGCATCAACACAGAACTTGAGGAATTTTCCTGACTCGTCTGCCTAGTTCATTTTTGTGAGCAGGAAATAGAGGGAAGTTTACAAGAAACCTTGTCAGTCATGCCCTTGGCTTTGCATTCACCTGCTCACACTCAGTTCAGTAATGGAACTGGCGGTGGTAGGAGTGCAGCCCTTATCACTGCAGTTCTCTCATTAATAAGTTTTGTAGCCATCTTAAAATTAACTAAAATTTTGTTTAAAATAAAATTGAAACCAGATGGAAAGTGACAGAAAATTGTGTATTAACCTAAAAAGTTGAGTCTGCTGACCTGGACAGTATCTCAAGTTTGTCAAACTTCATTTAAGACGCCCACTATTTAAAGTGGTGCAAGGAAAAATCTCTCATCTCTGTCTATTTAACATATTGCTGCAGTTAGCACATGTTCAAAGTCACTGACAGATGCTGTTTTGAACACACAGCAAAACATTATGCAAACTCTAGCCTTTACATGTGGGTGAGAAGTAACTTCCAAATAAAAAGGAGTTTACAAGGATTTTAATCTGTAAATACTTTAGTATGAAGTTGTGCTATGACTTTGCAATCACAGAGGTCTTGATTCTGCCCAGTGTAGATGCAGACTATTGTGTGTATATAAGTGAAAGGTTAAAAGTAATCAGGACCTAGTGCAAAGAACCCTAGCCTGCAATAGTGAGTACTGAGCTGCCACTAAGTTACTCATGCATATCAGCCCAAGTGAGGCTTGGTTAGGGGTCTCACTTAAATTCATGTCTTCTTAGACACCCATATGGACAGTATTGGCAGAAGATTGAACATAGACCTTGGACAGCAATTAATGCCACAGAAATCTATAATGCTGCCTTGCATCTTTAAAACAAACTTGATGTTCTGGCAATCAGTAAAATACTGCCCTTATGGATTACCCATAATCTGAATCTGTAAATTGCCAGTTTTAAAGAGACAATGGGTTATCACATCATCTGGAAAAAAAAAGAATTGCCCTGGTAGGTGCTGGTGCCCTCTTAAAGGCAACACACTTTACAACTGCCAACAGATAGTTTAAGCAGCTCAAGAACCTTGGAACATTTGCAATGGATACCATAGAGCTAGCACAGACCACTGCAATTTGAGGCTACAGAAATCCAGAATTACCTATGCCTAAGAAATATTATTGATTTTTTTTCTAAAATGCAAAACTATTCCATATGCATTTGTTCTGGTTTAGGAAGAAATTTGGTCTTATAGATCAAGTTGGGGAGCAGGAGTCAGAACTCCTTTGTTCTAATCCCAGCTGCCACTGTACCCTAAAACACTCTGGACATTTCGAATACATTCTTATTTACCTCACATGGGTGTCGTAAAATGGTGTTATCTTTTTGAGAGCTTCAGATGACAGATTTGTGAAATCTCAAGCCACTGTTCACCATTATGGGTTCTCATCCCCATAATGGAGAACTGTAGAAATGCACTGAGAGAAAGGTGTATAGGAATACACACACACACACACACACACACACACACACACACACACAGAGGGAAATTCAGTATAAATATATAATTTCAAGAAAATCCCTTTACTGAATTGTCTGAATCTAAAGTAAGTTGTCTTATCTTGAGGAAACTCTGCAGGTTCTTGAGCTTAAGAACTGGTTTGAATTACCTATTGATTTTAGGTTCAGTGAAGCAAACAGAATAATCACCTTGTCTTCTCCCACCCTTTCGATGAGAAAATGCCAAGACTACTGCAGCATCTTCAAGATACTGTATGGTACCCAAAGGAGAAGTGCAATAGGCTGAACAACAGAGCTAACCAATATGACCAGAACATAGTCAAACCTGAACCTCCTGAAGCAGGAAGTCAATGACTTGATGTTATACCTTAGCTACTAAGCTTCAGCAGCTCTGTAACTAAAAGTTAATATCTTTCCCACAGGAGTCCACTGCTACTCTACAGACAAAGAACAGAAAAACTAACCATTTGGTTTCATTAGAGCTGGGGTTTATGAATAAATGCAGAAGCATTTTCAGTGCTGATGTGTGATCACAAATGCACCATTTCTCCCGAGTCCTATTAAAGGTATTTATATAACAGAAGTGTGTTATGAGTACAAAAAAAGTAAGATCATAGGCTGATTTTAATGACTCATTTGCCCCCTTATGTCTTATGAACACTAAAGTTATGCAGGTTGAGGTTAGCTGGCTTCTATTACAGCTTCATGATGTAAACTGGAGGGTTGTGGGAAGTAATCAGAAGGCAAGAAGATATCAGCCCCTTTGGTTAAGGCCAGAGAGGATCAAATACTACCCATCATCATAGGTAGTTCTATCCTGGGAAGATCTTATCCACCCAACAGAGACATGAGGGGGCAGAAGCTTGTGTTTGGTTTTTTGTTTTAACACAAACTTCCACCCCCTACCTCCCCCACTTTGACAACTTCTGTAGTTTAAAAATTGAATTTAACTGATTTAAGGGCATTTAGGTTCATAATCTTGGGATCTGGTTAGCCTCCAAGCTGCTACTAGGTCAGATAGCTAAGTATTTAAAGTATTAAAGGCACAGAGCCGAAGATGAGCCTTTAGTAATATGAATAAAAATGAAACATCCAAAAATGCATCATCAGAAGCACCCTGATTCAGGAAAGAACTTAAGCACAGGAGTAAGTGCTCTCCTGAATAGGGATGCTTTTAGGAATCAGGGCCATAATAAGAAATATCTAGAATGCAGTCACTTCACTTTTTTCAGCTCAGTCATATCCACAGCCTTTGTAGGCTGGTTTCAATAAACTTTAATACTGGGGCAGAGCGGAGCAAACTAATAGGGATATCAAGACAAAAATCTCCAGCACGTAAAAATCTAGAAACAGGTCAGATACAAACCTAAAACACCAATCTCAAGGCCTTCCAGTCCTGCTTTAATTCTACTGTAAATATCTTCTCTCTCACCAAAGTCAGCAGCAATAATTTTTGTTTCCACTTTGAATTTCTCTTCTGAAAAACAAAACAAAACAAAAAAAAACCAAAAAAGTTGAATACAGTTAAGTTAAAGGACTTGGCCATTCCAATTTTTAAAATACAAAGGATACTTAAGTCATTATGGTTTAAGACAAACTACTATACTGTTAGTTCAAAACATTGTTATACAGTGTCACATTCGTTTATGCAGGGCAAGTGTTTTACTGTTAGGCTGTTTTGATTTATGCATAAACTTTCAGAGTACTATTAAAATCTTCCAACTCTTTAAAGACACATTCAACTAGTTGTACTCTCACCAGAGAGCTCGAAAGATTCAGCACCTTCTGTTCACGAGGGTCCAGGGAGTTAGCAAATTACACAAGTTAATACAGACCACACAAAATCCAAAAGTTAGAAGCAAATTTCGAGTATCTGTTACATGATGAGTCCTGAAGTACAATGGGATCAGGGACCATTGTACTTCAAATATTTATGCAGTTTAAGTGGCTCACTAACATTGGCAAAAGACTATTGGTGCAGAAGGTGCTGCAGCTTAAGTGTGCGCAGATTCCTGTTGCACTACATCTCCACCCCTAACCCTGACTTTTTTGATGTTTAAGAAACCAAGGAGCCAGAAGAGCACAGAAGAAAGGAAGTAGGAAAAAAAGGTACAACTACAGGTTACACAAGGCCAACAAAATCATTCAACATAGTATCACTTCCACTCTTGCAGCATGGAACAAATTACATTGTTATAATTTCTGACATTTTATTCAAGATTTAAGGATAAAATATCTCTGTAGCCTAATTCTCTTTCCATCAAGTTAAATTACTTATGTTAAATTAAAATCAGCACAATGCCACCTTGGACATCAGCAAAACAAAAGGTGCTGACCAAAATAGTCTAAATTAGATGAAAAAAAGCACTATTTTAGTGTTCCTTCAGTAATTTATGCACATTTTAAAGAATGGTTGCAAAAAATTATTTTAAATCATTCATAAAAATGGTGCCAATTTAAATGGAAAAGAATCATTCACAAAAAGACCAGAAGCAGCCACATTCCCATGATGCTCTCTTCCATTCAAGAAAAAAATAGCAGCTCCCATGATTCTGTTGTCCATTCATGCAGAATCATGAATCTACTGCACTCAATGGTTTGCTTGCAGCTTTTTTTTTTCCTAATAACTCTAATGGCAGATGCAACTATTTTTTTCCCCTCTTCATCTTTCATGAACAGCTGCATTGTTTAAAATCCCCAGGGAGATGTTGCTATGTAAAATGACGACGTAAACAGCATTAAGCCCCTACTGCAGCAGCAGTCTTGTGATCGTGTCAGAAGAAAATCAAGTTCACCTTCCCCCTTCTCAGTAAAAAGATATTGAAGAGATTCTATTTTTGAACACACATGTTTGAATGTTAAAAACATACACATGTGAAATCCTACAGGACAGTGAATTAGAGGGAACAAATGTATCAAATGTAGACAAGTGGATTGGGTGGATGATGCAGCAAAACTGGACATTACTGCACACGTACAGTCTTTATTGTTTTACGGTATTTTCAGCAATTTTCATTGCCATTAAGGGCCCTATTAAATGCACATTATTTAAACAAGCCAGACACCATCACTAATGACTCACTTCTTACATTCCTCAAAGTATTTTTCATTAGGTTTTGTTTAGCAGTTAAGGCTGTCAATTAATCGCAGTTAACTCATGTGATTAACTCAAAAAATTTAATCACGATTTAAAAAAATCAATCGCGATTAATCGCACTTATAACAATAGAATACCAATTGACATTTATTAAATATTTTTGGAATTTTTTTTGCATTTTCAATATTGATTTCAATTGCAACACAGAATACAAAGTGCACAGTGCTCACTTTATATTGTGATTTTTTATTACAAATATATGCACTGTAAAATGATAAAAAAAGAAATAGTATTTTTCAATTCACCTCATACAAGTAATGAAGTACAATCTCTGTATGGTGAAAGTGTAACTTACAAATGCAGATTTTTTTGTTTACATAACAATACTCAAAAACAAAACAGTGTAAAACTTTAGAGCCTACAAGTCCACTCAGTCCTACTTCTTATTCTGCCAATCGCTAAGACAAACATTTGTTTATGTAGCCGGCGTTGCAATGTATTTACATGCCAGATATGCTAAACATTTGTATGCCCCTTCCATGCTTCAGCACCATTTCAGAAGACATGATTCCATGCTGATGATGCTCGTTAAAAAAATAATGCGTCAATTAAATTTGTGACTATACTCCTTGGGGAGAGAATTGTATGTCTCCTGCTCTGTTTTACCCGCATTCTGTATATATTTCATGTTAGAGCACTCTCGGATGATGACCCAGCACACGTTTGTTTTAAGAACATTTTCACAGCAGATTTGACAAAAAGAAGGTACTGATGTGAGATTTCTAAAAATAGCTACAGCACTCAACCCAAGGTTTAAGAATCTGAAGTGTCGTCCAAAATCTGAGAGGGACAAGGTGTGGAGCATGCTATTAGAAGTCTTAAGAGAGCAACACTCTGATGCGGAAACTACAGAACCCAAACCACCAAAAAAGAAAATTAACCTTCTGCTGGTGGCATCTGACTCAGATGATGAAAATGAACATGCATTAGTCCGCACTGCTTTGGATTGTTATCAAGCAGAAACCATCAACAGCATGGACGCATGTCCTCTGGAATGGTGGTTGAAGCATGAAAGGACATACGAATCTTTAGCGCATCTGGCACGTAAATATCTTGCAACACCAGCTACAACAATGCCATGCGAATGTCTGTTCTCGCTTTCAGGTGACATTGTAAACAAGAAGCATGCAATATTCTCTCCTGCAAATTGTAGCCAACCTTGTTTGTCTGAGTGATTAGCTGAACAAGAAGTAGGACTGAGTGGACTTGTGGGCTCTAAAGTTTTACATTGTTTTATTTTTGAATGCAGGTTTTTTGTATATAATTCTACATTTGTAAGTTCAACTTTCATTATAAAGAGATTGCACTACAGTACTTGTATGAGGTGAATTGAAAAAATACAATTGTTTTGTTTTCTACAGTGCAAATATTTGCAATAAAAATAAATATAAAGTGAGCACTGTACACTTTGTATTCTATGTTGTAACTGAAATTAATATATTTGAAAATGTAGTAAACATCCAAAAATATTTAAAATAAATGGTATTCTATTATTGTTTAACAGTGTGATTAATCGCAATTAATTTTTTAATTGCTTGACCACCTTATTAGCAATACTTATGGAGTCTTTTAAAAAAATGTTTATAAAAGCATATAAAGATACTGAATGACAAAATAGGTAAGCAAAAAAGCTAAGACCTGATGCTGAATAACTATGAAGTTCTATATCACTGATGGTAGCTTTTCCGTGCAATCGGTCTTCAAAGCTTATGAAAATTAGCAAGTCCTTAAAGACATGGATTTAAAATGATTAAACTATGCCGCTATATGTAATGTGTATCATTTTCTATAATGTGAAACAGGAAGTAAGGGAAGCCAGAAGAAGCAATACAATGAAAAATGAAAAACGAAAAACAGTAAAGTTAATATCGACAGTAAAAATGGCTTTAGTATTGGAATTTATGTTCTGTTCAACAGGTATATTCAAGGTCACATCACTACCCAACTCAAGACAAATATTTAAGATGGGGTCTGAAATGGTTCAAGGGTTTTTTTATTTTATTTTCTCTCTTTCAACACTATCTTATTAAGATGGTATTCCCTCTTCGAAGATGAATCAGTTAATGGTAGTCCTGAATACTTCAATTCCTTAGGCACTCCTCTATTGCACCACATCTCCTGAATCTCAACACGTCCTCTCTCTACTTCCTCAATGATAACTACAATTAACTTTTCCACTTCACCCCTACTGGTGCAACCCTGGTTTATATTTGGTCACCTCACATCTTAACGATAGTAGCTTCTTGCTGGTTGCCCTCCACACCTCTCACCCCTCTGAATTCTCCAGGCTATTGAAAAGCTGATGCCAAAATCTTCCTCTGATCATCACCAATCCTCCTGAAACTCGTTCACTGGCTTCTAATTTGCTACTGCACTAAGTTCAGGCTGCTTCTTTGCTCCTTCTAGGTTCTTCACAACTACAACCCTACCCATATCTCAGCTCTCTTCATCTACTCCCAGTACCTGCCTCATTTGCCTCTTTATGCTACCCACCCCATAGACTAGAAAAGTCTGAAGTTACAGGTACCAAGTACTTTCCCTCAAGACTCTTCCTACATTATTCCCCACAGTGATGGTGGTGGTGGCTGGGTGTTTAAATAAATGTGCTTGTATCTAAGGATGTAAATATCGGTTTTAAAAGGTAACCGGTTAAACTATTAAAATTATATCATTTAACCAATTAACTGAGGTTGCTCCAGCCAGCCTGGAGAGGCTGGGGCTGGGTCCAGGGCCCCGCTGGGGCCGGGGTCCCGCTGGCTGGCCAGCCAGCCAGGGATGTGGTCCCTCTGGCCAGCCCAACGCAGCTGGGACTACTCCGGCCAGCACAGGGCCTCCGGGGTTAATGGTAAGCCTAATGCTTATCAGTTAACCTTTTACATCCCTACTTGTATCCTTAGAATGTTAGCTCTCTGGACATTCTTGACAAAATCTTATACCAAGGTCCCAACAATTTTTCTACCTAAACAGATGTTCTTACCCTTAAGCAGCCCCTCTGACCCAGCCAAATTTCATGGTGATTAAACCATTAGTGAAGTCACAAAAACTGACTAAAGGCTTCATTTGCCATGAAGCACCAAGGTACAAAATGTACTAGTGAAGGAATCTGTGAACAGCCTGCACCAAAAACTAAATTAATCCCTTTTGCAATGGTCCCTCAATCCCATTTTAGGACCTATAATTCCATGTTTACTTCCAAACAACTTATATCTTGTTTATTGTAAATTTTAAAGCATTTGCTCTGTAGACGATCAATATTATTTCCACAGACAACTATAACCTCCAAAAAATATTTAACTGTAGTATAAGCGTTTTTAACTGTTAACTAATGTATAATGTTACTATAGGAAAAGGCAAATAAATACACAATCAACATGGGCCATATCGTCCAAAGTGCAATATTGCATGAATCTTACTTGGAGATACACAAACAACATGAAAGTTCAGGTCTAGTTTATCTCCAGGTACTACAGCATTCCATGATTTTTGGCATTTCACCACATTCCTATTACACATATTATCTCGAGGTTCTCTTCCATTGCTACACAAACTAATTCACCTATTTCTGCTTGTAAGTTTTTTGCACTGGGACAGATATTTGTAGGGTTTTTTTAGAGTGTTTATGTATATTTAACTATTTTCCCACATACTTCATTGTAGACTGCACCTATGTGCTGCTCTCAGTCTGTCCCTCTTCCAGAGGAGTTATAATTGGACGAATTTTTTTAAACCAGATACAGAATTTCCTTTTTAATATCCCTAGCCAATCTCGGTCTACTCCAAGGACTCTTCAACACCTATTGGCTTACCTACACCACACTTCCAACTCATAGTTTTAATAGCTCTCCAAAACTTTGACGATCTTCATATTAGAAGTTTGGTTCCACTTCTAAAGGTTGGGGCTGGAATGAATGGGCAAAGGGATTTATCAAGAAGGACCTCATCCCCTCTGGATAAGGTCTTCTTTTCCTAAGAAGTTTGCTGGTGCCTAAAAACTCACAACCCTTTATTTACACCATCTTTTCATCCAAACATTTGACCCTGAAGGTCCTGTCATCTACCCAGGCCTGCTCAGGGCTGTAGGAGCATTTTAGAGAAAGCTAGAAATGTTACTGTTGTCTTGTCCTCCTCTTTCTCTACACCTCTAATTTGTCAGTTGCATTCATCTGCTGTGTTATATTAAACTAGAGTGACCAAACAGCAAGTGTGAAAAATCGGGTCAGAGGGTGGGGGGTAATAGGAGCCTATATAAGAAAAAGCCCCAAATATCAGGACTGTCCCTATAAAATCAGGACATCTGGTCACCCTATATTAAACCTAGACTGTAAACTCTCTGGGCGGGGGGAAGAGATTGGTTTTGTACAGTGCCCAACAAACCCAATCCTTGATTGGGGCACCAAGGAGCTAGTGAAATGCAATCTCCCTCCCCCAAATTAAACGTTCTTCCTAATGATTACATTTAGCTGCCAGGGCTTCTTTCACCCCTGGCAGCAAGTCACCAAATGACTGTCAGTCACAGCATACTAACCTTAGCAAGTAAATTGAGAGTACTTCCTGATCCCAACCATAAGAGCAAGCTCTTCTTTTTTGCATTAGAAATACTGCTATGAAACATTTAAAGTCTGTGTCCACTTCTCTGGCTACCAGACAGCTTATTGTCTAAGACATGAAAGCTACACACAAAACATTAATTTCTGAACCACTTAGTAAAAGAACTGATTTAAGGGAAATGGAAAAACATCCCAAACGTCTGCTATCTCAATATAACAAAATGGGATTCAAACTTTTTTTTTAAATCAATAATCAGTTCTGTAGCCCACTTATTGCTTTAAAGAAACTACACAAACAAACACAGCCAAGTATTTTAATTAAGAGATACCATCTAGTGTCTGGCTATGGTGCAATACACTCCCACATGGCTTAGTGCCAGCTGTGGAATAGCAATACTAATGCTGCTGCCCTAATTGAAGATGCAGACTAAAGCACATTAATTTGACTAGTCCATGTAATAGCAGGTATGCTAGCATTTCTACCAAGACGCCTACCAAGTTACAGATGTTTCCATACAACTCTACAGCGCAGTACTGGTAACCTAAGGAATAAACAGAAGTTGAAATAAATTATAGTTGATAGAACAGTTCAGTCTGTGCTTGTTTTGCAACAGAAGGCTCCACATAGGGATGTCATACTGTATCAGTTTCAGCACATAACATATAATGAGATGCCTGGGTAAGATTTAAGAAAGAGCTTGCTATGTTAAATTTAGAAGGTAAATATATTTTGGTCAAGTACCAGAAAATATTTCTGGTTTCATTTCATACCAGTGGAATTCACTGTATACACAGCATTGCCATATATACAGCACTAGCTAGACATATCACCTAAATAGATAACTTTAAAGACAGTTTGCATCAAAAGACTAACAACTATTTTTCAACACAGGCTAAACAAGTGAGAAAGATTAGGGTATGTCTACACTTGAAGCTACAGGTGTGATTCCCAGCTCAGAGACACATTCATGCTAGCTCTCAGCAAGCTAGTGTGCTAAAAATAGCAGCATAGCCAGGGTTGGATGGGCAGCAGAGAGCAGCAGCACAAGCTAGCCACACTAAGTACAAATCTGCCTGAACACCACTGCTCACAGCTGCCCATGCTACAGTAGTATTTTGAGCATGCTAGCTTGATACGTGCTAGTGCAAGCATGTCTATGTCAGCTAGGAATCAGACCCCCAGCTCCAAGTTTACACATACCCTCAGTGTTAACATGAGCAGTAGAACAATTATTCAGAAGTGTGTGTAAGGAGGTCAGAAGCTTTCTGCAACTGTCTGTGTAACTAGTTATTTAGAACAATACCTTTTGAAAGCTGAAGTTAGATTTTTATTAATTTCTCACATACCCCTCAATCTTCAAATAAATATGTTGGAATAAACTGTGTTTCTAAGTCACAAGGCTCTTGAGCACTATTGGGAATCTGAGTTGTTACAACGTGCATGTGAACAGTACTTGTACGCCATTTTCTTATTTTTTTTTAAATTATTTATACTTGACTGTTTGCTATCCCCAAAATTCCATTACATTAACGTGTCAGTTACGGACATACATTTTTGAAAACTAGCCTTTAAAGCCTTTGAAAACTAGCAAAAAGGCAAGGATTTCATAGTAAATTCTAGACTAATGAACATATGTAACACCTTGTATCAAAAAGGCTTTACAAACAATAAACCAATTCTTGTGCCTGACTGTTAACTTTCATAAAAATAAAAATGCTTATCCCTTATAATTACAAAGATAAGTGGAAATATAAAGTGTAAATTGATTAAGTTTGTCTGTAAGAGTCTACAAATAGCCTGTAACAATAGCTCCACATATGAACTTTCTCTATTCATCCCAATGCCTGTTAAGTCATCATCATGCTTCAAAGTAAAGTGTCACCACAGTTATTTTAGCTGATCAAAGCGTACAAGAATCATATTACAAAGATCTGCACAATCTGATCCAAGCCTCATTGGCATTTGAAGTGCCCTGAGTATGGTCTATAGTTAGAGGCTAGGAATATTCCACTACTTCCCCTTCCATCCCCATTTAATCTCGCGGATGTTGTAAATATGACCAAAAAATTGTGCCTACCTACCTAGTAAGAATTGTCTGGTGTTAGTGACTTTTTCAAATACAGACCCACTTAAAAATGTAAAATTTTGCATACATAAATTTGCATATATTCACATAGGTGGCTTAGGGAAATACTTTAGCTCTTTTGCAAGTAGTCTTTTCAGGAAGATTACAGCTTCCAGCTCATCACCATTTGGTGGATTGTGATGGACAATGTTACAAATTTCCCTCTTCCCCCCAACATAATTTTAACTGCCCCTCTAAGGTGTTTTTAGCTATCACATTGCTGCTTCCAGATAGCTTCTTCATGCTAATTAATGTCTATTTTTAGTTTGATTACGTCTGAAAGGGCACATCACATCATATGCCCTTTAATTATTCCTCCTTACCTCTTGTACTATTGTCTGCTTGGTAGACTGTATAAAACCGTATGTGCATTCAAAACCAGAATTCTAAAAATTATTATTTTCATTAAAATGGACACCATCAACTTGAAAAAAAATCCTCTGTCTGAAAATTTGGTACCTACCAGTGTTATAAGCAACACCTATGATTAACAAAAGATGGTGTTCAGTATACCTGCTGTATTTGATTTTGAGTCAATTTCTGAATCTCTGTGAAAAATCAGTTAGCAAGGAGAACCCTACCTGAAAAGGTCTTTAGAAACAAAGGAGAAGGTACTTATATTTTAAGGAATTGTTTAAGCAGTATACTCTTTTTTTCCTAATTACAAAAACAAACAAAACTAGTCCAGGGGGTACCTCAACTCATCTAGATATTTGCCTAGTTTTACAACAGGCTTCATGAAAAGCACTAGCAAAGTCAGTACAAACTAAAATGTCATGCAATGACTTGTTTTATACTGCTCTATATACTATCCACTGAAATGTAAGTACAATATTTATATTCCAATTGATTTATTTAACAATTATATGGTAAAAATAAGTAAGCAAGCAAGTAGTTTTTAAGTGAGGTGAAACTTATGGTATGCAATACAAATCAGATTCCTGAAAGGGGTACAGTAGTCCGGGAAGGTTGAAAGCCACATCAAGTTAAAAAAGTTAATCAATTTAATGAGATTCAAGTTGAAAGTGTCCTTTTAAAAAAACAAACAAAAACTTACACCATGTTTGGAAAGATTTTATTTTATTTTTTGAAGCTATTCAACAAACATTTGCTAAGCCCCATACCATACTGTATCAGAAACTAGGTGGTGTGGCTATTAAAATAAAAAAAATTCACCTTTGGAACATCTTAATTACTATGGTACCCTCAAAGATATAGTAGCTATTTTTCCTGTAAGTTTCAATATAGAAACCATTTTTTCAGAGCTAGAATTTAACAGCAATGCTTTGTTAGTCTTTTATAACTAGCACTACATAACAATTGTGCAAGGCCAGCCAAATAGAAAGCATCATTTTAATTTGGATATTTTTGTTAAGGTGCACAGCACATTAAGTGAAAATGGACAATAGTGTAGCTATATATTTATGCTTTTATACAAGCCAACTCAATGCAAAGTGATTTACACCTTATTTATTTACCACTTGCTGTTTGTTTACAAATAATGCTTCTCCTAGGCCTCAGTGACCTTCACATCTACAATGACAGAATCAGAAAGGGAAGGAAGGAAAGTTTCCCATGCAGCCATTGAAGGGTCCAGGCACCCCAAAACACTCATCTACCCAACTTTAACATCAAACCAATCAGCAGAAGATAAGTGCAGGATCTGCCCAGCTTCTCTCTTTTTCCCTAACAAGATTGGCTTCAACTGCTCCAGCATGTTCTGTGGCAGCAGGTTGGGCGGAACCAGTAAGATGATTAGTGGATGTGCTGATACATTCACCAGCCACCAAAACAGCCTGGCCCGTACCAGGGCTATCATGATGTGATCTGCATCCTTCCTCTGCTTCCTCAAAGCCCTGAGTATCATAGGCATGAGCAGAAACGCATACAGTAATTCTGGAGTCCACGGGATGAGGAAGCACCTGTCAGAGTGGGCTCATGCCCCTCCGTAGCAAAATGTTAAACATGTGTTGTGACACGTTGCAAATAGGCCTAACTTTTGGAAACCCCCACCCACGAAAGACGTTGTGGAGGACTTGAGTCTTTGAGGAACTATTCATGGTTTTCAGAAAAATCTCTGCTGAGTTGGTTTGCCAGGATGTTCCATGGACCAGGTAGGTGGAGAGAAATTTGGGTAATGCGATAACGGATTCTGAAATCACAAAGATGTCTGGCTTCTTGACAGAGTGAAGAGGATCTTGACTTCCCCTGTCTATTGACATAGAGCATTGCTGTGATGTTATCTGTCAGCACTTGAACGGTTAAGCTCTGAAGAGACAGGAAAGCCTTGATGCTAGTTATATAACCTGAGCTCTACAACGTTTATAAATAGGATGGCCTCCTGAGGAGACCATATTCCCTTGAATTTTCAGCTGGTCAAGAGGAGGATGGAGAAGTGCGAGTGGAGGCTTTTGTCACTAAAGACTTAAGCTAGAGGCATCGAAAAGGGAACTCGGCTGCACTCTTTAAATGGCTCTGCCCAGGAATTTAATGAGTATAGGGTTTCTTGAGGAATCATGACCAGCAAATCCATGCTGTGCCTGTCCGGTAGATATGCTGATTCAGGAAAGGCAGAAATAAAGATAAAGGTGGTAGAGTAGCATGGTATATTAATGATGAGGTAGACTGTAAAGAAATCAGAAGTCATGGAATGGATAAAACAGAGTCTGAGTCAAAATTACTTTGAGGAAGAAAGCTACCCGACACTTCCATGGGATAGTGCTTGAGGTCTGCTACAGACCCCCAGGCTCCAATTTGGATCTGAATAGAGAGTTGTGTGATTATGGGAGACTAACTTCCCAGATATAGATTGAAGGACAAGTGCTACTAATAGTAGTAAGGTCCAGCTTTCCTAGATGTATTAGCTGACAGATTCCTTCAAACAGTTGCTGAACCTACAAGAGGTGATGGTATTCTAGATTTTGTATTGGTGAGTAGTGAGGACCTCATAGAAAAGCTTATGGTAGGGGACAACCTTTGTTCAAGTGATCATGAACTAATTCAGTTTAAACTAAATGGAAGGATAAACAAAAATAAGTCTGTAACTAGGGTCCTTGATTTCAGAAGGGCAAACTTTAAAAAATAAAGTAATTAGTTAGGGAAGTGGACTGGACTGAAGAACTCAAGGATCTGAATGTGGAGTTGCTTTAAATTGAAAGTTGCTTTATTGAAATTGAAAGAATTGAAATTGCTTTAAATCAAAGTTGTCAAAATTATCTGAAGCCTGCATTCCAAGCAAGCGGAAACATTTCTATAGGGAAGGGTTGCAGACCAACCTAGTTGTGCAAGCATCTCAAAACAGGTTAAGAGAAAGCAGAAAGCCTACAAGGAATAGAAGATGGGAAGGATCAGCAAGGAAAGCTACCTCGTGGAGGTCAGAAAGTGTACAGAATAAGTGAAAACAGCCTTTCAAGGGTAGCAGTGGGGGCAAAAACCTAACTGGCTTCAAGATTGAACTTGATAACTTTATGGAGGGGATGGTACAATGAAACTGCCTATGATGGCATGTAGCTGACCCGTGAATGCTAATAGCAGATATCCCCAACAGCTGGTGATGGCACACTAAATAGGAAGGGCTCTGAGTTACTACAGAAAATTATTTCCCGGGTGTCTGGCTGTTGGGTCTTCCCAAAATGTTCAGGGTCTAACTGATTGCATTATTTGGGGTCGGGAAATAACTTTCCACCCCCAGGTCAGATTGGCAAAGACTCAGGGGGCTTTCACCTTCCTCTGCAGCATGGGGCCAGGTCACTATATTAAACTAATATAAGTGGTGGATTCTCTGTCATTTGAAGTCTTTAAATCATGATTCGAGGATTTCAGTAACTCAGCCAGAGGTTATGGGTCTATTACAGAAGTAGGTGAGCAAGGTTCTGGGGTCTGCAAAGTACAGGAGGTCAGATTACATGATTATGATGGTCCCTTTACTCCTGGGGGAATTCCGCACCAAAAAAATAAAAATTCTGCGCACAATATTTTAAAATTCTGCTAATTTTGTCAAAACAACACTATATAATCACATCAGTTTCACTTATTTTGGTAATTTATTTCAAAATAACCGTCAGCAAGTGTGTCTGTAACAATACGGACACACAAAAGTTTCCCCAGGAGTAGAGAGTTAAAGAAACCCCTATTACACCAAGTTCTAATTTCTCTGTCCCCTTCCCCCTCTCCCACCGCGAGCCCAGCCAGGGGGCCAGACACCCACAACCCCTCCCCCTCAGGGCCACCCAGGCCCAGATACCCAACCCTTTGAGCCCAGCCACAACTTCTCCCCCGCCCTGCACAACCCAAGGATCTAGAGGGAGAAACAGCCTGATGCTTCATCCCCGGCTTTCATGGAGTTTCCTGCACACCACCTCCTGCTTTCGGGGCATGTTGGGAACTGCAGCTGCCAGAAACCCTCTAGCTCACTCCTCTTCCCCCCGAAGCGGTAACTTCTTTGTGTGAGCTGGGCTCTGCTGGGTCCAGTGGCCCTTAGTGGCAGCTAGCAGCACTGTAGCCCATTTCTGTGGGGGAAAGGAAATTCTGCGCACACAAATGTTAATTTCTGCAAAAGTCTGCATTGCGCAGAATTCCCCCAGGTGCATCTCTTCTGGCCTTAAAGTCTATGAGTCTGATGATATTATTGCTCCTAGTGTTTCCATTTTGAGTATCTGTACCTTTATGAACCCGTTGAGGAGCCTTGGATCTAGAATGGGTTTCCACCCACTTTTCTTTTTTGGAACCAGGAAGTACCTGGAATAAAACCCCTTCTCTCTCTGTTGTACAGGGACTAGTTCTATAGCATCGAAGTTCAGGAGGGAATATCTTTCCTACTTTAGAAAGTGCTCATGAGAGGAGTCCCTGAAGAGGATGAGCAAGGGACTCCTGATGGAGGGAGGGAAGTGAAGTGGATGGAGTATCCTGCTGATATGATATCCAAAACCCATTTGTATATAATGATATGCTCCCAAGCTTGTTGGAAACGAGAAAGGAGGTCCCCAAAGCGAAGAATGCACATCAACAATTGCAGCTGTTAATGAGAACCTCGACCACCCTATCAAAACACCAGTTTTGATGATGAGGGTTGTGAGGTCAATGCCTGTGTAGCAGGCAGTCTCTTTCTGGAACCTCTACCTCTTTCTTTGGGGGTAAGAAGGTGTCTCAGAGTGAGAACTGAGCAGCATGAGATCTCTGAGCTGTCTGGGACTTACTGAATTTCCTTTTACGCACAGGTGTGTAAATTCCCAGAGAGCACAAAGTGGCAGTGGAATCTTTTAACATATGCAGAGACTTATCTGTATTCTCTGCAAACAATTTTAAGCTGTTGAAGGAGGACTGTATTCTGGACCTCCCTGGGAAATCCAGGAGTTGAAGCCAAGAGACCCTTCTCATGACCACCAATGTAGAAATAGAGTGAGCAGCTGTGGCGCAGCATCCAGAGAGACCTGCAGAGATGTTCTGGCAAGGAGCTGACCCTCTGTAATTACTGCCTGGAACTGGTCCCTCTGCGCTGGTGGTAGATGCTCAATAAATAAATTGAACTTTGAGTAGTTGGTGTGACAATATTTCACTATCAACAGTTGATAGTTGGCAATTCTAAACTGGAAAATCACAGAGTAATATAATTTGTGACAAAACAAAAATCAAGACACTTCCGATTTTTATCGTGTGGCATTGATTTAGCATGGTGCTGCCTTCCACATTCATTTACAGCCTCGACAACTAGGAAGTTGGGAGAAGGATGAGAAAAACTCAATCTTCAGATGGAACATAATATTTCTTAACAGCCCTTTTACAGGTCAGCAGTATTTTTGTTGAAGAATGCCAGATTACTTTTGCAGAGCCTCATTAATAGGTAGTGCAATTTGAGCAAATAATGCTGTATGAAGAATATAAAGCCGTTTATGTTGTGACTTCTTAACCTACTCAAGTTGGGCCCAAGTGCTACAACAGTGGGAACCCAAGCTCTACAACTTAACAAGGTAATGAGTAACACTTTCTGAACATTTTCAGGAAGCAGTCACCTGGGTCAGTGTTGCAAGTACATGGAGTGACCACCTGATGCTTTGCAATGCAGTAGACTGACCTGAGCCAAAGCTGTAGTGGGTCTCAGATGAATTCTGGCAAGCAGCCACATATGTACATTCAGACACGTGACCTACCATCATAAGTCTGGTCAGTACTATCATTGTCAGGTTTGAAATCGCTGTGCTCTGTGACAGCCAGAGCATGAATAATCTGTCTTGGGGTACGTAAGCACTGGGTACGGTGGAATCTAGCCTAGCTCCTGACTAACATCTGAGATGGGGTGACAGAACTTCTCAGTTTACCAGGAGGCCCAGCCAGGCAAACAAAGAGAGGATACACTTAAGACCTATTAGAGTTCCTGGTGTGATTTGCCTCTGATTAACAAATCATTGAGATATGGGTAGATGTGAATCCCTTTCTTTTTTAGAAGCACTAACACTGTGTCTAGACATTTTATGAAGATTCAGTCTAATGAAGAGTCCAAAGGTGAGTAGTATGTACTGATAAAGGTTCAGCCCCACTGTGGATCTTAGGTACTTCCTGTGGGGCTGAGTGAACAGCGATGTGGTAGTACATATCCTATAAATCAAGAGCCACAAACCAGTCCTGGGCTTGGAGTGAAGTGACGGAGGCAAGCATTACTATCCCGAATCTGGGCAGGGATACAAATTTGTTCAGTTTCTTCTGGGTCTAGGATAGGATAACAACCTCCTTTTTACTTCAGCATAAGGAAATAGCAGGAGTAAAAACCTCTTTCCCTGTACTCTTTTACAGCTTGTACATGGAGTAACAAGGTCACTTCTGTTAGTAAAAGGGGCTCACAAGAAGGGACCCCAAAGAAGGATGGAGAACGGGGAAGGAGAGGGAGAAGGGAAGTGAACTGGATGGTGTAGTCGTGAGCAATGATGTCCAACACTCATTCGTCAGCTGTTATGTTCACCTAAGGCTAATGGAAAGGGGTGACAGTTTCCAAAGGTCAGCTTGGCAATGGTCTTCAGAGTCTCATCAAACCTGCTGGATGGATGGAGTAGGAAGATGATGAGCACCTCCACAACCCTCAAGGTCACTTGTCTAAGAACAAACTTGAGTTGACTGTGAGAAAAAAACATGCCGTCTGTGCTGGCTGGTACCAGAAGAGATTGTAGTATGGTGCTGCGCTGAAAATGACCTGGGATCGGAGTGTCACCCTGGTATCTTTAGGCAATGTAATGCCTTTTCTATTCTTGAGCTAAATAGGTCCATACCCTCGAAGGACAAGTCCTCAGTTGTGGCTTTGACTTCCCTTGGTAAACCAGATATCTGAAGCCAAAAGGCCCAGCACATTGTAACTGCAATGGCCATCGAGCAGAGTTAGGTACCATTTGGTCCTGTCTGATGGAATCCCTCAGCTCTTTCATGCAGACCCGCACAAGTCACAATCAGAAGAGGGTTACCCCGTCTCTCATATCGGAAAGTCCTATTTTGCAAATAAAGCCCACTAGTTCATGATGGAAAACTAAAAGATGAGGAATAGGCCTTTCAGCTGACCAGGTCCAGCTTCTTGGGGTCCTTGTCTTTTGGAGTTTCTTTTATGGATCTGGTTTTCTTCTGGACAGTAGAGATAACAAATAACCCTGGTGTTGGATGGACAAATGTGCTCAAAGCCCTTGAGTGGAAACTGGTATTATTTTTCCACTTACTTGGAGGTCAGCGGAAGTGAGGCCAAGGAATGCCAAAGAACCCTCGCTGGGTCCAGGATGCCCTGGGTATTGAGGATGTTGAATAGCTTGGGTGTGTCTTCTTGGATCACTGTCGTTTCAACATCTAGTGTCTCAGCTATCCTCGATACTAACTCTTAGAACACTGTGAAGTCATTGACAGCTGGAGTTGGGGCCACAGTGACTGCTTCATCTGGAGAGGAAAAGGGTACCTTCAGTGGGGAGGGGAGCTAGCGTGTCTCTCTCACTACTTCTGCCACTTCCTTGGGGGTTCCCCGCTGTTCTGGTGAGGGTCCCCTTCACAGCAATACCAGTGGCAACTGAGCTCTCCTTTTCATCAAGATATGTGAAGTCATCCTGTTCAGGGATCTAAGCGTGGGCAGGCCCCAGCAGGGCCACTATGCCCAAGGTGGTGCATTATATTGGAACAGTCTGACCGCAAGGACCCACCAATTGTCAGTTCTACACTGGGACTTGGTGCCACGTGTCTTTCAAAGCAATGGTTCCCTGCATAAATCAGAAAGAAGAATTAGATCTCTGAGAATAATGGTGCTGATGGGGTGCAGTTCCAGCTCCGATGGTAGTGGGGCTAGGGCCAGGTCTGGAGCAATGCGGGTGGACTATCAAGGGCATATCTCAAAATCAGAAAGGGTTCCAACCTCCAAGACTAGTGCTGGCACAGATCTCTGCGCCAGTATCTGTACTGGTGGACCTGTCTACCACAACCTCAATGTCACTACTACTGTCTTGGTGCTATCCTTGACGTTGAGAATTTTGAGGTCTTCTCTCTCAGTAGAATCCTCTGCATGGGATGGACACATTGCGCAGTACACTCTTCATTTGTGCTTGTTGGAGAAGTGCCTTTCCACTCCAGAGGATGAAGCCAGTACCTCTGCTCCTTAGTCAGTGCTCAGGCCTTCAGTGCTGACAAGATTTGGCTAGTATCAGGGATGCTTACAATGGCACCAATGGGTTTGGCACCTTCATTGCTTTCTCTTCCTTACTGGAAATGGGGATGTGGTGATCAGTTGTTAGAGCACTTGCCAAACATCATCTCTTCACTTCCTGTACAGAGGATATCTGCACTCCTGGATCTGATGCTATGGTCATGGATTACTCCACGGTCTCGTTTGAATCTTGTGTTTTAGGATTTTCAGTTGTGGGATGAAAAGGAGCGGCAACAGCACACTTAGCTAGGATGTGTATTTCCATGGGACAGAACAGGCATCTGCTGGGTTCATCTATGATGGGTATTACTCCATTGCAGGAAGGACAGGGTTTAAACCCAATAAGTTTAGAATCTGCCATAGCTAGCAGCTGGTGTAAAAGCATCTTACCCCACTGTACAAGGGGTGTCTCCTCCCGTCTGCCCTAGATACTTTTTTTTGTGTGTGCGCACGCGCGCGGAGGGACTGCCCAACAGGAATTTTACAAACAAATTAATAAAAAGGGAGAAATGAAGATGACATTTCTTTACTGGAGAAAATTTTGGATATCAGAAGTGGATTAGATATAGTTCAGGTTCTGTCTCACTGACACAAGTGGTAAGAGGGAGGGTTGGTGCCACTCCACTCCATCCTTTATTTCCTCATATAAGGCAGCATAAGATGCATGTGTGGCCCCACTGGACACTGCTCTACAAAAGATTCTGAGCCCAAACACAAGAAGCACATGTGCATCTACAGTGACATGTATTCTAAGAGGAATCCTGGGTTCTATTCCATTTTCTGGAGCAGAGTCCGCAGTAACGGTTATTGATTTTTCTGTCCCATCTCCTAACACATCCCTTCTCTGGTCTGTCTGCTTCTTCCTTCTCCTCCATGATGCCTGGCCAACAATACAGGTAGCATTAAGAAAACTGGAAAGACAGTCTCCTTGATCTGGTGCCAGGAGCAACAGCAGCAGGAAGAGTCCTGCTCAGTCTCTGCAGTCCTGAGCTGGAACATGCTCAGTGCAAATGGAATGTTTGAGAAATTAGATGTCAACATCTAAAAAGCCTCTGCTGAACACATGCAGTTGGCAATTTTCAAAAAGACTTATAACTTAAAATTATATACAAATTTGGCTAACAGGGAAAGTAAAAGGCACCTATCTGGCTCCAAGTTAACTCCTTCCTAAATTTCAAGTATCTGCTGCAAAGCATGGATGTAAGTGCTAGAGCTCCTCAACAAAACGTTTGCAGTAATTTAACATTTGCAAAACATTTCCCCCAACCTTATTTTCAGAAATGGCTGAATTTTTTTTGCTGAAACTTTCCAAAACAATTCAGCCCAAAGATGAGACCTGGCATGGAAAGTTTCAGACTAAACAGTTAGTTTGGCCAAGTTATAAGCAACTGAAAACAGTCTTGTAATGGAAAGTGTTCTGCAATCTTAACTACAGCATCACCACCAGTTCCACTTATAATAATATTTAAAAAGTTATGTGACTACTTCTATCTGATGTAATTTCTTTGACATCAGCAGAGTTACACCACGGATGAATTTGTCCCACTATCACTAATCTTAATTCACATATTTCTTTATTTGAAAAACCAGAGGGAGGGAATGCAACTTGTGATTAGCATAAGGAGATATGTTTAGGATTGTTTTGAGTTCCAGGAGAAAAAGCACAGTTTTGAAGATCTCATTCTAGAATTAACCTCCAATTGCTCTTGGAAATGAGATAATGAGAACTGTACAAATTTGATCAGTTAGGCACTTCTCTTTTTAGCATATTCATGAAGTTTTTTAAGTGTTATGTAAAAGTGATGTAAAATTATTAAGAATGTAAAATTAAGGTTTATAGAATATTTTAAAAACTATCCATTAATTATTATAAAATTGTCTTCATGTGGAATTGGAGAGGCCAAAGGGGCTGTATTTTAGCTTTCATGTGTTAATTTTGAAATGTAAAAGAGTTTATCACATACTTATTTCACTGGCAACCTGTTCTAGTTTTTCTTGAGATCTGCTGATAAGAGCCACATTCATTCCATGCTTTGCTAGCTGAAAGAAACAAAAGAGATACAGAGCAGTTCAATCACAACTGTGCAATAGATCACTGGCCAGCATCACCCTTAAGAAAAGATGAAACTTGGGTCAAATACTACAAAATATATATTGACTGGTAACAGAGAAAGTCAGATATAGAAATTATGATTTAAAATAGCTAGAGATGAAGGAAAAATAAAACTGAGTACCAGAGTGAGTACATGGTACTTTACTACCCCACCACAAAGACACTTACAAAGGATCTTCAACAACTCTGCTCTGAAGTAGGTGAATATTTACATTTATAGATAGGGAAACTGAGGCAGGGGTTATGTAATTTTCCCAACTCCACACAGCAAGGTCGGTGGCAGAACTTGGGAATTAGAATTCAGGCTCTTAAACCCATGTTTAACTCAAACAGACTAAATTATTTCTTTATAGCGCAACAAAACACAGTTTATAACAAAATTAACTGTTACCTAATCAGCTATATTAGATTCCTTTATTTGTTCTACTGCAGTCCAGATTCTCTGTCTAGCCCAAAAGCCAAGAAAGAGTGCATGTAACAGTATACAGGTATCTGATATTTGTACTCCATATTCTGCATTTGAGTCTAAAATACAAATGGAGGCATTTCAGGTAACACTGATCTCTGACAGAATTAGTGTGCATTTGCATGAGACAGGATGGCACTATACTATTTCACTTTCACTGAGTCCGGATAGAGTCCATAGCAGTTCTGATCATTCTAAAGGAATAAAAAGGCTTACCTGTTCTGCATAGGCTTTTCCAATTCCATCAGTAGCTCCTGTGACCACTATAACACGGGAAAAAGGGGGGGGGGGAATAAATATTAGCTATCTTTACAGTAATAACTCATAACAAAGTGGTCATTAATAGGCTATTGGAGCACCCCTTCCGACTAAGCAGCTCACCAGGTTACATCCTCACATGGTACCGGGCTCCAGTTTTTCTTCATTATTAAAAAAGCTTTTAGAAAACCGACACTCCCTCTTCTAACTCCATAATCCACGTTTGGAGACCCAGATTGCCCTTTATGGCCTAAATGGGGACTTTCAACTCCCACTTTCAATTGTAAAAGTTAAGTTGTGAATATCAAACACCTCTCAATTTAGTTTTATTTAAAACAGTGAGATTAAAATGGCCAGAGGTCTGTACGGAACTGATGAAAGTACATCTAGACTCATGGTGGACAAGGCACAAGTCAGCACAAGGCCATTTTGAACTAATTTCCACTCACATATTCATTTCCTTTGTGATCCCATCCCCTCTCATTGCCCACACCCTAGAGTCCTGGAAGGGTAGATTTATCAGTGGAAAGTATGGTCAGATAAATTCTTATGAAATATTTTTCCCCCATGGAAAATTGGATTTTTGACACTGAAAATTTTTGAGGTGTGTGTTTTCCTCAAAAGCTTTCTAGTTTTCAGCAATTGAAAAAAATTGTTTTTCATATTCTGAACATTTCAACAAAAGCCAAAAAGTGTTCAAAAGAAAAAAGAATCCCATTTTCTGATCCCTCTAGTGGCAAGTCTGGCAAACAATGATTAGATCCTCTGTATTGGACCCTCATAAGTCTTTCTGGGACCCTCACCTGCTATAGGGCCATGAGGAACTAAATCTTGGTACATCATGGCCACTTTTGAGAGGGGATTCCAAAACTCCAGTCACACTGCTACCCACTGTTTTCTCAAAAAAAGCTAAAGAGCAGCTCCTCTATCCATTTTCACTACTTTGCTTACCACCTGTTAGCCCCTCCTCTATCCAGCTAAGTATGCACATTCAGCATCTTCTTCTTCCTCAACTCCTCCCTGCCAGCCAGCCCACTTAACTACACTTAGGGCTTGGCTACACTTACAAGTTGCAGCGCTGGTGGAGGCTTTCCAGCGCTGCAATTACACCCCGTCCACACTTGCAGGGCACAACCAGCGCTGCAACTCCCTGGTTGCAGCGCTGGCTGAAAACCCATCCCGGCAGGGGTATAAGGAGTGCAGCGCTGGTGGATCCAGCGCTGCTCAGCAGGTGTGGACACTCACCAGCGCTTTACCTGTCCTCCAGGGAATAAGGAGCTATCCCAGAATTCCTGTTCAGCCACTCTGCTCATCAGTTTGCACTCTACTGCTCTTGCCTCAGGTGACCAGCCCTTTAAATGCCCCGGGAATTTTAAAAATCTCCTTCCTGTTTGCTGCAGCCAGGTGTGGAGTGCAATCAGTTAATCTTTCCAGGTGACCATGCCTCCACGTGGCAAACGAGCCCCAGCATGGAGCAATGGCGAGCTGTTGGACCTCATCAGTGCTTGGGGGGAGGAATCAGTGCAGGCACAGCTGCGCTCCGGCGGGGGGACTTCCGATATGTTTGAGGAGATGTCAAGGTCCTTGCTGGATAGGGGCCATGATCGGGACGCACTGCAATGCAGGGTGAAAGTTAAGGAGCTGCGGAGTGCCTATTACAAAGCCCGCGAGTGTAATCGCCGATCCGGATCTGCCCCCACGACCTGCCGTTTTTACAGGGAGATGGACGAGATACTTGGGGGTGACCCCACTGCCAATCCCAGGATAACGATGGACACTTCTGAGCAGGCTGGGGGACAGGAGGAGGAGGCGGAGGCGGCGGAGGAGGAGGCGGGGGGGGGGAGGAAACCACGAGTGAAGCTACTGGGATGGGGGAAGACACCCCAGAGTGGGCATGCAGCCAGGATCTCTTCTCAAGCCAGGAGGAAAGTACCCAATCGCAGCAGCCAGCAGTTGCAGAACGACAAGCAGAGGAGCGGGTTAACGGTAAGCGGCTTTTATTTTCTGGGTGGAAATGTTTCTGGAGAGGAAGGGGGGTTATGGCTGCATGCATGCCAGCCTCTAGATGTGGAATAGCCCGTTGATGTGGTCTATCACGCGGTAATCTGCTGCAGTTATCTCAGCAAAAGTTTCAGCCAGAGCGTGGGCAATATGCCTGCGCAGGTTTATAGGGAGAGCCACTGTGTTTCTTGTCCCAGTCACGCTGACGCGTCCGCGCCACTGTTCCGCGACTGGGGGGGGGATCATTTCTGAACACAGGGAAGCCGCGTAGGGTCCCGGGCGGAATCCACATTGCTGTAAAAGAGCCTCCCGCTGTCCCCTAGTGACTCGCAGCAGGGAGATATCTTGCAGGATTAACTCCTGTGAAAAATGTTGGGAGACTCTTTAGTGAAGAGATAGGTAGATAGTGAAGATCACCCCTGCAGCTGCATCTTCACTCAACCCCTCTATCACTCCAGATTACCCGAAGCAACCAGCCCCCCTCTATCAATCAAGCCCCACTTCTCCTTCTATAAGCACCCCTCACTCACCATTTCGTGGCTTCTGTCGTGTTATGCGTGTGGGGAAAGAATGTTAAAGTGCAAACTCCCTCAGTGTAACAATTCATGTCTGGAGATAGTGGATACAATGCTGCCCCTGTTAAATATTTCATTTCTACAGTGACCTTGACTCCTGGAGTGGGCAGATGTTCCACAGCACAGAGGCTACAAAATTTGAGAAGAAATCCCCGAAAGAGCAAAGAGGAGATGCTGAAGACTGTTCTTCAGCACTCTGCTGCAGAGAGAAAGGAACTGAAGGAGTGGCGAGAGAAGGAAAGCATGATCCGCCAGAGACATTGGCGTAGAAACGCTGTGGCAAAGAAGAAAAGCACAAACCAGCTGCTAGAGATCCTGTCGAGCCAAGCGGACTGTCTCAAGGCAATCTTAGCCATGCAGGCAGAGCAGTCCCGTGCTGCCCCACAGCCCCCCCCCATCCCAAAGCTTTTTTCCTTGTGCCCCAATGTCAGCTCAAACCGCCTTTCCCCAGCATTCAGTTTCTTACCACCACCAGCTGCCTCCAACACCTGTTCTTTCACCAACCAGCCCTGATACCTACCACCCTTACCCTCTGCACTCAACCCCCACACCCATGCAGTATATGCACCCTGAAGTGCAGGAATCGTTAAACAGCACTCCAGACAGGACATATGCAAACTTGTGACTGTACAGTTCACCAACCCACACCCCTTCCCTCTTGTGTTCATGAAATGTTGTGTGTCTGTCTGTCTGTCAAGGAATTTTTTTTCTTTACAATAAAACAATTCTTGGCTTTGAAAACAGTCTTTATTATAGCAGATAGTGAAAGATACCTTAGCCCAGTAAAGAAAGAGGCACTGCAAATCATTTTAGGGATAATAGAATAACAGTGTAAACAGTGCAATTCACTCCCATGCAAGTCAGCAAACATTACTGTTGGCTTTCAGCCTCAAATTCTTCCCTCAAGGCATCCCTAATCCTTGAAGCCCTGTGCTGGGCCTCTCTATTAGCCCTGCTCTCTGGCTGTGCATATTCAGCCTCCAGGACTTGAACCTCGGTGGTCCATGCCTCACTGAATGTTTCACCCTTCCCTTCACAAATATTATGGAGGGTACAGCAAGCGGATATAACCGCGGGGATGCTGCTTTCCCCCAAGTCTAGCTTCCCATACAAGCAACGCCAGCGTGCCTTTAAACGGCCAAAAGCACACTCCACAGTCATTCGGCACCGGCTCAGCCTGTAGTTGAACCGGTCCTTGCTCTTGTCAAGCTTCCCTGTATAGGGTTTCATGAGCCAAGGCAGTAACGGGTAAGCGGGGTCTCCAAGGATCACAATGGGCATTTCGACGTCCCCTACTGTGATCTTCCTGTCTGGGAAAAAGTCCTGCCTGCATCTTCCTGAACAGGCCACTGTTCCGAAGATGCGTGCATCATGCACCTTTCCAGGCCAGCCTGTGTAAATGTCAATGAAACGCCCGCGGTGATCCACAAGCGCCTGGAGAACCATAGAGAAATACCCCTTTCGATTAACGTACTCTGATGCCAGGTGGGGGGGGGCAGAATAGGAATATGCGTCCCATCTATTGCCCCTCCACAGTTAGGGAAACCCATTTGTGCAAAGCCATCCACCATGTCCTGCACGCTCCCCAGAGTCACGGTCTTTCTTAGCAGGATGCGATTAATTGCCTTGCAAACTTGCATCAAAACAATTCCAACGGTCGACTTTCCCACTCCAAACTGGTTCCCGACCGACCGGTAGCTGTCTGGATTTGCCAGCTTCCAGATTGCAATAGCCACCCGCTTTTCCACCGTCAGGGCAGCTCTCAATCTTGTGTCCTTGCGCCGCAGAGTGGGGGCGAGCTCAGCACACAGTCCCATGAAAGTGGCTTTTCTCATACGAAAGTTCTGCAGCCACTGCTCGTCATCCCAGACTTCCATGACGATGTGATCCCACCACTCAGTGCTTGTTTCCCGAGCCCAAAAGCGGCGTTCAACGGTGCTGAGCATTTCTGTGAATGCCACAAGCACTTTGGTGTCACACGTGGCAGGAGAATCGATATCGATATCATCGTCAGACTCCTCGCTGTCACTTTGGAGCTGAAGGAATAGCTCGACTGCCAAACGTGTTGTGCTGGCGACACTCATCAGCACAGTCCTCAGCAGCTCGGGCTCCATTTCCCACAGAGTAAAACAGAAAGACACTCACAATGGCGCCAAACGTTGCCGGAAAGACAGAATGCTGGGATGTGAAGCGATGCACCACGGGGCGTTGGAACAGGAAGCGGAATGACCCACACTTCCTTCCTTCCCACAATACTCAGCGCCAAAACGGCGCCAAAACGGGACGAGGTGTTCTGTGGGATAGCTGCCCACAATGCACCTCTCAATACAGCGCTGGAAAGTGCTGCAAGTGTGGCCACACTGCAGCGCTGGTAGCTGTCAGTGTGGCCACACTCCAGCGCTGGCCCCTACACAGCTGCATGACCAGCGCTGTAACTCCCAGCGCTGCAACTTGTAAGTGTAGCCATACCCTTAGGCCTTGTCTACATTGCCACTTTACAGCACTGAAACCTTCTTGCTCATGGGTTCGAAAAAAACCACCCCTGAGCGATGCAAGTTTCAGTGCTGTAAAGTGGCAGTGTACACAGTGCACCACTGCTAGGAGCTGCGCTCCCAGCACTGGTAGCTACCACCCTCAGGGGGGTAGGTTTTTTACAATGCTTGGAGAGCTCTCTCCCAGCACTGGTGCTGCGACTACACAGCCACGTTGTTAGTAAAGACATACCCTTAAATATTTTTCTCACTTGTTCAGCTTCCACTCACCTGCCTTGCCTAATTTACCCCTGCAACCCATCTGGGATTTGGCTAGATGACAGATGTTGTTATCCTTAAATTCACATGAGAACTACAGGTTTCTTTGCGCTGTCACTGCTCATCCCTGTCACTAGATGGGTCTCAGGTAACTGCTCCTAAAAGCTTACTGCATTAAACTGAATTGGGAGCCTTAACCCAATTTCCTATTCAACTTTCAGTTCAATTAAAATCTGCCCAAGCTGCCTCTCAGGTGTTGCAGAGTATCATGGCTGGGCAGCAATGATTTTCCTTTGAAGCAACATTAGGCAAAAGTGCTAGTAACATACTCAAATAGAAGACACCACGTCTCCTGAAGTTTCTTTCATGACCATTAATGCATAAGCAGCTGGGCTGCTCTTAGTGGGATTGAACTGGCAGCTGGTTTAAAGTGTCCTTTCCCCCCCGAGCAACAGGTTCACAGGAACACAGTTTGCTTGCAACAAACCAAAAAACCAAAATAATGTGTTTTTCCAGATGCATTACAGTTCTGCAAAATGACCCTGTCCCCTAAGTTCAAGGGCTAAAGCAAGCTCTGATTGAAGTCTTACATTATGTATTATCATACAATTCATTACTGCTCCAACAAAATATGCTTAACAAGACCAAAAAAAAAGAGAAAAACTGCATCAATACCATTCTCTCAAAAATGTGACCCTCTTCTGGACTAACCTGACTTGAAGAATGTTCGTGGGCCATTTTCGACATTATAAATTAGTGAAGTATTTGAAGGAAGCAGCCATTGCTTAATGGAAAACTGGCTCATTACATTTTCGCCTCCTATCCACAACTTCATGACTTGTCTCTTCTTCCTTAAAAAGTTTCACTCTGGACTAGCAAGCTCTTAACTTGAAATTCCTCCATAAAAACCATTATTGGTTTGTCTTTCAATGCTATCAGCGCCTTAACTGGGTTGCAACTGCAGACTGCATGCTCCTCAAGGCAAGGACTTAGTCTTCCCACATATTTTGCTAAGTATCCATAACACTTCATGAATAAAATGTTAGATTCAGTATAGTGCAAGGACACATGATACACACACAGTTCTTCACTTGTTCTTTAGTACCAAGGACATTTACATGCTTTTATTTGCCACGTTTGCTCCTATTGCTTATTAATCATAAAATAAGATTGTGTGTGACAGCAGTGACTTCCAACATAACAAACAGAAGATGTGGGACTTAAGGTGAGGCATACATAGCAAGAACAGTTTCCCCACTCCTTCAGGTCCTGCTTCACCAAGAACCTATGTCTGGCATGAACAGAAGCTAGATGCAGTGCCCTCCAGAATTCAAGTTTGATTGTTAAGTTGGCCCAGGGTTGAGAGTCACTAAAAAGAAAAGTGCTACAAAAATCACATCTTTCAAAAAGAAGAATATGCTGGCTCCAGTGTTTCCAACCAGGGCTTTAGCCACGCCCTGTGTAAGGCCACACGTACTTAATGCACATTGTTATAGCTTCACTCCATCAATAAACCAAATTGCCCCCCAATCCCTCAGAGTTCTGCACCCCATTCCTCCCCAGATAAAACTCAATTCTGACATCCCCACACTCCAGTTAATATATTCTGGACTCCTCTCCCAAGCCCCCAAAGCTCCCCCCTTTTTTTGGCAGCACGGTGGAACTACAGTTGCTGTGCCTTTCTGATTCCTCCTCTTGAGAGAAATGACATCTGAGCCATTGTTTTCCTGCTCCTCTCCAGTTCTTCATCTTCCCCTCCTATCCCCCTCAAAAAGAGCAAGCAGTTCAGGAGCAATGTTCTTTGAGCCACTCTGCTCCTTTGTTCCTCAACCCCCTGAAAGGAAGGAGACAGTGGCTGCAAGAACAACTCAGTCCACTCTCCCAGGCAAAATTTTGATTTACCCTCATTAAGTGTATTTTGTTCCCAGACCTTCTCCCAAGCTCTTCTTGGGAACAGGGTCCCAAGCTCTACTCCAAAGTTGGAAGCACTACCATTAGTCCAGCCTCCATCTATTACCAGCAGGATGCAGAGTACTACTGGACCATTCTGATGGCAAAGGCATAGAGACTGAATTAGTGCAGAGACTGTGACCTGGTTCACACTGTGGAAGTAGAGAAAGAACTGACAGGGATTTGAAGGGGATTTCATATTCAAACAGTCCCCTTGTGTGAGCAAGAGTCAAGCTAGCTGCAACCCTAATAACGCGAGATTTGTCGAAGTGAGGATTGTGTGAGGCGAGTGGGAAAGAACTGTAGGAGAAGTTGTTGTGACCTTGTGTTAGATAAGTATGGAATGTAGACTACAGTCTAAATTGTTGAGGAAAAAAATATATCAGGAGGACATATGTATAAACAAAATGCAGCTGTCGCCCATTATTGTATATAACAAAAGGTATAAATGCTTGCTGTAATTGTTTACCTGGTGAGAGACCTGTTCTGCTCTCCCCCTCCACGCAGTTGCTAGAGATAATAAAAGTATCTGACTTGCTGCACCCAACTTGAGAGTGAGAACTCTGTTTTTCTCTGACAACACTAATAGTTTTGCCAGCACAGCTATTTTGTTTGGGAATGGGGGGAAGTCACACTGATGCAGCTATACCACCATAAAAGGTTCTGTTGTTGATACAGCTTATTTTGTTGGAGGACCTAAGCTATACCAGTGAAGCTGCATCTCTACTAGGAGGGTTTGCTGGCATAGCTGCAGTGCTGCAGCTGTGGCACTGTAGTGCTTCAGTGTAGACACTATCTATACCAAGAGGAGGTAGGCAATCCACTTCCCTGAGAAGCAGTATATAGGTCAGGAAGAATTTTTCCTTCAATATAGCACTGTCTACCCCAGGAGTTAGCACGGCATAACTACGTTTCTCCGGGGGGGTGGGGGGGGGGTTGTGAATTTTTCACACCCGAGAGATGTAGCTATGCCAGTGTAAGCTCCTGGCAGAGACCAGCCCAAAGCCTTGAGGAATGAGTGCTGTCACTTTCATTCCCACTCTTGAAAGACTATGGTCAAGTATACACTCAAAAGTTAAGGGCTAGTCTACACTGGCAACGCTAAAGCATTGCAGCAGCAGCAGCACTTTAACGTGGCTTGTGTGGTCGCAGCGCAGTGAGAGCTCTCCCAGCACTCTAAAAAAAACCCACCTCAATGAGAGGTGTGGCTCCCAGCACTGGGGCACTGTTTACACTGGCACTTTACAGTACTGAAACTTGCTGCGCTCGGGGGGGGGGGGGGGGGGGTTTCACACACACACACACACACCCCCGAGCAAGAAAGTTGCAGCGTTGTAAATTGCCAGTGTAGACAAGCCCTGAGTCAACCCAGCTATATCACTCCGGGATGTGAAAAATCCACACCCCTGCGCAACATAGTTAAGCTGAACAAACCCTCACTGTAGACAATGCTAGGTCGACAGAATTCTTCCATTGGAGGTGGATTAACTACGATGTCATTGTGGAGCCTCAATTCTACAGCTGTGCTGCTGTAGTGTTTCAACTGTAAACAAGCCTATGAATTGCCATTGTGAATGACAATGGACAGTCACTGGGAAAGGAAAAGAGTGAGAATGACTCTATAAGCTTGGTGATTAGGGACTCACCTAGGTTGTGGGAGGCCAAATTCAAGTCCCTGATCCAAGGACTAATTATTTATAAATGTAGAACAACTACAATAGGGGAGAGAGAGAGAGACCTATACCAGAATACCCCCACAATCAAGTGGTTTGGGCACTCAACAGTTTAAATCCCTTTTCTCCATTAAGCGGGGAGGGGGGTGGGGGAACGAATCTCCCAGTTCCACAAAAAAAACAGGAGTACTTGTGGCACCTTAAAGACTAACAAATTTATTTCAGCATGAGCTTTCGTGAGCTACAGCTCACTTCTTCGGATGCATAGAATGGAACACACAGACAGGGGATATTTATACATACAGAGAACATGAAAAGGTGGAAGTATGCATACCAACAGGCAGAGTCTAATCAATTGAGATGAGCTATCGTTAGCAGGAGGAAAAAAACTTTTTGAAGTGATAATTAAGATGGCCACAAGTGAGTTTTCTAACCACTGGGCTCAATGTCATAAGGGAGAAAGCCGCCTCCTCCTCAGCCATTTTTGAGATTCCAGTCCTCTTTTCACTCACTCACTCATGCCCGTCACCCTAATCGGGGTATGGGCCGCCAACCACAGATCTCCAGAGTCCTCTATCCTGGGCGCTTTTGTTAAAATGCATGAAATCAAAACATAAAATTTAGTCAGTTGTTTCAACCTGCCTGAAATGGTTTTCAACGTTTTGATTCACCAAAATTTTCAAAAAAAAAAATGCCCTTTTTAGTTT
The DNA here is from genome assembly GCF_016161935.1 of Mauremys reevesii. Taxonomy (NCBI): domain Eukaryota; kingdom Metazoa; phylum Chordata; order Testudines; family Geoemydidae; genus Mauremys; species Mauremys reevesii. The sequence continues at coordinate 75,543,960 of NC_052626.1, forward strand.
GACCTGAAATAAAATGTTGTTGTTTTTTTTTTGGAATTCCCAGCAAATGCAAAAATCCATTATTTGTCCAACTCTATTCCCTAGCAGTGTTGCTGGGGAACAATACATACAACATAGCCTTTTATTTAAGGCACTGCAAGTAATACAGAATTAAGTGATCATTCTAAGCAACAGCACCAGGAATATCATGTTGTAATATTCCTGAAGTCCTGACTTATTTTTCCAAATTTCCCTGCATATCTGGGCATCTTTTAATTTTACTTAAAGATCACGATGTTCGTGTGCAGAGGTGTGAGCTTTTGCAGGATTTTCCCTGAGGGAGGATGTAGAGACTGTAAAAGGTAGTTCCACCTAGATGAAGAAGCACAATTTCTGTTACACACAGACTTAAATTAACCTGCCTGTGTTAATCACAAGTGACAGAGAGCCATGTTACACCACAAATACCCAGTAAAGGACTTAACTGCCCTTTAGAAGGTGGGAAGATATTTAACTATTACAATAGCTGGCCTTAAGTTATACTAGTCTGCAACAAGTGGAGAAAACAATTGATACACTAATTGGGCCTGCAGACAGCACTGGCCAGTCAACTGCACAATAGACAGGGCTGGCAGCACTGCCTATTAAGGTTGCCTGACACTGCCCTTTTTAAGAAGCAGTATCAGTTGCTCATAATTTTGCCAAACTAAACATTTGGGCTGAAATTTCCCAAGCTGGGTGCCTGTCTCAAGTTGAATTTATTGAAGTTTCAGCCAAAACAGCGCAGTCATTTCTGAGAATGAGACTAGGAAAAAAATATGCTGTTCTACAATGTTAAAATTCTGGTGACTTTTTTGCTTATGCTTTGGGATCATGGATTTGAAATTTGTGAAAATCCATCCAAATTAAGCCAAGGTAAGCCTCTGAAAATTCACATATGCTCAGTAAAGACTTGAGTTTAGCAGCTAAAAATCTCTGCAGATTCAATCTTCATCCTTCAGTGTCTCACAGCTGACCAGTCCGCACATGTGCCATCTCCACAAAGTGACAGCAAGGTCTTGCTCAGGGCTGCTGTTACCAGCTGCTCTGGGCCAGGAACCAGAACTGAAAGCAGGAAGTCTGTCTTCTGTGCTCACAGCGGCTCTTCCAGTGGCAGATTAGCCACTGGGCCCATTGGGCCCGGGGGCCCCAGCTTCCGCTCCTTGAGGCCCCCCCCCCCAATCCTATCCCTGGCAGGAGCGGTGGGATGGGCAAAGCACATGCATTGCCCCTCCCTGACCCCATCCCTGGCAAAAGCCGCAGGACTGGAAAACCCCTATAGCGCCCTGTCCCTGGTCTGCTGCAGAAGTGTGGGGGTGGGTGAGGGACGCCCGAGCACCCAGATCCCCGCTGCAGCCCCAGGACTGGAGGAACTCTCACTTTTCGCTGCTGCCCCAGGGCCATGGAGTGGGGACAGAGCTTCTCTGATCTTGGGGCCACGGGGATTTGGGGGGGGGAGCAGAAAGGAGCAAATAGGTTGTGGGGACGGTGGAATGGGGGTACCCTGGGTGGAACAGGAGCAGGGTCCCAGGGAAAGTCCCAGGGACTGCAGGCGGAAGGGATCTCTCCCCCTGCTCCCCTCCCCCCCATTTGCTCAGGCCCAGGGAAACCTTAATCCGCCTCTGGACCTTTCCCACTGGTGCCCAAGCAGTATGGAAGAGGACGCCACCTGACTCAAGCATAGAAGGGACAAGAGCTGGACTGGGAAGGGAGGGAAAGGATTAACCTGGGACAAAAAGCATGCTGAAACGAAAAGAGAAACTGTGACTGGGAATTATGAGGACTGGTTGGACAAGGGGACTGGACTGAGACACAGATGAGATGAGGTGGAGAGAGGAGGGGAACATTGAGATCAAACAAAGATGGGAGACCAAGGACCAGTGTGAGGGAAAAAAGAGTTAAGGGAAGGGAGATGGATTTAGCGAACAGCCAGATACAGGGAGAACAGATTGGTTGAGCAAAGACACTGGGTGTGGGGCAGAAGACTTGGATAAGGAAGTGGGCAGGGGAGAGGGAGACTGGATAGGCAAGGAGAATGGGAGAGGGATGAGAAGCCTGAGGCGTGGACACTAGGACTGGCTATGCAAGGAGAAAAGACAGTTACCTGTTTCCATAGCTGGTGTTCTTTGAGATGTGTTGCTCATGTCCATTCCATGTTAGGTGTGTGCGCTTGCCACATGCACGTGTGCGGGAAAGATTTTCCTTCAGTGATATCCATAGGGGACCGACTTTGGCACGCTCTGGAGTGGCGCGCATATGCCATGGCATAAGGAACGCCACTCCCCTCCCACCGCCACCCTCAGTTTCTTCTTGCCAGAACTCCGACAGTGGGGAAGGAGGGTGGGTTATGGAATGGACATGAGCAACACATCTCGAAGAACACCAATTAAGGAAAAAGGTAACTCTTTTCTTCGAGTGCTTGCTGATGTCCATTCCATGTTAGGTGACTCCCGAGCAGTACCAACGGAGGCGGGTAGGAGTTCATGGACATGTAGCTTGTAACATAACTGTGCTGAACTCAGCGTCATCTCTGGTCTGCTCGGTAATGGCGTAGTGTGCCTTGAACATGAGAACCGAAGACCACACTGCGGCTCTGCAAATGTCCTGGATGGGGACATGTGCTAGGAAGGCCTCTGAGGACACTTGTGCTCTTGTCAAGAGGACCTTCACCAGAGGTGGCAATTGGACCTGGGCCAACTCATAACAGGTCCGGACGCAGGAAGTAATCCAGAAGGTGATCCTCTGAGAGGACACCAGAAGGCCCTTCATCCTCTCTGCTGTTGCGATGAAGAGCTGCGTCGACCTGCAAAAGGGTTTGGTACACTCCAGGTAAAACGCCAAGGCACACCGGATGTCCAGTGTGTGTAACCGCCTCTCCTCATTGGTCTTGTGCAGCTTAGGACAGAAGATGTCCTGGCTGATACGGAAGGAAGACACTACAGTTGGCAGGAAGGCCGGATGAAGTCATAACTTTGTAGAAGACCGTATACGGCAGTTCCGAGATCAGGACTTTAATCTCTGACACTCATCTAACTGATGTCACTGCCACAAGGAAGGCAACTTTCGACAATAGGTAGGAAAGGGAACAAGAGCCCAAGGCTTCAAAAGACGAACCTGTGAGTCTAGAGAGAGCCAGATGAGGTCCCATTGTGGAACAGAATACCTACGGGGAGGGAAGAGCCTTTCGAGGCCTTTCAGGAACCTGATGGACATCTCATGCGAGAACACCGATCAACCCTGGATCGGCAGATGAAAAGCCGAGATGGCAGCTCGATGAATCTTGATAGAAGAGAGGGCCAGGCCCTGATTCTTCAGGAGAAGCAGGTATTCCAAGATTGACTGCAGAGAAGAGCGTGTCAGGGAGACACTAAGCAGACACCCAGTGGGAGAACCTTGTCGACTTCACCAGGTAAGTTGCTCTAGTGGAGGGTTTTCTACTTTCCAAAAGGACCTGCTGCACCTCTCTGAAGCAGGCTTGCTCCTCCTGGTTCAATCATGCAGCATCCACGCCGTGAGGTGGAGGCAAGCAAGGTTGGGGTGCAGGAGGCGACCGTGGTCTTGCGAGAGAAGGTCCAGGCAGTGGCCATGGGGGGAAAAGAGGGGGAGGCCTACTGCCAGATCCAACACTCTGTCGAACAAATGCTGGCACATAATGACTCGAACCTTGTCCCTCAAGATTTTCAACAGGACTCTGCTGACGAGTGGGATGGGCGGGAATGCGTACATCAGATCTCCCGACCAGGACAGGAGAAAGGTGTCTGAGAGAGCGCCCTTGCAGGGAGCAAAACTGATGACATTTCCTGTTCTGCCTGGTGGCAAACACATCTACTTGGGAAGTTCCCCACCTCTGGAAAAGCATCTGGACCACTTCTGAGTGGCACGACCACTCATGGTGAGAAAAGAAGGACCTGCTGAGGCAATCTCCTAGTGCGTTCCTGATGCTGGGAAGATGATAGGCCTCCAGGTGGATTGCATGCTGGATGCAGAAATCCCATAGGTGGAGTGCCTCTTGACAGAGGGCCGACTAACGCGCTCCCCCTTGCTTGTTGACGGAAAACAGAGGCCGTATTGTCCATCAGCATTTGAACCACTCGGCTGGATAACTACAGAAGGAAAACCCCGGAGGCTAGGCGAACCGTCCTGAATTCTTTGACATTTATATGCAACGTCATCTCCTCTGCCAACCATTTTCATTGCGTCCACATCAAGCCAATGTGCGCTCCCCAGCAAAGGTCCAAGGCATCCAATATCAGTGACACCAAAGGTTGCGGGCTGTTGAACAGATCCATCCAGGACCGTTCTGGGGTTGGTCCACCATTGCAACGCAGTGAGTACCTCCAGTAGGATGGTGACGACCTTGTCCAGGTGATCCCTGGACGGGGCATAGACCATTGCCAGCCACTATTGAAGGGGGTCGCATCTGGAGCCTCCCATGGTGGACAATGTACATGCACACCACTGTGTGGCCAAGCAGCCATAGGCAGATCCTGGCTGTTGTGAGATCCCTTATCATCGGGAACCTGTCGTGTGGCAGAAATACCTTCAGCCTGGTGGAGTCAAGGACCGCCCCGAGATGGTCAGCAGCATCGTGACGACATCCTGGACCTGGGACCTGGAGTGACCCTTGACCCCGATGCCTGATGGAGTCAAGGACCAACATGCATTTTGTAAACACCCTCGGTGCTGTTGCCAGGCTGAAGGGGAGTGCGCAAATCCCACCATGAAGCTGAGGAAGCGTCTGTGTCCTTAAAATATCACTATAAGAAACTACGCATCCTTCAAGTACGCATCCTTGGCATATCAGTCTCCCAGAACCAGGGAGGGGATGATGGAGGCCAGGGAGACCATGTGGAACTTCAACCTCTTGAGATACTGCAAATAGGGCCTGGATAGACTGTTGGACCTCCACCAACAAACAAGCCCGAGGACTGCAGCCACGCCACCCTTCTCATTGCTATGGCTGAAGCCATGGTCTGCACCGCAGAATCAGCCACATCCAAAGCTGTCTGCAGTGCCGCCCTTGCCACTTCCTGCCCTTCTTCCAGGATAGCCAGGAACTCTTAGGGGGGAGGGATAACTCAGTGGTTTGAGCATTGGCCTGCTAAACCCAGGGTTGTGAGTTCAATCCTTGAGGGGGCCACTTAGGGAACTGGGGTAAAAATCTGTCTGGAGATTGGTCCTGCTTTGAGCAGGGGGTTGAACTAGATGACCTTCTGAGGTCCCTTCCAACCCTAATCTTCTATGATTCTTTCCCGGAGTCTTCCTGGAGGGAGTCAACAAATTTGGCCATCGATTGCCAAATACTAAGATCATAATGGTCCAACAGGGCCTGATGGTTTGCCACCCTGAGCGGTAGGCTTGATGATGAATAAACCTTTCTCCCAAAAAGGTCCAGCTTCTTCGCCTCTTTATTTTTGGGAGCAGCCCCCGGTTGTCCCTGCCTTTCCCACGCAGTGACTGCAGATACTCCTAACAAGTTTGGGGCAAGGTGGGTATAAAGATACTCATACCCTCTTGCAGGCACATAGTATTTGCACTCTGCCCACTTGGAAACTGGGTGTAGCGATGAGGGGGTCTGCCAGAGGGCTTTGGTACTTTTGGCCATCCTTTCATGAACTGGCAACATGACTCTAGTAGGGGCTGCCAAAGATGTCCGAGGGCTCCTTGGTTTCTAGCCCCAAGTTCGAGGCTACCCTCCTCAAAAGCTCCTGATGAGCTTTGGCATTGCCCTTGGTTTCTCTTCAGATCGTATAGATCTTTCGCCTTTTACTAAAGATTTCCATGGAGAGGAACATTTATGAGTTTCTACCCAATTTTTGTGGACCTTAGGTGGGGGCCCAAGGATGGCCTGATCAGGGGATGAGGAAGAGGATGTAGGTGCAGCTGGTCCCACCATCTCTGTGACCTGCTCGACAGTACCTTCCTCCCCCATCTGTTATACATGGGGGGATCCCAAACACGGTGCCCTCCGTCTCAGGCGGGCAGGAGACTGTGGCAGAGGGCTCTTCAGAGACTCCTGATGCAGATTTATGCCCTTGGGACAGCTGCAGGAACCCCGAGTTCCAAGGGTGCCATGGCCTGGGCGATTGACCCTGAGGCCACGATAGTCCTGCTGGTGCCGCGGGGAGGACTGGTGCCACCAATGGAGGACCTTGATCTGTCTGCAGGGGTTCTTGGTCCAACTCTGAACCCTGGGATGAAGGGCCATGCTCCAGAGACCGGGACCATACTGAGGCCAACCAAGTGTCTCCGTCCCAGCAGTGTCCACCACCATGCTCTGAATGTGATCTGTACACAGGCGACAACCCACCACACTGAGATCCCAGTGACCAGCATTGGCGTTTGGCGAATCCATGATGATACCCCTGCGATCTACGCCGAATGCTTCCTGACCAGTGTCAATCCATGGAGTGGGAGCAACAGAGTGACCAATGCCACAGTGTTGAGCATCGACACTGGTACTGCAACTTAGGTCGGTCGGCTGGTGAACAGTACCAAGAGTCCCGATGGAGGCTTTTGCTGGAGCGGTTTCGAAATGAAGGAGAGAGGCTGTGACACTCCTGGTACCAGGGTTGAGCATGCCTCAGTAGGTCTATACCATACTACCGGAGACCGACGCTTCGAGCCCACAGAGCAATGACCGACTCCATAAGGAGCACTTTAAGTCGGATGTTCCACTCTTTCTTAGTGCGAGGCTTAAAGCTCTTGCAGACGTGACATCTGTCATTAATGTGAGACTCCCCTAAACATCTTAAACTGGTGTGGGGGGGTCACTGACCAGCATAGGCTTCCAACAGCAGTTGCACACACACCTAACATGGAATGGACATGAGCAAGCACTTGAAGAAGAATGGTACTGGCTGCAACAAGCCTGGAGTAGAGAGAAACCAGGATTGAGATAGGTTGGAGGAGAATGGGGCAGAAAGAGTCATGCTTGGGGGTGGGCGGGTGGGGGGGAGAGAACAGGCAGAAGGGTCTCTCGCTTCCCTCCCTGGAATGGAACCCAAGATTCCTGAGACTCACCATTCTTCTGTTAGCAAATATCTGTGAAACCCACTAGCAAACAATGTCATTCCCCTCCAATGCTGCTCCATACAGAGAATTACAAGGTACTAATGCTATGTTACTTTGTTAGTTCAAGTACAGATGTGTGTGTGGTGGATCTAAAGGTTCCAACCCTGCTAATGAACCATGTGGGTGTCGATATGATGCCACATAACAGAAATTTTTTTTGTTTGCTTTTTTAAAAAGCTATCGTGTTTCACATATGAAAAATACTTTAAAACATTAAGTCAAGTCAAACACTCAAAAGTTAAAAAATGCCAGAATTGAGGTTACGTATGCAACCTTATTTCTACCCCCTGTGCATACACACTATGACAGTGTCTAAATTACATGATCACATACTATTTTTTCCACATTAACTGCACAGGATGGATCTCCTATGGAGATAAATTTATGTTGTATAGTTAAGGAGAGTTGTCTGTAGGATCCCTGCTTCATTTGTTACAGAAGTTGGAAGGTATGTAGCGTGAATGAGGAAGAGTATTGCATGAAGAGAAAGAAGAGTCTTACGAATATGGCAATCTAATGCTGTCCTGGAGAACCTGATCCTATCCTTGCCTTTGCTACAGAATGCCTATATGATGCTAGGCAAGTTACTTAAACCAAACTTTTCCACAGGTGGACACTAATTCTGTATTCCTCATTTTCTGGGTACCAAACTTGATACCTTAGGGTCTAATCTGCAGAAATGCTGAGCACTCGTAGCTGAAACGGAAATCAGTGGAAGCTGTGTTTTGAATACAAATTGCTTTATAACGTTTCACAGATACTCAGATTCCAAGGTCAGAAGGGATCATTGGGATCATCTAGTCTGACTACGTATATTACCCAGCCCACAGAACTTCCCCAAACTAATTCCTAGAGCAGAGCTTTCTGGGAAAACATGTTAAGTACTCTGCAAAACCAGGTCCTTGGTGTCCAAGTTAGGCACCCAAAATTAGTAGGTATTTATGGCCATAATTTCTCTGCTTCAGTTTCACATCTGTATGATTGGACTAATTCCCACTCATCTCACAGGGTGATGTGAAAATAAATTCACTATGTTTGGGAAGCACTCCAATACTACAGCAATGAGTTCCATAGCAACAAAAATCACACATTTGATCATTACATCAATTGCCTCAGGAAAAAAAAATGGATGGTGAAGTTCTTAAACATCACATTCATCACAATCTCTCCACTACCAAGGGGAGAGCTATACAGTTCCTGAAATCCAACCACTAGATAATGATCAAATCAGTAGAAAAAGGGGGTCCATCATAGTTCTCAACCATAACGACTACATTAACAAGGCCTACCAATAGCTCTCTCATGCTGCCTACTATAAAAAACTCAAAGACGCTCCCGCCCCCCTCCAATTCACACAGGAATTTAAGGATATCATCAAATCCTTCACCAAACAAAACCAGGAGAGACCCTACAACCTCATCCCCCATAAACCCTCCCACAGGGACCTTCTAGATGCTTCCTAAGATACACAAACAAGGGAACCCAGGCCACGCTAACTGAAGAAATACCAGGACTCTCAGAAATCATCCTCAAAGCATTCACTACACAGGCCAGCTTCCTCCAGGATACAACTGACTTCCTCCAAAAACTCTGCATGTTAACAACTTCCCCAGAACTTCATCCTTGCCAGAATGGATATCACTTCCCTATACACCAACAGCTCTCTCAATGACGGCATCCCTGCCTGCCTCAAATATCTACAGGACATTGACAACAATCAGCTATCCACCCCAAAACCATTGCCAAACATCCATTTCACCCTCACCCATAACAATTTTACATTCAACAATAAACACCTTGTCTAAACCCCAGCCATTGGTACTAGGATGGCGGCTCCCCAATATACTAACCTCTTCACAGGCCACCCCAAGGAAGAATTTCTGGACAAAAACACCATGAATAGCATGCATTAAACAAGATCTAGAGCAACATATTGAACAATGAAGAGCAAGGAAAACACAGATGCTGTGACCATTGTCAATCTTATGCACTGAACGAGGCAAGGGTCCTGTGAACAAGTAGCATATGATCACGTAATTGAAGACTCAGGCTTTGTCTACACTAGTACTTTTGTCGGCAAAATTTTTGTCAGGTGTGGAAAAAACCATTCCCCTGACCGACAAACGTTCCATTGACAAAAGCGCTGGTGTGGACTGTGCTATGTCGGCATGAGAGCATCTCCTCCTGACAAAGCTACCACCACTCATTGGTGGTGGTTTCATTATGCTGGTGGGAGAGCTCTCTCACACTGGCATAGAGCAGCTACACAGGAGACCTTACAGCGGTGCAGCTGTGCCGCTGTAAGGTCTGTAGTGTAGACATAGCCTAACACGGGGGGAGGGATAGCTGAGTGGTTTGAGCATTGGCCTGCTAAACCCAGGATTGTGAGTTCAATCCTTGAGGGGGCCACTTAGGGATCTGGGGCAAAATCAGTACTTGGTCCTGCTAGTGAAGGCAGGGGGCTGGACTTGATGACCTTTCAAGGTCCCTTCCAGTTCTAGGAGATAAAAAATTAAAATAATGGAGATATCCTATTTTTAATTTTTAACATAATCTATATCTATCAACAGGGGAGCCAAATTAAGGATACAAAGGAAATCTTAATTCTGGCATTTCCTAACTTTTGAGTATTTGACTTTCCTATCTTAATAACATTATTTTAATGTAGTTGTGTGTGTGTACTCACAATTCTATATATATCATCTGAAGAGCATACAGCATGAGCAAAGCAGTGTCAGAAGCACCAAATCATCAAATTGCAGTAGGATGGGTCCTTACACAGTCTTGTATTCTGTGTGGCTCTATCTTCAGTAGAGATTTAACTCAATCACAAGTTTTCTTGTTAACGCACTTTGTTCAGACACGAACACTCTTCAGTCATGCCATAACCATGCCACATCCAGTAGTCACCACTCTGAGATACACGGCAAAACACAAAAGTTAACAAAAAGCAAGACAAGCGAACTTGAGGCATCTGCAGTGAAGACACATGGCCATGATCAACCACAACAACTGATGATCCACCAAACTTTTCCAAAAGTCTCCCTGGCACCAAGTGTCCTATCTGCAATCTATCTATGCTGTCTCCTACCTATATATGGTTCTACTCAGTATCTTTGTACCCACACTGCTTGCTTCAGTCATCTCTTGTCAGATACAGCAGTGAGAACGCCCAACAAGACTATTCAGCATATCAGAACAAAGTCACCTGGCTGTATGCCAATAACAAAGCCAGGACCCAGAAGAGGGCTGCCCAACAGTATTACAAGATGGCTCGGAAACTGTTGGCTGATTGTGGGAAATCAACCAAACCAAACAATACTGTAGAGAAAAGATCAAGGGGCTCGATGTGAGCTACCACGGGGCCAAGGATAATAATTCCAAGTTCAGTGCTACCCTGATGAGCTAGACTAAGTGCTGAGTAACATCCCCAGCAAACATCTCCATGTCAGGCTAGCCTTATCTGTGGAGTTGGGATGAGTGCAGATTTGCATATTGGACATGAAACTCATCCCAACAGCTGTGAGCAACCAAATCTGTGATTTGAAGATCTCTGCTCCAAATCACAGAATCACTTCCATGAACTGGCCCTGGTGAGCACAGTCAGGTGGAGGACACCCACACAGAGGAACTAGAGGACACACCACCTCAGTTTGATGAGATGGGCACAGCTATTATTGTTACTAAGGATGGTTAAAAAAAGGTTTGGGTGAGTTTTAGTCTATAATCCCACATCTTGCTTTAGCTGGAGAGAAATGCAGCCCTATTATGCATGCCTCTCCGTTCTTTGCTACCCCCCCGTCTCCTCTTCCTAATCAACCACACTGTTCAATATGGTGGACAAGTGGAGGTTGTAAATGATCAGCTGCATACAGTGGCTGATATAAGTAACAATTTATTAACAGAAAAAAATTGCATGAGTGTGAAAGCCTTGAAAGTTAAAAAAATTATAGCCAGAGCCCTAGCAATATATGGCTTGCACAAACACAATCCTTAAATGCACCACCACAAATACCACAAGAACAGACAGCACTTAAGGCAACACCTGGCATCATCCTCTCACTATGCAGCTACCTGACTGCAGATCTTACGTCGCCCTATTCCTAGGAGTAGTAAAGTAGACTTTTTCACTCAGTAGAAATTTGAGCTGTTCTAAAAGATTTCTGGGCAACACAAGCCTCCTTCTGTCTTTCCTGTATCTCACAAATTCCCTCCAGTCATTTATCACTCTATCTGGTACAAGAGACAAAGACTTCCCTCCCATAAATCAGAAGGTCGCCACACTGAGGCCTGGAATTAACATTTCTCTCTTCCAGTCTGAGATCTCCAACAGAACCACATCATCTAACAGCACAGCAGTCTGGAGTAAGTCTGAAATAATCACTAATGCTTCTGTTTTACTGGGACTGCCCCCCTTTACGAAAAGTCTCCCATATTAAAGAGAAAAATTTGGGGGCATGGTAAGATTCTGTAAATTTACCATTCTTTTCCTGGGAAAATGTTTTAAACAAGTTTGGAATGGAGCAGAAACTAGCTAGAAATGACATTTGAAATGAAAGTTGCAAATTTTTTATTCACAGCTGCATAGAAAGTGTTTAAAATCATAGAAACATTAAAAGACATTCAAACTTTTCTTAGAAACCTGTGTTAGTGTCAGATTCAGTGAGGGAGGGGAGGAGACCACTCCAAGGAAACCACTCAGTGACCCAAAGGCTGCAGGATCTCTGGGACAAGTGATATAGGACCAGGACTACTCCTGGGGGGAATTCTGCGCCAAAAAAAAAACAAAAAAAATCAGAAATTCTGCATATTTTACTTATCAAAATAACACTACAGAATCACGCCGGTCTCAATTATTCTGGTAATTTATTTCAAAATACCCGTTATCAAGTATGTCTGTAGCAATACAGACACACACAAAAATTGAAGACGGGGACAAACCTGGGAGTTTGAGGTGAAGATAATCCAAGATCTACTGCAGCAAGGCCTGCTCAGCACGGATACGTCATTCCGAGGCCCAGCACATGAACCTTTTCCACTTGGCCAAGTAAGCTGCTCTGGTGGTGCTACCCAACAAGACCTGCTGAACCCAGGCCAAGCATTCCCATTCATCCACATTTTGCCATACAGTACGCCGTGCTGTCAAGTGTAGCACTGCCAGGTTCAGGTGCAAAAGACTGCCTTGGTTCTGCGACAGCAGATCCGGCAAAAGAGGTAGCTACCAAAAGGTACAGCAGCATGCCGAACCAGTGCTGGCAAGGCCATGTGGGGGCAATCAGGATAATCTTCGCCCTGTCCTGTTTGATCTTCATGAGGACTCTATGAATCAACAGCACTGGCAGGAAGGCATACATCAGGGCCCCTGACTACAGGAGAAACATCTAACAGGGAGCCCCTGTCCATCCCCCAGATCGAACACGTGCCATTTCCTGTTCTGCCTGGATGTAAACAAGTCCACCTGGGGAGTTCCCCATCTCTGGAAGATTGTACTCACCACCTCCAGATGGAGTGACCACCCGTGGCAAGACGAGAAGGTCCTGCTGAGGCGATCTGCTAATACATTCCTGGTCCCGGGCAGGTGCGCGGCTACCAGATAAATGGCATACCACACCCAAAAGTCCCAAAGGCAGAGAGCTTCCTGAAAAAGGGCCAATGACCTGGCTCCGCCCTGCTTGTTGATGTAATACATCATGGTGGTATTGTCCATCAGGACCTGCACCACCTTGCCCTTCAAGTGGGGCAAAAAAGCCTGGGAGGCCAGGCGACCCGCTCTGAGCTCCCTGACGTTGATATGGAGGGCCAGATGGGCTCCCCAGCCCAGGTCTGAAGCAGACATCAGGGTCAGCAACGGGGACGTGAAAGGAACTCCCTCCAGCACCAGCCCGGGATCCAGCCACCAATCCAGGGATGACTGGATGTGATCCAGCACCCTGACTACCTGGTCTATGTCGTGTCTTTTGGGAATGTAGATCGACGCCAGCCATGCTTGCAGACGTCAGAGATGGAGCCGAGCATGACTGACCATGTATGTACATGTGGCCCAACAACAGTAGGCAGATGCAAGCCATGGTGAGCGGGTGGTTCTTCACATGGGAGATCAGGTCCAACATGGCCTGAAAATGCACCTCTGGAAGGAAGGGTCTGGCTCGCATGGAGTCGAGGACTGCGCCAATGAACTCTATCCATTGCACTGGCCTTAAGGTGGATTTTTTGTCATGTATCAACAGGCCCAGGCCACGGAAGGTGGAGTGCACCAGATTGAGGCTCCTCTGCACTTGTTCCAGAGATCTGCCCTTCATGAGCCAATTGTCAAGATACGGGAAGATCTGGATTCCTCAATGTCTCAGGTAAACGGTCACTGGTGCCATACGTTTTGTGAACACCCTTGGGGCCAAGAAGATGATGAAGGGCAGCGCCGTGAACTAGAAATGGTGGCCGCACACTATGAAACTGAGGAAACATCTGTGTCCTTGAAATATGGAAATAAGCATCCTTCAAGTCGAGGGCAGTTTACCAGTCTCTTGGACCCAGGGAGGGAATGATGGAGGCCAGGGAGACCGTGCAAAACTTCAACTTCATGAGACAGCCTTGTTGAGGAGTCACGGGTCTAGAATTGGTCTGAGGCCCCCTTTTGCTTTCAGGATTAGGAAGTAGTGGGAGAACCCCTTTCCTTCCATGTCCCATGGGACCTCCGCCACCACCCCCAAATGCAGTAGGCTCTCGACCTCCTGAACGAGGAGTTGCTCATGAGAAGACTCCTGAAGAGGAACAGGAAAGGGCGGGGGGGGGGCAAGAATTACAGGGTATAGACTCGAGATGCTATCTCTATCACTCAGAGGTCCAAGGTGACCCGCGACCAGGCTGAACAGTAGGGACGGAGATAGTTGAGGAAAGAACCAGATGGATCTGGGGAGATGACTACGCTCAAAAGCAACACCCCACCCTCAAAATAGTATTTTTGGCCCCCTGGATGCTTTGCTGGAGCGGGCTATGTGGGTGAGCAGGAGGAGGAACAGCAGCGATGACTAAAGCTCGCATCTCTATCCCTTCTCCTTGCAGTCCCTCGTTGAGGCTGCCATGGCCTTGGCAGCAAGGGCGTCCGGAACTGCTTCCTTGCAGACTACGGCGTACGCATACCCAGCAAGCAAAGGGTGCCACAAGTGCCCTTCAACCCATGCAGCCTTGCGTCCATGTGCTCCACAAAGAGTCAATTCCCATCAAATGGGAGATCCTGGATTGAGGTCTGAATTTCTTGGGAGAGGCCAGCAATCTGAAGCCAGAAGCTGCGCCTCATGACCATCGCCGATACGACCACCCTAGCCGCCGATTCAGCCATGTCCCATGCCATCTGAAGAGAGCACCTTGCTGCCGTGGTACCCTCCTCCACCAGGTTGCCAAATTCCTGGGCCAGAGCTTGTGGGAGGGACTCCATGAACTTATGGAGGGAGTCCATAAGTAAAAATTATATCTGCCCAAGAGAACCTGGTGGTTTGCCACCTGAAATAACAGGCTGGCTGTCTAATAAATTTGCCTCCCCAAAAGGTCCAGTCTTTTAGCATCTTTATTTTTGGGAGTTGAACTGTTTGCCCCTGCTTGTCCTTTTCGTTGCCGCAGAGATGACCAGTGGACCTGGATGTGGGCGGGTATATAGGTACTCAAACCCTTTGGCTGGGACAAAGTACTTCTTTTCAGCCCTTTGAAGGTGGGAGGGATGGGGTTTGCCAGAGGGCCTTGGCAATTTTCAAGACCCCATCATTGCACTGGTAGTGCAACACAGGCAGGGGTAGAGGCTGAGAGCACATTGAACAAGGTTTCCATCGGCTCAGCCATCTCCTCTACCTCTAGGCCCAAGTCATCAGCCACCCGTCAAAGCAGGGCTTGGTGTTCTTTAAAATCATCTGGTGGGCTAGCCCTTGAGGGTCCTTCCACCTCCTCATCTGGGGATGAAGACAATGATTATATAGCTGGGGGAGAGGAGTTTTGGGGTGGGCACTGGCTCCTCTACCCCAACCTCCAAATGCATTTCCCGCACCAAGCCCAGTGCTGTCAACTGTTACTCTGAGGCAGTGGCCAGTGAGTGGTGCGAAGGGGGCATCGGCATCACAAGCGTGCCCAATGCACTCCAATAGGGCTACTGTGCTGGCTGCTGGCCGTGTTGCCAAAGCGATGCCGTAGAAGTTGACGCTGCCTCCGGTGCCCAATCGCGTCAGTGATGCTCGGCAAGAGGCTAAACTGCCTCTCTGTGCCAGAGGAAACCCTTCTTGGCAACCACGGTGGAGCCGTCGATGCCTGCATTTGTCAGCTGACCGGCGCTGCTGGAGACCAACGCTTCAAATATGAGGACCAGGGGAACTGGTACTGCAATGGAGATCATTCCCACAGAGCAGGTGATGGGGACCTGCGCTGAGAAGACAACTGGCGAAAGGGTGAATTGAATGTGGTGCCGGTGATCTAGAGCGAGCCCCTGAGGATCTGGGCTGCGAAGCTGGAGATCTGCGGTGCAGAGATGGAGAGTGCTAGCTCAGCTCGGATTGGTGGCGCTCAACTGTCCTCTGCGGGGGTCTTGGTGGCTGGTTTGCCCTTGTAGGGAGCCTTTGCCGCTTCCTGCAGCACTGGTAGAGGCCTCTGCTCTCTAGGCGCCAGGAGAGCCTGGGAAGGCGTTGATCCCGCCACAAGTCTGGGTTCCCTCCCACTCCCAGAAGTCAGCAGTGGATCCTCTGGGGGGCTAAGGGCCTCCACTGGGGAGGTACATATATATGGCTCCAGTGTGGGCGGGTGGCCTGAACTGGGTCCTTCGCCAGATATCCATGGCCTTTCTTACCCAGTGCCAGGGAGATGTGTTTCTTGGTCTTCCTTCTGGGCACCGGCAACGGAGAACGGTGCTGGGCAGAACCCGGTGCCGGGAATGCGCTATGCACCGAGGCCGAGATACTATGGGCAGAGTCCAGCTGGGACGGCTCAGAAGCCTGTTGGAGCGCAGCCCTCATGAGGAGGGCCCTCAAATGGATATCGTGCTCTTTCTGGGTCCTGGGTCAAAAGCTTTTACAGATACAACACTTGTCCTTCACATGTGATTCCCCCAAGCATTTAAGGCAACCGCTGTGGGGGTCACAGCCTGTTGCAGTCCGAGCAGGGCTTAAATCCCAGAGACTGGGGCAAAGTCCCCAATGGGACTCTAACTTCTAACTACACTTAGCAACTACTTAACACCAACTACTATAAACTATTTACAAGGCCCTAAGGCTCAAAGTCAGAAAAGACAAAACCACTAGTCCAACCACCATGGACAGTAAGAAGGAACTGAGAGGGTGTAAGGCCAGCAGCGCCTGATATACCGTCGCATGAGTGCAGCACTCAAGGGAGCGCCACAGCTGACCCTAAGGATACTGCTAAGGCAAAAATCTCTGACAACCACGCATGTGAGCGCATGCACACCTAGAATGGAATCAACATGAGCAAGTACTCGAAGAAGAAACAACAGAACCTCTAAGAAGGAGGTTAGCTAAGAGAAACGGAACCTAAAGATGAAAGCTCAGCCATACATCCAGGCTGCAATTCAGACCCACTGAATGTGATACTCAGCGTTCTCAACTGCTGCGAAGAATGGCTTTGACATGTCATGCAACACAGGGGCGAGGGAGAAATATGAGAGCAAAATGGCTACAGTAGAAGCTGTCTCCTGTGCATAGGGAAAGATTTATATTTGCGAATAGCCACTGCTCTGCACGATGTGCAGGAGCTGGTCATGGTAAGATCACTGTTTTTAAAGACCTACATCATTCAATTAAAACTAGGTGCAAACCAGGTTATATGTTATTTCACAAGTGCCTGAGCTAAAGCAGGTTTCAGCACCAAACAAAATAAACTAAGAAACAGTTTTTTTTTCTTTTCCAGCAGTGCAGTTCACAGGAACATCACAGCAGTAGAAAGCTTAACATGGGTGTGAACTTCAATATCATAGATGTCTGATGAATCTGAAGAGTCTTCAGCTACAGAATAATATGAACACTGTACCAAGAATATGCCAGCCCTTTGGGAGAACAGAAGCTGGCAAGAATAAAGACTAACCCTGCTTGGCACTAAGTAGTGTCTCATTATTACAGATTATATAAAACACTGGCAACTGACCAATGCCTAGCTCCCAAATTATCTGCAGCCAAGGAAAGTACTTTAGTCTGTGTTAGTTAAAAATATTCTACTTTTTGTCCTTAACTTGCTAGGAACAGTTATTTTTAGTAAGAACCCAATCAACCTTATCAAAATCAAGCATCAAAAATAGACTGGAGAAACACTGGAAGCAAACACTATTTTTAGCTGCTCTGTCTATTCCCTGCAGTTACCCACCAAATTCTGACTGCACAGCCCATGCATGAGTGCTTAGTTATTCTAGGCAGATCCTCCTCGTGACCCTTTTTTCCCTGAACACCTGAATGCAGAAAACACTCGATTGATTAAAGATTAATACTGCCGCAAACTGTGACAGCTGCCTTTCGTCTGAGTGCTTTTGGGGAGGGGGAGAATATGGAATGACAGAGCTTGCATCAGTATTCCTCTTGGGGATCTATTACATGGAAAGAAAATTGCTATTTCAATTCCCTTTTGTTGCTAAAAATAGGAGCCCAATTGATTCAAGCAAACAGGGCACCGGTTTAGCAATGCCAAATTTAGAAACCACTGAAGTCCCTAAGAGTGAACACTAACGCAGTCTAACACATGCCAGCTCATATTTAACAAAGAACAAAAAAGATAAGCATGCAGACTGCAAGTTAATAAGACAGCAGCAACTCCCTGCATTTTTATTAAAGAAAAACAGAAAACTTGGTGCAAAAATAAGACAAATGTGATTTCCACTATTGATTTTACTCATTTAAATAGCTAATCATTCAGCAGAAAAATTACAGGCACTCAGTAAAAACCTAGAAATTGTATAGGTTTTTTCCACAGATGAAAAGTATCTCTATATAAGACATACGACATACATGTAAACAGAAGGCTCAGTCCAACAGCCTAATGAGCAAGCTTTGAGTAGTCAGGCTAGGGAATGAGGTTCAGTTCCCAAACTCAGCCACCTATTTGCTACCATGGCTCTGTTCTTAGTCCCATCCTCCTCACACAATTTATCCTTCAGCGACCTCACCGCTCTCATGGAATTCATCACTATCCCAATTCCAACAACTCAAATATATTTCTCCACTCCTGACCTGGGATGACTCATCATATCAAGCTCAACATAGCCAAAACAATTCATAATCTCTTAAAGACAGAGAACAGAGGTCAGAGTCCGAGTTTAAGGTGAGAAGGGACCTCAAGATTATCTGCTCTAGCCTCCTGTATATTACAGGCCACCAACACCACCCAGCACCTACACACTAACCCCAACAAATGAAATTTGACCAAAGTTGTACAGCTCAACTGTTATGTGCCACAGGGAGAGAACAGGAGGGACCAAGGCCTGAGATAGCAGAGTGTAACTGTCAACATCAGCACCATCCACCATGTCACTCAGGCTTACAATTTAGTGGTCATCTTGACTCCCCCCTCGCCTTCCTTCTTACAGGCTGAGATGTGAGATTGGACGGAAGGAAACAGGAAGGCAGACTGATGAGTCAGTGTACTGATGGTAGCTTAGGCCCTAGCAGTGAGATCATCCAGAGAGCAACAGGGAGCATAAGAGACACCCCTGTGAGATCCCTTCAGAAAGTGGAGAGAAAAAGGATCCATGAATAAAGAGATGCTAAAGAAAAAGCCAGAGAGGTGAGCAAATCAGGAGAGGGCAGTATCATGAAAGTTAAGGGATGATAAGATGTTACATAGGAAGGAGTGACCAGTGTCAAAAGCAGCAAGCACATCAAGGAGGGTGAGAATGGAATAGAAACCCTGAGATTTGGCCAGGATAGGAAAGACACCTAGGTAAGAGCAATTTCACTGGAACAGAGAAGGTAGAAATCGGATTGCAGGGTATGCAGGATGGAAACTTGAGGCAACAAATGAAGGGAGCACATTTGAGGAGTTTAAAGATGAAAGGAGATAGGAAGTAGCTGGAGAGGAAGTAAGATGAAAGATCTTGTATTTTTTTTATTTATATAATACACACACATACACACACACTTCCTACTGCCCCTCCTCTAGAACCAGACTCAGATTTTCAGTTGTCTCCTCCACAACTGAAAAACACCATGAATTAAAATACTCTGAGCAGCTAACATACAGCACGTTACATAACAACACGAGGATTACAGGCAATTACCAGTGCATGAAAAGTCAAGCTCTATTCTCACCTC
Organism: Mauremys reevesii; assembly: GCF_016161935.1. NCBI lineage: Eukaryota > Metazoa > Chordata > Testudines > Geoemydidae > Mauremys > Mauremys reevesii. The sequence continues at coordinate 75,563,333 of NC_052626.1, forward strand.
ATCATTTTTATTTAAGCCATTCAAACATGTCTCCATTTCAACAGATCAAAGAATAAGTTACTTTGAGCCCACCTAAGGCACAACTCCAGAGTGAAAAAAGGGATAAAGGAGCTCAGGAGAACTGTTAGTTTCTCAAGGAAGGAATATTAAAGGCACAACTGCAAACTATCCCAATGTGGAGGAAAGATGGGAAGAATAGCAGGAGGCCAATATAGCTCAATCAGGAGTTCTTTAATAACTTGAAAATCAAAAAGGAATCTTACAAAAAGTAGAAACGGATGAATTGCTAAAAAGGCGTACAAAAGAATAGCACTGGCATGTAGGGACAATATCAGAAAGGCTAAAGCACAAAATAAGTTACATCTAGGCATGGATATAAAAGACAATAAGAAGAGGTTCTTTAAATACACATTAGAAGCAAGAGAAAGAGGAAGAAAAAGCATAAGTCCTCTACTTGGCAGGGAAGAGGAGCTAAAAACTGATGACATCAAGAATGCGGATGTATTTAATGTCTATTTTGCTTCACTCTTCACTAAAAAGATTAATGATGACCAAATACCTAACAAACACAAGCCAAAATAGGGAAAGAAAAGATTAAAAAATTGTTCAGTAATTAGATATATTCAAATTGGCAGGGCCTGATGAAATTCATCCCATGGTACTTAAGGAACTAGCTGAAGCAATCTTGGAACTGCTGGTGATTATCTTCAAGAGTTCCAGGAGGACGGGTGAGGTCCCAAAGCACTGGACAAGGGCACACTTAGCATTTAACTTTAAAAAGGGGAACAAAGAGGTCCCCAGGTATTATAGATCAGGCAACTTAACTTCAATATCTAGAAATATCATAGATTTGTCAAGGACAATTCATGCCAAACAAACCTAATTTCTTCTTCGACATGGTTACTAGCCTACTGGATGCAGGGATGCAGTAGATGTATTATATCTTGGTTACAGTAAGGCTTCTGATACAGTGCCACATGACATTCTCATAAGCAAACTAGGGAAATATGGAGCAGATGAAGTTACTATAAGGTGAGTGTACAACTGGTTGAAAGATCATAGTAAAAAAGTAGTTATCAATGGTTTGATGTCAAATTGGGAAGGCATATCTGGTGGGTGTCCCACAGGGGTCAGTCCTAGGTCCAGTGCTAATCAATATTTTCATTAATGACTTGGACAATGGAGTGGAGCATATGCTCATAAAATTTGCAGAGGACACTAAGCTGGGAGGAGTTGCAAGCACTTTGGAGGCCAGGATTAGAATTCAAAATGCTCTTGACAAATTGGAGAATTGTCCGAAATCAACAAGATGAAATTCAAAAGACAAGTGCAAAGTACTTCAGTTAGGAAAGAAAAATCAAATGTACAACTACAAAATTGGGAATAGCCGGCTAAGTACTGCTGAAAATGATGTGGGGGTTATGATGGATCACAAATTGAATCAGTCAGCAATGTGATGCAGCTGTGAAAAAGAATAATATTCTGGGGTGTATTAACAGGAGTGTCGTATATAAGACAGGGGATGTAATTGGTGCCAAGTAAAGTGGGACAGCAAGGCCTCAGTTGGAATGCTGGGTCTGGTTCTGGGAGCCACACTTTAGGAAAGATGAGGACAAATTAGAGAGAGTGTCAGAGAAGAGCAACAAAAACAAAAAAGTTTTAGAAAACCTGATTGATGAGGAAAGATTTAAAAAACTGGGCATGTTTAATCTTGAAAAAGAAAACTGAGGGGGTATCTGATCACAATCTTCAAACATGTTAAGGGCTGTTGGAAACAGGACAGTGATCAATTGTTCTCCCTGTCTGCTGAAGGGAGAACAAGAAATAATGGGCTTAATCTGCAGCAAAGGAGATTTAGTTCAGATATTAAGAAAATCTTTCCAACTATAAGGGTAGTTAAGTACTGGAATCAGCTTTGAAAGGAAGTTGTGGAATCCCCATCCTTGGCAGCTTTTAAGAATAGGTTGGAAAAACACACCTCAGGAATGGTCAAATTTTACTTTGTCCTGCCTCAGAGCAGGGAGGCTGGTCTTGGTGATCTCTCGACGTCTCTTTTCTCCTAGGGGCATTCTGCGCCTAAAAATTCTGCAAATTGTATTGGTCAAAATAACACTACATAATCATGCCAGTTTCAATTATTTTGGTAATTTATTTCGAAGTACCTGTCAGCAAGTATGTCTGTAACAATACTGACACACACAAAAATTCCCCCAGGAGTAGAGCGTTAAAGAAATCCATATGACAACCCAGTTCCTATTTCTCTGCCCCCTTATCCTCACCCCCCACCCCAGAGTCCAACCAGGAGGCCAGAAACCCACAATCTCTCCCAGCCCACAGCCCAGCCACAGGAGCACCCCTCAGCCAATACACCCAAAGCTCCTTTCCAGAGAGCTCAGCCCAGCCGCACCCCTCTCCCCCCCCAGACAGATACTGACACACACACCCCTCAAGCCCAGCTGTGGAGCCCCCCTCCTCCCCACCAAGCCCAGCCAGGGGGCCCCCTCTCGCCCAGATACCCACCCTCCCCTTCAGAGGCCAGCCGTGGATCCCCCCAGCCCAGACACCCACCCCCTTCACCCAGGGATACAGAGGAAGAAAAAGCCTGATGCTTAGGTCCAGGCTTACATGGTGTTTCCTGCGTGCTACCCTCTTAGAGTTGCCAGGCATCTGGTTTTAAATTGGAACACCCGGTTGAAAAGGGACCCTAGCAGCTCCGGTCAGCACTGCTGACTGGGCCATTAAAAGTTTAGTTGGCGGTGCAGGCAGGCTCCCTATCCAGCTCCACATGGCCCCTGGGAAGCTGCTGACATCTCCCTTTGGCTCCTAGGTGGTAAGATGGCCATGGGGGCTTTGCATGCTGCACCAGCCGCCAGCACCAGCTCAGCAGCTACCATTGACCAGGAACCGCAGGCAATAGGAGTCGCGCAGAGCCACGTGGCCTAGGAGCCAGAGAGAGATGTCACTGCTTTCCGGGAGCCACCTGAGGTAAGCGCCACCCGGAGTCTGCAACCTGAATCCCCTCCTGCACCCCAAACCCAGCCCCACCCCAGAGCCCGCATCCCCAGCCAGACCCCTCGCCCTCTCCTGCACCTCAACCCCCTGCCCCAGCCCAGAGCCCTCTCCTGCACCCCAAACCCCTCATCCCCTCTCCCACCCTGCCCCAGCCTAGTGAAATGAGCGAGGGTGGGGGAGAGTGGGGGCTGGCCTCGGAGAAGGGGCAGGGCAAGGGCAGGGCAAGGGTGTTAGGTTTTTTGCACATAGAAAGTTGCCAACCCCACACCCTCTCCTTCCTTCAGGGCAGGCAGGGAACTGCAGCTGCCAGGAACCCTCGAGCTCCCTCTCCCTCTCCCTCCCCACAACAATGTCTTCTATGTGCGAGTTGGTTCTGCCGGGTCCAGTGGCCCCTAGTGTCAGCTAGCAGCACTGCAGCCCATTTCTGTGGTGGAAAGGAAATTCGGCATGCACAATGTTAATTTCTGCAAAATTCTGCATTGTGCAGTGGCACAGAATTCCCCCAGGAATATCTCTTCCAACTCTACATTTCTATGATTCCATGACATCAGTGGAAAAAAGTCCAAAAAGGCAACTGTTCAGATATAGTTTTATTGAAGCAGAAAATATAAGTAACATCATCTGCAAAAAATCATGCAACTTTCAACCCGTGAAAAGGTGATTTCTTGCCTTATGTAACAGAAATGCCACTCATGGTAGAGTATACGGTCTCAAACTGCTTTTGCACTTTTCAGAATGCTTCTACCTAGCCACTTCCAAATGCCATTAATTCTCCTTTGTACTCCTTCATGGAAATTATCACTTTAAATCACTCCATGCATGTTTTATTTACATTGTACTAGTGCCTAGGAACACCACTCATTGAGTAGGACACCTCTGTGCTTGTACAAACAGTACAAAAAGATGGTGCCTACCTCAGAGCTTACAATCCAAAAATACAGACACTAAATATATTGTAAATCTCTTCTCCCAATCTCTCCCTAAAACCTACTTCTTCCACAAAGCCTGTCAATGATTGCCTATATAAAATTCCAAAATTTCTACTCGTGACTATGTACCATCACCTAGTGTACTTTGTGTGCCTGAACTGTACAGCCTGTATAAAACTACACTGTGCAGCTCCTTGAGGGGAGGAACACATTTGTTAGTACCATGTCAAGCACACTGCTCTCAATAAAATGAATTATAAAATGATAGGGAGGAGACTTATTAGGTCATCTAGTTAAGGACTTGTCCTTGCAGTGTAGTTTTTAGTGCTTAGCTCAATACAATTTTAGTGTTTCAAGCAATAAGACTTACACTACTTCCCTTAGAAGGTTATCTTCTAGTTTAAGATCTCACCATCAGCCTAAAATGTCCCTTGAAACAAGGAATAATGGGGTGGTATTAAATACTCTTTTACCAGAGTGTACTAGCCACTTCGCAATATCCCAAATATGAAATGTCACCTCACCTCACCACAGTTTGTATATCACAACAGAATACCGTTCCAAAATATCTAGAATAGCTTCTTAACCATATAGACATATATATCTCTTATGCATCCCAAGTTTGTGTTTTTCACAAAGGATTTTTCTCAAAAGAAATGCCACTCTAAGATCAATGTGCTTTTTGGGGAACAAAGATGGAGGTCAGACTGGGGAGACATAACTAGGCATCACAATCCATTTATTTTTCCCTCACGTGCCTTCAGCTCTATGCACGAGAACAGTTCACCCATAATACACAATAAGTGGAGCTGCGTAAGCAGCTGCGTACAGAAGAAGATGAATGAACTGTGTGACGCTAAAGATCTGTGGATTCAAGAATCTAATGCATGAATTGATATCAAGCTCCCCATCCCCCTCAAGACTTGTATACAGCACGACCTAAAAGGAGAGGACAGAGGTGAAAAAAATCTGGTGTCTCTGACACCTTTATAAAAAGTGATGGCCTGTCACCCAGACGCTGATGAATATTTTTACAGGATAAAAATGGCAACCGAGAGTCTAAAAATAAAACGCTGTGCTGCAGACCTGTCTGGTTCAGCTACACCACTGGAATACAAACACACTCCCTTGCTGGTATCTTGACTAAGATTTCACAATGATGAAGAAGGGGAAAAAAATGTAGAACAAACCTTTTATTTACAGGAGTAGAAATTTTTACATGGATTTTAGATTAGCATGATCTTTTGCTTGCATTGTACAATTACAATTTAGTTTTATAATGGAATTTTTTTAAAAACTGATTGATACGACAGTCAAATTACCTCATACTGTTTAAAAGAAAATTCCTCCACAGCCTCCCCAAATACAAGAGTATATTTATCAGTATCTTGTGGATTAATTTATAATAGCAATTAGTTATGATCCCCCCCAACACACACAAAACTACACTGTCTTAATGTCTATACTAAAATCGCCAAACATTCTTTGAGATGGAAGGAAAAACCTACTATTTCATTTTGCACCAGAACTTAGAATAAAAAGCTATTAGCTAAAATGTATGAGTGACCATCGTTCTCTAGAAACACTAATTTATCAAGTCTCTCCACACTGCAGACAAGCTGTCTTATGCAGTAAAGTTTCTATTCTTGGTAAGTGATGCAATAGCTGTAAGGGCTCTCCCAGAACCCTTCATTTAACAAAATCAAACTATGAAATAATGTTATAAGATGCCTAATAAACCTGCATTATGTCACCTTCCCATGCCCTACATCCACACAGTAAAAACCCGTTTTCAAAAGTAGAATCATTCAGTGAAAATCTGAATTTCACACAAAGTGTAAGTATATATATTCATTAGAGAATATAACTTTACTGCACATCACAGGAGAAAGTTGCATATCACTGTATGGGGATTTTCTGACCTCTAACTTTGTTAGAATATGAAACAGCTTGGTTCCTTTTCTAAATTTCTGTGAAAACATCCAAAAACCATCCAGAGCCAATACAAGGTCTAATACTTTCAAAAGCTAATTCTATTCTTAGAGATCTCTTCAAAAATTATTTATAACTGAGATGCACTTTCCCTATGTGACTGCATATATTTTAACAGCTAAACCATTTCAAGACGAGAAAAGTTTTAAAAACTCTAAAATAAAAGAGTCGTCTATGCCAATCTACATTTCACAAACACAGTACTCTTAAGTCTAAAGCTAGATCCACAAACTGTTTGTCTGCAGTACATTACATTTCCCTTTGACATCTGATCTGGTACTGGAAAGCATGGCTCCTATACATTTTTTTAAAATTCCTGCTTCCTGTTTTAAGCAGGCTGAAAGAGTGGAGGAACATCAGGACTTACACATGAAGAAATGCAGTATGCCAGTTGCTAGTGATACGATACTCTGCAGAATTTGAGTATTTTGTCAATGGGAGCATAAGGCAGCTTCTAAGCAAATCAGACCTTTGGTATATCTAGCCCAGTATCCTGCCTGCATCACCTGATGCCCTAAGGCAGTGGTCCCCAAATTATTTACCTGCCCCCTCCCCCCCCCCCGCCACAGTTAGGAACCATGGCTGGGGTGGGAGGCAGGGGCCGAAGCCAGGGCCACAGCTGGGGGGTGGGTTTGGGGCCAGGAGCGGGGCTGCGTCTGGGGGGCAGTGCTGGGGCCAGGAACAGAGCTGGAGCAAAGCCAGGCTGGGCAGTGCACCCTCCCCGCCCCCCCATGGGGGCTAGCCTGGGCCCTGCTGCACCCCCACCCCCCAGTTTGGGGACCACTGCCCTATGGAGAGTACTTTAAAAAAAACCACACATCATACCTGGCCAATTAGTGCAATGCTATTAATATGTACAATATAGGAACAGGGTGTTTCCAATCCTTGCACACAGTCAGTTTATGCTCTGAAATGAGAAAGTGATTACCCTTACCACTGTCAGTATATGCGTAACTACAAGTTATTAATAGCCATAAAACAATATTTAAAAATTCTATTTATATTTGCATCTTAACCTCAAGCAGCAGTGAATTCCACATGCTGACTATCCAAAACAAAGCATTTATTTTAAGTTTATTACATTTCTGTCACCACAAAGTAACAAGCTTTCAAAAACTGCAGATGTAGGAATATGCTTGAGAGTAATGGGAGTATACTTGTGGGTGCTCTCACAGCCGTCCTGTTTTAAAATATATTTCCCAAACTTCCCCCACCCCTGGAGATTCTCTTGTGCTGTGGGTGAGAAGGAAGATGTAGTAAAAAGGAGCAGCTGAGTTTTTTGACTTCTCCCTTGATTATTTTGAGCAGCCAAGTTCCTCAGTTTTTCTGTGATGTTTCCCTTGTTTTCCTATATATAGGAACCTACCAAATTCATGGTCCATTTTGGTCAATTTCACGCTCATAGGATTTTAAAAATCATAAATGTCAGATTTCAGGTCTTTAAATCTGAAATGTCTGGGTGTTGTAATTGTAGGGGTCCTGACCCAAAAAGGAGTTGGGGGAGGGGGTGTCAGAAGGTTATTGTAGGGGGAGAGGAGGTTGCATTACTGCTACCCTTACTTCTGCACTGCTGCTGACGGCAGCACTGCCTTCAGAGCTGGGCAGCTGGAGAGCAGCCGCTGCTGGCTGGGATCCCAGGTCTGAAGGCAGAGCCACCACCAGCAGCAGCACAGAAGTAAGGATGGCATGGTATGGTATTGCCACCCTCACTTCTGCGCTGCTGCCTGCAGAGCTGGGCTCTCGATCAGCAGCCACCACTTTCTGTCCACCCAGCTCTGAAGGCAGCAGGCGCAGAAGTAAGGGTGGCATGGTATGGCATTGCCACCCTTACTTCTGCGCTGCTGTTGGTGGGACGTCGCCTTCAGAGCTGGGCACCCAGCCAACAGCCACCACTCTCCGACCACCCAGCTCTGAAGGCAGTGCAGAAGTAAGGGTGGCAATATAACGACCCCCCCTGCAACTCTCTTTTGGGTCAGGACCCCTAGTTTGAGAAACACTGGTCTCCCCTGTGCAATCTGTATAGTATAGGGTAAAAGCACACAAAGGACCAGATTTCATGGGGGAAAACCAGATTTCACAGTCCGTGACACATTTTTCATGACCATGAATTTGGTAGGGCCCTACATATAGGAGTCTGATACTGGCAAAAGATGTTGGGATGCCAATTCTGGGAACTGAGGTCCTTTATCCTCAGAACATATGCACAATGAACAGCAACAGTGAAGACTTCCACCACACTTTCCTGTCTATGGGTTTCACATTGCCCTGGAGGAACCATCACTAGCTGTGAGAGAGGAGTTTAGTCCCTGTGGTCAATCCTTGACTTCTCTGCTGAGATAGCCAAGGAGTGCCAACTGGTAGCCATTTGTAAGATACGTATACCCTTCTAGACTTGAAAGATGTCTGCCCTATATGAAATAAGTGTTTCAAATGGAAGTCAGACAGTAACCATTTGTATTGGTTTGCGCTGGTACCTACAGGTGGAAGTTTATGCACCCTCTTTGTCTCCTCTCTCATACTTTTTATACAGGACAAAGCTTTCTAAATCTTGGATCCCCTAAACAGAATAAGAATATACAAAAGAGCAGTATCCTTGCTAAAGCTAATACATTTACATTAAAAAGGTGAAGGATCTGGAGTAATGAGTATTTTGAACCCATCACAAGAGAGACAAAGTTGTGTGTTTATCTGTTGCTCAAGACAATAACAGTTTCCCCAGAAAAACTTGTGGCTTTAAATGTAGAGGACGTAGATTCAGCCTCGCCACACCTGCCCCAAGCAACAGCTAAAACAGCACTAGCTTGGGATAAAAACTGAGAACTTCCTCCCATACGTACAAAAATATTGTCTACATAATACTCTCAGTCCCAAGAAAGGTGACTGGCCCATTTACACTAAGCTACAATTGGTTTTCAAGCCATGAGTTATTCACTCAGTGTTAAACACACCTAGAAATTAAATATAAAATTTTGCTATAATTCTGCTAAAACCACAGCCAAAGACATGCAAAGTCAGAGGTTAAGTGCCCTTCTTAGGATATGTCTACACTTAATGCTACAGTGTCACAACTGCAGTTGTAGCACTTCAATGTAGACATTCACTACAGCCACAGGAAAGGTTCTCAGTCAGCATAGTTAATCTACCTCCCTGAGAGGTGGTAGGTAGGTCGACCGAAGAAGTCTTCCATCCACCTAGTGCTCTCAACACTGGGGGTTAGATTGGCTTAACTATGTCACTTAGGGGTGTGGATTTTTCACTTTTGAGTGTAGACTTGGCCTTAGCTTCCCCTGTGATGTCAGAGTATCACAGAAGAGGACTGCCCTCAATCAAATACTATCTTTATGTAATTTTCTAATAAAGAAATGCAATGACAACTGCTGGCAAAAGTTGATGCTCCTAACATATCTTCTAGTTGCCAAGATGCCTACATTTTAAGAATACTTTGTCATTCATAATTAGACTTCCGACATTAAGAAGTGCTCTAAAAAGTCTTTGAATCAAAGACAGCATAATCAGCATTTTCTCCTTTTACTTATTAAAAAGTTTATGTCCATATGAAGTGAATAAAAGCTTAACGTGTTAAAATAAAGCACTAAACCCATCTTCCTCAGAGTATCCCGGGTGCAATCAAAATAAAGGAGGGGCAATCTGTAAATTCTTGTAAGAGCCATGTTTTATATTCAAGGTATTTTTTCCCCTAACACTGCACAAAGGATAAAACACATTTGCAATTTGTACCATTTAGAAAATCTCTCCGAACTGCCTTGCTTTTGTGCCTTGCAGTTTTTAAACAGACGCTTAAACTCAAACCACACCTTAAGGAAAATAATCTCCATTGTCAGAAAGATTTCTGAAGTGCTCAACAGCACCTTCTAGCCAGATACTTTCTTTTAAGAAGGAACACAGAACAGCTAATTGCTTGAATTGAGCAAAAGTTGCCATTCATAAAAAAGTGGTTACAAAGAAATTGTTCATCAGAGTCATTAAGTAGCTCATCCCCAGAATTCAGAGACTGAGGGTATGGCTACTTTAGAAAAAAGAACAAGGAGTACTTGTGGCACCTTAGAGACTAACAAATTTATTTGGGCATAAGCTTTCGTGGGCTAAAACCCACTTCATCAGAAGCATGCAGTGGAAAATACAGTAGATAGATAGATACATACATACACACACAGAACATGAAAAAATGGGAGTTGCCATACCAACTCTAACGAGACTAATTAATTAAGGTGGGCTATTATCAGCACGAGAAAAAAAACTTTTGTAGCGATAATCAGGATGGCCCATTTCAACCAGTTGACAAGAAGGTGTGAGTAACTGTAGGGGAAAAATTAGCATTGGGAAATAGTTTTTACTTTGTGTAATGACCCATGCACTCCCAGTCTTTATTCAAGCCTAATTTAATGGTGTCCAGTTTGCAAATTAATTCCAGTTCTGTAGTTTCTCATTGGAATCTGTTTTTGAAGTTTTATTTTGTTGAAGAATTGCAACTTTTAGGTCTGTAAGTGAGTGTCCAGGGAGGCTGAAGTGTTCTCCAACTGGTTTTTGAATGTTATAATTCTTGATGTCTGATTTGTGTCCATTTATTCTTTTGCGCAGAGACTGTCAGGTTTGGCCAATGTACATTGCAGAGGGGCATTGCTGGCATATATCACATTGGTAGATGTGCAGGTGAACAAGCCTCTGATGGTGTGGCTGATGTGATTAGGTCCTACGATGGTGTCCTTTGAATAGATATGTGGACAGAGTTGGCAACGGGCTTTGTGTTTTTGTTGTGTGGTTGCTGGTGATTATTTGCTTCAGGTTGGGGGGCTGTCTGTAAGCGAGGACTGGTCTGTCTCCCAAGATCTCTGTGAGTGAGGGTTCGTCCTTCAGGATACGTTACAGATTCTTGATGATGCGCTGGAGAGGTTTTAGTTGGGGGCTGAAGGTGACTGCTAGTGGCGTTCTGTTACTTTCTTTGTTGGGCCTGTCCTGTAGTAGGTGACTTCAGAGTACTCTTCTGGCTCTGTCAATCTGTTTCTTCACTTCAGCAGGTGGGTATTGTAGTTTTAAGAATGCTTATTAGAGATCTTGTAGGTGTTTGTCTCTGTCTGAGAGACTGAAGCAAATGCAGTTGTATCTTACAGCTTGGCTATAGACAAGGGATCGTGTGATGTGGTCTGGATGAAAGCTGGAGGCATGTAGGTAAGTATAGCGGTCAGTAGGTTTCCGGTGTAGGGTGGTGTTTATGTGACCATCCCGTATTAGTGCTGTAGTGTCCAGGAAGTGGATCTTTTGTGTGGACTGGTCCAGGCTGAGGTTGATGGAAATTGTTGAAATCATGGTGGAATTCCTCAAAGGCTTCTTTTCCATGGGGGGCCATGCAGTGCCACTGACTTGAAGGTATACATTGATCCCAAATGTGAAATAGTTGTGGGTGAGGACAAAGTCACAAAGTTCAGCCACCAGGTTTGCCGTGACATTATGGCGCTACTATTCCTGACAGCTTGTAGTCCATCTTTGTGTGGAATGTTGGTATAGAGGGCCATGCCCCTCTCTCTCTGCAGGGCAGAAGCTCCAAGCCCCTAGCCCCACCACCGCGCTGCAGGGCTGATGCCGTGAGCCCCAGCAGGCACAACTCCCAGGACTGAAGCCCCGAGCTCCAACAGGCATGCCTAGCTCTCAGACTTCTGAAGACTATCATATGCAGCTCAGAGGGTCAATAAGTTTGGCCACCCCGATATAGAGTATATTTCTTACCATTATTAAATGCAACAGCAAGGGCTCCTTGCAATTATTTCATTCTTAGCAATTAATAACTTGCAAAGCTCTTCCTCGATGGAAAACAACTCAAATTTTTCTACACGAAAGAAACTACCATAAACCTCCTTAAATCTTTCAGCTACGATTGATTTGATGCACTTTATTCACCCTGGAATAGCACAGAGACAGAGGAAGTGCCTGTGGGCATTGCACGGGCATCAGCATGCTGTGTTCAACAACCCTCAGCCCCCCTCTATTCCCTCCCCTCCGTCAGCAGCACGTGGACTAGCCAATGTTCTTGTCACATGACAAAGCTCGGTCCTCTAGGGCTCAGTCACATCTAGTCACCATTCATACAGATGAGTCCACTGCTCACAGAAACTACCACATTCACGCCAGCAGCCCTAGCACATGAATGGTGCCCTGCTTGATTCATAAAAGTGGCAATGATCAATTCACAATGTACTGTTAGTTTCACTAATATGTTGAAGCAAAAACAAAGAAAAATTCTTGCTTTTGATCATGCACAAGGAAACCCACAGCAAGTTTTAAAGAAAGCGTTTTTTTTAAAAATAAAGGCATCTTGAAAAATAACAAACAACTAAAATCTGAGTTGATGACAGGGAAACCCCCAGTCATAAACTCATCAAACTCAAACGGGACAATGTAATGTTTCTATCTGGCATGTGTAAACCTCTCCAGATTGCCTGATGTGAGTGTTTCATAACCTGAAGAACACAATAATATACAGGACACAAAAAAAAGAGGGGGACATGTTATGTCACTTATTACCTAATACTTAGAGGAGGCCAGGGCAGAGAACAGGGCTCACTGCAGAGAGAGCATTTCTCTGACGCTTTTTCCACATGGAAGCACTGATAGATTTGTGTCCTTGCATGAGGGGGCTTTGCACAGGGCAGTTCTGTCACTGGGGAAGTTGAGATGAAGGAAGGTTAACCCTTTCATGATAAGGGTTAAGATTTCTCAAAACAACATTGCACTTGGAAGTGTGCAAGAGAGAATTCCTACAGGACAGGGTCAGACACCACGAAATTTCGCCTTCTCTCACACACAACAGTGCTGTAGCCCTGCCACCACATGCAAGGTAACAATGAGAGAAAACCATTACAATAAGGAGGAGAAAATTTGAGGTAAGAAACATATCTAGTTTCATCAGTACATTTTGTGCATATCAGTCAAGATGTAACACATAGAAAGTGTTTAAATGCATTTTTCAAATTAGTCGTTCCTTACATATTATACAGTTTAAATTTTACTATGATAGGTGTACATTATCCAAAAAGCCATGGAGCTATCACCTTAATTATTGTGCTCAACTGACAAAGTACTTATATGATTGCAGAGATCAGTGGTTTGAAGGAAACGCTGTTAGCCTATATCCATCACTGTAAAGTCAAAGTCATTTTACAGGTTAGCCAACAGGGGATGCTATGTAGCAATGCATTCAGAGCTGCTCTTGCTACAAACTGTGTAGTACACAACCTCATCATAGATATGCAGAAACTTTCAAGATAAAGGGCTTTTTTCACTAAAAAGACTAGGATAGATAATGCATGAATATTAAGCTAGATTGATTTACTGCACTGGTCATTTCTATAATAGTTTGATACTCGTGTGTTTACTTGATTCGTACAAATTTCTTCAATGTGTGTGGTCCCTAACCTGTATTCCACATATAGGTATGCAAATGCTCCATGCACATGAGACCAGAGATTTGTAACAAATAGTGTCCATTGGTCCGTGCCTGTGCAGTTGCTCTCCTTGTGCCCTGAACTGAGGGCACAAAGGGCAGAAAAGACGGTTACTCACCGTTGTAACTACTGTTCTTCGAGATGTGTTGCTCATATCCATTCCAGGTAGGTGTGCGCGCACCACGTGCACGTTCGTCGGAAGATTTTTACCCTAGCAACACTCGGTGGGTCGGCTGGGCGCCCCCCGGAGTGGCGCCGCTATAGCGCCGGATATATACCCCTGCCGATCCATCCACCCCTCAGTTCCTTCTTGCCGGCTACTCCAACAGAGGGGAAGGAGGGCGGGTCTGGAATGGATATGAGCAACACATCTCGAAGAACAACAGTTACAACGGTGAGTAACCGTCTTTTCTTCTTCCAGTGATTGCTCATATGCATTCCAGTTAGGTGATTCCCAAGCCTTACGTAGGCGGTGGGGTCGGAGTGAGATGTTGCAGAATGCAAAACTGCTGAGCCAAAGGCTGCATCATCTCTGGACTTTTGGACCAATGAGGCAAAGGTGTGGACGGAGGACCAGGTAGTTGCACGACATATCCCCTGGAAGGGTATGTGAGCCAGGAAGGCAGCAGAGAAGCCTGAGCCCTGGTGGAATGTGCAGTAAGGTGGCTCGATGGAACATGGGCCAAATCACAGGAGGCGCGGATGCACGACGTCATCCAAGATGAAATCCTCTAGGAGGAGACAGGTAGGCCCTTTGTCTGGTATGCCAGTACGACAAAGATTTGGGGGCGATACGAAGGGGCTTTGTCCGCTCAATATAGATTGCGAGCGCCCTACGGACATCTAGGGAGGGCAACTGTTGCTCCCTTCGCGATGAGTGTGGCTTCGGAAAGAAGACCGGAAGGAAGATATCCTGGTTGATATGAAAGGCCGACAGCACCTTAGGGAGGAAGGCCAGACGTGGTTACAACTGCCCTTGTCCGTGAGAAACACAGTATAGCGTGGGTCCATCGTGAGAGCCTGAAGCTCGGAGACTCGTCTGGCCGATGGAAAGGCTACAAGGAAAAACTGTCTTCCAGGACAGGTATGGCAGCGAGCATGTTGTCATTGGCTTGATTGGGGCAGTCATAAAACTGGTTAGAACCAGGTTGAAGACCCAGGTTTTGGTGGGGGCCAGCTGGGGGGTATAAACGCTCCAAGCCCTTGAGGAACCTAGAAACCACAGGGTGTAAGAATATGGAGCGGCCACTCTCCGCTGGGTGAAGGTAGAGATGGCTGCCAAGTGTACCCTTAGTGATGGCCGCGCCAGGCGCTGCTGTTTGAGAGACCAGAGGTAGTCCAAGATGGAATGGATCGGGACCTCGGTGGAGAAACACTGTGTTTTGTAGCAGCAGGAGAAACGCTTCCACTTGGCCAGATACGTTAACCGAGTGGAAGGTTTCCTACCACCCAGGAGAATCCTGTAGAACCGAGGCTGAACAACGTAACTCGGATCGGTTTAGCCGCACAGCAGCCATGTTGTGAGGTGCAGGGATTGCAGGTCTGGGTGATGAAGCTTGCCGTGAACCTGCGTTATGAGGTCTGGGCAAAGAGGCAGGGGAATCGGGTTGGCTACCGACAGGTGTAGCAACCTGGTGTACCAGTGCTGCCTGGGTCACGCTGGAGCGATCATGATCAGGTGCGCTCTGTCCCTGCAGAGTTTTAGCAGGACCCTGTGAACCAGCGGGAACAGTGGAAAAGCATACAGCAGATGGCTCATCCACGGCATCAGAAAAGCATCCAAGATCGAGCCCGGGGAGAGGCCTTGGAATGAGGAGAACTTCTCTCTATCTCTGTTCCCGCGAGAGCGAAGAGGACTATGCAGGGAAAGCCCACTTCCGGAAAAACAGAATGGATAACATCCAGAGGAATCGACCACTTGTGAGACAGGAAGGATCTGCTGAGGCTATCTGCCAGAATGTTCCAAACCCCTGGGAGAAAGGACGCTACCAGGTCTATTGATTGGGCTGTGCAGGAGTCCCGGAGCTGGATAGATCTCTGCAAAGAGGGGAGGACCGTGCTCCTCCGTACTTGTATATGTAATACATGGCCGTTGTGTTGTCCGTGAACACCGAGACACAACGGCCTTGCAGGTGCTGCTGAAACGCCTGGTACACAAGGCGGACTGCTCTCAGTTCTTGGACATTGATGTGCAAGGCCAGCTCTTGAGCCGACCGCAGGCCATGAGTGCGAGACTGACCCAAGTGAGCACCCCAGCCGAGAGATGGGGTGTCCATCATGAGGGACCCCGAGGGGTGAGGTGGATGGAACAGCATCCCTGGACACACCAGGGAGGGTGTCGACTCCCAGTCGAAGGAGCCTAGGACGCTCGGGGGGAATCGAGATGACCATGAGTATGCTATCTCTGCCCGGGTGGTACACCGAGGTGAGCCACAATTGAAGTGGACGGAGGCGAAGCCTGGCATGTTTGGTTACAAACGTGCAGGCAGCCATGTGACTCAGGAGACCGAGGCAAGTGCGAGCCAAAGTTGTCGGGAAGGTCCGTAGACCTTGTATAATTGTTACCATCGCCTGAAACCGAGGCTGAGGTAAGCAGGCTCTGGCAAGACTGGAGTCCAGGATGGCTCCAATGAATTCTATTCCCTGTGTGGGAATCAGAGTGGATTTTTCTATATTGATCATCAGGCCTGGAAATGACGACAGTTGGTCACAAACCGGAGGTACCTTCTGTGTGGAGGAGAAATGGCGATGTGAAAATACGCGCCCTTCATATCGAGGGCGGCATACCAGTCTCCGGAATCCAAGGATGGGATGACGGTCCCCATGGATACCATGAGGAACTTCAGCTGTATCATGAACTTGTTGAGTTCCCGCAAGTCTAGGATAGGTCTGAGACTTCCCTTCGCCTAGGGGATTAGGAATTAGTGGGAGTAGAACCCTTTGCCCCTTTCGTCCTTAGGTACCTCCTCTATAGCTCCGATGGAGAGGAGCGTCCGCATCTCTTGCAAGAGGGATTGCTCATGAGAGGGGTCCCTAAGAAGGACGAGGATGGATAGGCTTTTGCCCCATTGGTGGTTAGAAGGACCCTGGTTTTGGCTGCTTTGGGGGCCTGATTGACACCTACGACCGCCTAAGCCATGCTCGCTGGCAAAGCCCTGTCTTTGTCTAGGCGCAGGGTAAGAGCGGTGAGGCTGGGGACGGAAAGGCCGGCGCTGAGTCACCGGCGTGTGCATGCCGAGAGAGAGCGCAGAGTGACCCTGCTGCCCTTTAGGCTTTGCAGCCTAGGGCCAGTTTTTTTCGGAGAACAGGCCTTTGCCATTGAAGGGCAAGTCCTGTATAGTGTGCAGCAGCTGCGAGGGAAGGCTCGATAACTGGAGCCATGAAATGCGCCTCGTGGCAACACCCGAGGCCAGAGTTGTGGCAGCGGAGTCAGCTGCATCCAACGAGGCCTGGAGGGAAGCTCTCGCCAGCTTCTTCCTTTCTTCCAGGAGGGCATCAAACTCTTGACGGGAGTTCTGAGGAACCGACTCTGTAAATTTGCCCACCGCCGCCCATAGTAGCGGCTAAGCAGGGCTTGCTGGTTTGCTACGCGAAGTTGCAGGGCCCCTGCCGAGTACATCTTACGGCCCAGTAAGACCATTCGCCTAGCCCCCTTGGGTTTAGGGGCTGGTGCCTGCTGGCCATGGCGTTCTGTCTCATTGACGGACTGGACGACAAGGGAGCAGGTGGGGGGGGGGGCGATGTACATATAGGTACCTGTAGCCCCTGGAGGATACCATGTACATGCGTTCGACTGCCCTGCCCGCGGGCGGGATAGTGGCTGGAGACTGCCAGATGATATCCGGATTGGCCTTGACTGCGGAATGAACGGTAGGGCCACTCTAGTGGGGGTGACAGCCAACCGAATGTCTAAGACCGGATCCTGTATCTCCGAGACTTTTGCCACTTGGAGATTCAAATTGAATGCCACCCGTCTCAGGAGATCCTGATGGGCCCCCAAGTCGATTAGAGGAGGGCCCGAGGAGTACACTCCTGCCACCGCCTCATCTGGGGAGGAGGAAGAAGAAAGGCCGGGGACAAGCGGGTCCTGTGTGGCCTCGTGGCCCTGGATGACCTCCTGATCCTTGGGATCTGGGAGTCCGGTAGCTGAACCAGGCTTCCTCCATACCGGTCAAAGGGGGACGGCTAACTGACGCCTCTGGCACCCAGTGCTCTGACGGAACAGAGCGAGAAGGGATCACAGGTACGCCTTTGGCCTGATGGCACGCCCAAAATGTACAGGGTGACCACTGATGGGGGTCAGGGTCCTGGGGCTGGGGCACCTGGAAGTCTCTGGTGTGCACAGCCGAATCACAGACCTGCGCATATGAACTGCCCACACGGGACGACAGTGATGCATGTTTGGATGGCCATGGAGGAGCTGAAAAGCCCTGGCAGAGTCTCCCTCTCTAGCTGACAACGCTTGACGTGGCACCGGGGATCGGTACCGGGAGGCATACCGGTACCGGGAGCGAGAACGGGACCTGCGACCGGAGCGGTGCCGGGAGGTCGACCGAGATCTCGAGGCTCAACGTCGGGAATGGCTACGGGATCGGTGCCGCGAGTACGACTGGTACCGAAGTGGAGAACGGTGCCGGGACTGCGAACGGCGTCGGCACCTGGATTGGCGACGGGACCGAGAACATCTGGGGGACCGCGATCGTGAACGGTGCCGCTCTGCGGTACCGACGCAGGGTGATCTGATCAAGACAGGTTTGCCGATCGACTATATAACCTGCACCGGCGGTGCCGGGGGTTGAGGCAGCACAGGTGCTGTCATTGCAATCAACTCCCTCACCGTGGAAATGTCTCTGGTGTGGAGAGAATAGTGAGCTCGACCACGGCTCGTACCGGGGAGCTTTCAGGCACCGGACTCGACGGCTCTTGCATGGCCGGAGGCGACGGTGCTGATATTGTCGGTGCCGCGGCAGGTATCGGAGCCGGGAGGTTCGACTTAGCATAGCGCTCAGGCTGCGGAGCAGGCGGCTCAGACGCAGCAGGAGTCTTGTGCCTCTTCACCCTCCAGGAGAGCGATCGGTGCCGAGCGGATGTCGGTGCCGGCTACGGCTGGTGCCGAGAGGCCTTGGCGGTACCAGCGATCCGGTGCCGAGGGAGCGCTTCCTGAAGACTGACCAGCGCTCGATGCCGAGGGCGGAGGAGTAAGAGCTGCCGCTCTTAGGAGCTGCTTGAGATGAAGTCCCGCTCCCCTTTTGTTCTCGGCTTAAAGGCCTTACAAATGCGGCACTTATCTGTTAGGCGAGATTCCTCAAGGCACTTAAGAGAGGATCTCTTGTCGGCATCGGCTTATGGCCGGCCGAGCACGGTTTGAAACCCTGTGAACCGGGCATATTACCCGGCACCGGGTGCGGGGAAGAGGATAATCCCCAAACCCCTGTGAACTATACACTAACTATACTACAAACGAATAAAGTTAACTACAACTATATAAATCTAAACTATATAAACAGAATTAACGAGAGAAACTACGAATAGCTAGGGAAGTGGAGGTCAGCTAAGCCACGCTCCACTGTTCTAACAACCGACACGGGCGGTAAGAAGGAACTGAGGGGCAGATGGGTCGGCAGGGGTATATATCCGGCGCCATAGCGGCGCCACTCCAGGGTGCGCCCAGCCGACCCACCGAGTGTTGCTAGGGTAAAAATCTTCCGACGAACGTGCGCGCACACACCTAACTGGAATGCATATGAGCAATCACTCGAAGAAGAACAGACCAATGCCTCTCCAGTTCCTTCTCTTACTGTGAATCAGATACGCTTTGAAGCGGAGGATGAGGAAGGCAAGTAACAGAACACAGATAGGGACCACGCATCTTGAAGAACCTCCAATTACAGGTATTTAACCTCCATTTCATCTTCAAATGGTGGTCCCTTTGCATATCCACATGTGGACGATTGGTAAGCAACATTCAAACACAAGAGGAATACAAGGATTCAGTTAGTATGGATGTTTAATACTGCTGTCCTCAGTTTAATACATGTTTAATACAGCTGGATCTACAGAAGCCTGGACTAGGGCATAATGCTTTGTGAAGGTGTGGATGGCGCTTCACATAGCTGCCTTACAAAACATACAGTATATCTGCAGAAAAAAGGCCAATGCCCATCTGACCATGAGGGAGTGCAGTCTTTTTTCTTCATTGGAAGCATAAGGTTTTGGAAAGCATACTGGTAAGTGAAAAGGTTGGTTCATGTGAAACTCACATTACCCTGGGGATTAATTTTGGGTGGAAGCAAAAGGAGAGATTTTCTCTATGAAATATGGCGGGTCAGCCAGGAGTGCTCCCAGTTCATTCACACATCTGGCTGATGTGATGGCAACCTTCGTGGAAAGAATATGTGGCCAATGTTTAGAAGTGTGGCCTGTTCCCTGCTGCAGCCCAGTGGAATGGAGAAGCTCTCTGCTACCTCCCCTCTTGCAATAACGATCCTCTGGCTATACTGAACGAGTGGCTTGGATAACCCAGTGGTTCGTTAGAGTCAGGGTGTACTATACTATATTTGACAGTTTTCACATATAGTGCCATTCCCTCAGCAGCATGACTTCTGTCATTCCTATATATTTTGTACCCTGGTATTACAGAGTCCCTGTGATTATAATCATTCCACCAAATTTCTGTGATGACTATTATATCAATATCCTCATTTAATACCAGGCACTTAAGTTCACCCATCTTAGTATTTAGACTTCTTGAATCTTTATATAAGCACTTACAAAATTTGTCACCTTTTAGCTGTCTGCCATTATCTGATGGAAGTGAATGGGACTCTTTCGTTGGACTCTTTCTCATCAGATCCTACCTGCAGAGGCAGATTAAGGCTTCCTGGGGCCCTGGGCCAGAGCAAGTGGGGGGCACTTCCTCACTCCTTCCGCCTGCAGCCCTGTCCCCATTCCACACCTTCTGCCTGTGGCCCCAACCAGAGCCCCTATCCCTTTCTGCCCCTCCCCTATGGCCTACCCCTGTTCCACCCAGGGTCCCCTCAATTCACCCCCCCACTGCAGCCCCGCAACTCCTTTTGCTCCTTTCTGCTCCGCACCCACTACATCCCCAAGACCACAGAAGCTCTGTCCCCGTGCTGTGGCCCCAGGAAACGAGAGCTCCTCCAGTTCCAGGGCCGCAGCAGGGGTCCAGGTTCTGGGGCTTCCCCCACCACCCGCATGCTTTTGTGGAGGACCAAGGTCAAGGCACTGGGGCTTCTCCCACCTCACCCACCCACACTTCTGCCAGAGAGTGAGTTGGGTGCGGGGGCTTACCCTGCGATTTCTGTCGGGGATGGGGACCGCTGGGGGGAGGGGGCTTGCTCTGATAGGTATGGGGCCTGCTGGGGAGGGAGGGCTTCTCCCATCCCGCAGCTGCTGCCATGGATGGGGTCCGCTGGGAGTGGTTCCCCCATCCCACAGCTACTGCTGGGGACAGGGTCCGCAGGGAGGTGTCTTCCCCCTTCCCGCGGCTGGGGATGGGGTTAGAGGCCCCCAGCCAGTGCTGCTGCCACGGAACGCGGTCAGGGTGTGGAAGCTTCCCCATCCCTCCCCCACTCCCTCCTTGTGGCCGGGGCTCTGGGCTTCTGTCAATGGCAACAGACTTCCCCCTCCCCGTCAGCCCAGTGGCTAATCCGCCACAGCCTAAATGTACTTGATCATCTTCCTTCCTCTCCTCCTTACTGGGACATAAAGTATCCCCATTAATAGATCCTCCCAAATGATGCCTCTGTCCCAACTGTGTGCTCCTCCACATCTGTCAGCTTTCCCCGAGCCTTTAGTTTAAAAACTCCTCTACGACCTTTTTAATTTTACATGCCAGCACTCTTGTTTCATTTGTGTTTAGGTAGAGCCCATCCTTCCTGGATAGACTCCTCCTTTCCCAAAAGGTTCCACACTTCCTAATAAATCTAAACCCCTCCTCACTACACCATCATCTCATCCATGCATTGAGACACTGCAATTCTGCCTAACCGGCCCTGTACATGAAACTAGAAACATTTCAGAGAATGCCAGCATGGAGGTCCTGGACTTCAAATTACCTAGCATAAATTTGACATCTAGGACTTCTCTCCTATCCTTCCCTATGTCATTGGTGCCTACATGTACCACAACCCCCAGCTCCTTCCCAGCACTACACACAAGCTTGTTTAGATGTCTTGAGAGATCTGCAAACTTTGCACCCAGTAGGCAATTCACCATGTAGTTCTTCTGCTCATCACAAACCCAGCTATCTACGTTTCTAATGATCAAATTCCCCATATTACCTGTCTCTTCCTAATAACTGGGGTTCCCTCCCCCAAAGAGGTATCCTCAGTGAGAGAAGATACCATGACATCATCTGGAGGGAGGGTCCCAACTATGGGATTGTTTCCCTCTGCTCCACTTTGATGTTGTTCTTCCCTGAGACTTTCAACCTCAACAGTATAGAGGCTGTCAGACTCCCAGTGGGGGTGGGACCACTCTACAGTGTCCTGGAAAGTCTCCCCTTTAGCTCTTCCAGTTCAGCCAATCTAGTCTCCAGAGTCTGTTCTTGGTCTTTGAGGGCCATGAGCTCCTTGCACTGAATGCACACACATGCCACCCACCCATGAGGCAGGTACTGCTCTCAGTATCATAAACTGGATAGCCCCCACTCTGCTGCTGGATTGCTGTTGCATTCTTTTTACTCTTGCAACTTGCTTTGCTCAGTTTTGTTTTTCTGGTTTGGTTTGGTTTTTAATCCTGGTGGGTGGATATTGCCTTAAGTTTAGAGAATGTTAATCAGGTGCATCTAGCTTTTCCACACACATTCTGCATGCAGCTGCTTATGGTTAAAGGATAACATTAATTTCATATTTAGTTCTTATGGCTAAATAAGCTCAGTTCATAGATTCCAAGGCAACAAAGGACCATTCTGATCATTGTCTGACTTTCTGTATAGCACAGGCCAGATAACTTTCCCCAAAATAATTCCTAGAGCAGAGCTTTTAGGAAAAAATCCAATCTTGACTTAATTGCCAGTAATGGAGAATCCACGACAAACATTCGTAAATTATTCTAACGGTTAAATACCCTCACTGTTAAACTTTTACATCTTATTTCCTCCTGTCTGTGTTTTTCTGGCTTCAATTTCCAGCCATTGGATTATATTATATTATCAAATATTTGTTCCCTAATTATGTACTTACAAACTGTGATCAAACCACTGCTTTGCCTTCTCCTTGTTAAGGTAAATAGATTGAGCTCCTTGAGTGTATCGTCACAGGGCAAGTTTTCTAATCTTTTAATCATTCTCATGGCTCTTTTTTGAACATTCTTGTATTCACAGTATTCTAGCAGTGGTTGCACCTGTGCCAAATACAGAGGTAAAATAACCTCTACTTCTACTAGAGATTCCTCTGTTTATGCATCCAAAGATTGCGTTAGTCCTTTTGGCCACAGCATTGCTTTGGGATCTCATGTTCAGCTGTTAATCTACCATGACCTCACAAATCTTCTTCAGAGGCACAGCTTCCCAGAATAGAGTCCCCCAACCTGTAAGCATGACTTATATTCTTTGTTTATAGATGCATACATTTACCTATATTGAAAGACATTGTTTGCTTGCACCAGCTTACCAACTGATACAAATCAGCCTATCAGTGAACTGTCCTCTTCATTATTTACCACCGCTACACCTTCCCTAATTTTTGTGTTATCTGTGGGATATGTTTTCTTCTAGGTCACTGATTAAAATGTTAAATAGTGTAGGACCAAAAGCTGGAGGTACTCAGTAATCCTCAGCCTTGGCAGAGCTACTTTGTGCCTTCCCCCACTGTAGGAAACTTTCCCACGCCATTCAGCAATCATTTGTGCAGGAACCAAAGCAGCACACAGGCAAGCAGCATAGGGACCAGGGCAGAAGCCACAAGCCTGTAGTATATGTACCCTTGCTTCCCTGCTTACCCTGAGCAGTGAGATATCTGCTACAATGATCTCCGCTTGTGGAAAGTGGGGAAAAAATTTTAAAATTCTCCTGCTAGTTGGCTGCACTGCAACCCTTGCAGAGTGCTCTTTTCCCCACGTAGAGCCCCCAGCCAACACTCACCATGCTTTGGGTGTTCACAGAGATGTATGCTTGCCAAGGCTCAGTGAGAAAGTGATTGTTATGTTACCAGAGGTGTATTTTACTGACATGTTTCAATGCTGTGCGTGAATTTAACAATCATGCTTCTGTGCACAGTTCCTTCTGCTTCGGCAGATGTAGCCTACAGGAACACCCCACACACAGTGCCCAAGTGTCTCCGCCAGATAAGAAAGTGCCCAAGATGGAGCAAAGAAGCTATGTTCTGGTAGGTACTGCACTTCTCCAATGCAGAGAAAAGGGAATGCAAGGAGTAGAGGGAAGCTGAAAGTCAGGACAGAAAGAAAAATCAGGAGAGTTTGTTAAGGACACTACTGAGCAGATGATTAAAATCATGGAGGACCAAATGTAGATGCTAAAGTCCTTAATAATGCTGCAGACTGAACAAATGCATGCCCGCCCTCCCCTGCAGCACATTCATAACTCTTTTCCATGCCCTCCTTCCTCCCCCGCCCGCCCCTCCCCCAAAAAACATGCTTACACAGTCCTTTCTGCTTTCTGGGACTTCTCGGTTTCCCCTTCACTCCACACCCTTGGACAACTTTCAAAATGACTGCTGGACCTACATATAGCTCTAAAAGTCTGCCCCTTCCTGGTACCTCCTTTCCCACAAAGAGAAAGAGAGAGAGTTTTGAATGGTAACTCATCTTTATTTGTTTCCTACAAATTGAAATAGCAGGCACTACCAATACATACACAGGCAGTTTAATCATTTGCTTACTGGAATATAAGGCCCCAAATGTCACCATTACTTCCTAGGAAAACTACATGTGATTGGTGCTGCAATGTTACATTATAACGATACACCTTATTGGTTCTTATTTTCAAAGCGTTGCCTCAAAGCCTCCCTGATTCGAACTGCTCCCCTCTAATAGCCCTGGTGTCTGACTGCTCAAAAATCAGCAGCCAAGCGGTCTGCCTCAACACTCCACCCCGAGCAAACCTTTCACCCTTAGTTTCACAAAAAATATGTAATGTACAACATGTGGCTATGACTATGGGAATATTACCCTCCGAGATCTAACATGCCATAAAGGCATTGCCAGCACGCCTTTAATCTGCCAAAGGCGCATTCCAGTGTCATCCGGCACCTACTCAGTCTGTTATTGAGCCACTCCTTACTGCTGTCCAGGTTTCTCATGTAAGGTTTTATAACCCACAGCTATAAAAGATATGCAGGGTCTCCCAGGATCACCATGGGCATTTCAACATCCCCCCACTATAATCGTCTGGTCTGAAAAGAAAGTTCCCGCTTGTAACTTTCTATACAGGCCACTATTCCTGAAGATGCATGCGTCATGCACCTTCCCGGACCACCCTGCGTTGATGTCAGTGAAATGCTCACGGTGACCCACAAGCATCTGCAGCACCATGGAGAAGTACCCCCTCCTACTGATGTACTCCATTGCAAGGTGGTCTGGTGCCAAAATTGGAATGTATGGGCCATCTATTGCCCCTCCACAGGTAGGGAAACCCTTTTCTGCAAAGCCGACCACTATTTCATGCACATTTCCCAGAGTCATGGCCTTCATAGCAGGATGTGATTAATTGCCCTGCACACTTGCATTAACGCAGCACCAACAGCTGACTTCCTGACTCCAAACTGATTTGTTACCAACCGGTAGCAGTCTGGAGTTGTCAGCTTCCACACAGTGATTGCCACTCGCTTCCCTACCGATAGGGCAGCTCTCATTCTGGTGTCCTTGCGCCGCAGTGGAGTGAGCTCCGCACACAGTTCCAGGAAGGTGGCTTTCCACATCCAAAAGTTCTGTAGCCACCTCTCTTCATCCCACACCTGCATGACAATACGATCCCACCATTCAGTGCTCATTTCCCCGAGCCCAAAAGCAATGGTCCACCGTCTGCAGCCGTTCCGTGAATGCCAAAAGCAATCTAAAGTTGCTCCTATCCATATCACACAGCATGTCAGGCAACTGGGAGTCTTCTTCAGTTAGAAAATTCATGATTAACTGCACTGCCATCCACGATGTCTTCATGACAGTTATCAAAGCATAGGAGAGCAGTGCAAGAGCCATCCCTTCTCTCAAAGATGCCAGGGTGAACAGCAAAGAATGGCCATTGAAAAATGTTGCAAAAGAAAGCCGGAAGCCCATGGAATGCTGGGACAGAAAGCAATACATCACAGGACATTGAGCCCAGTCCCGAGATGCACCACATCTGCTCAGTCTTCCCACAAGACCTAGCGGCAGAAGATGTCAATCTGGACTGTAGGATAGATACCCACACTGCAGTGCTCACACTGTCAATGTTAGTGCCCCAAGTGTGGACGTGCTTTGCTGACAGATGAAGTGTGAACATGCAATACAGATTTTTATTATAGCATTTTTGAGTGGCAACATGAGTTTTGTCAACAAAACTCTGTCATGTAGACAAGGCCTAACAAACCCCTCAGACACTTCCTCCCCTCCTCCTCAAACTATGGGGTGCAGAGCACTGGCTGATCATGTGGTGCTTAGGCACAGCAGCTTCTCTAAATATCCAGATTCTGTGAAGTACTTAGATGCCTGCAGTAGCCTCTATAGAGAATAAGGAACAAGCCAAGAAGCCTCTGATAAAGTTCTGATGCAACTAGAGGAATCTGTAGTGCTGTACGAAGAGAGGCAAGAATTGTGAAGGAAAAGCTGCCTGCACAATTAGAGCAATGAGCTACCTTAGTGAGATATTTCACACAGGAGGGAGCAGGAGACCTGGCAAAAAATAGGTCCTGGGATAGGGAATAGTGGGGAAATGAATTGCTGGTCAGACACCAAGCCTAGAAAATTTCAACCTTCAAAGGCTGAATATCCTTTGGAAGGTTAGGTGACTAAAACCAGGAGGTTACCATAGAAATGCATATGCACTCTTAGCTACAGTTAAACAATCACTATTATGTCTGCTATTAACAATGCTAGATTTGTATTAGTTTACTAGAATTGGAACTTGCTTTCTAAAAGGCAACAGAATACCAAACACAGGTATTTCTTACATGGGGAAAACTCAATCTTTAGGTTTTATACTTAAGGACAGCAGACCAGTTATAGTCTAGTATTCTTAAACTTCTAGTTCAGATAACTGAGATCTTGATGTGGTTCTACAGTTTTCAGAAGAATGTTAAAAGGATACAGCAGAATTCCACGTTCATAGTCAAAATGACATCCCTATAAAAACTTGTTTCTCTTAGAAGGAAAGAGATGGCTTTTCAAGCTGCCAGCTGGGGAAATTCACTGTGGGATCTAAAAGTCAAGTTGGGTTATTTATTTGTACATTTTCACTGGTAACAAAAATGATGGAATTGAAATGACAATTCTGTTGCCTTGTGAGCCAGGTTACAGTTCTTCATGACAGTAGTGTTGGTTCTGCAATACTAGTAGGAGTAAGAAGTAGGAAAAACGTTTTGTCCCTAAAGTAACAGATCAAGCTCTGCACATACAAAGGAGGTAGCTTCATGTAAGAAAGAGCCATTTTATTTGCTTATTTTTCAGCATAGATATAAAATGCCTGCAATTCTCAAGTACAAAATAGTCTAATTCCTCTGTTAGTCAGGATTCTGTTTTCCCACAGAACACGTGTTGATTTTCAAACAGTGCAGGCAAAATGGAACCTGGTTTTAAGTAGGGGGTATTGATGAGCAACTAGTTTTAAAACACAATACAAATGACAAATAACAATTGGCCAAGCTTACAAGGGCACACAACACTCAACTTGCAGGCATTTCTGTCACGTGATAACTTTTGAATGCCACATCCAAGCAATTCCAATTTTCACAGAATACTCTTTTCCTCAGTGGCCTGAACTCCTACTGATTTGCAGGAAAATCAAATTCCAAAAGGCTGAAAATGGGGAACACCTGGAGCCCTGCCATCTATTTAACACCGTCACAGCTTCAAGCACCTCACAATTGTCTATAGATCAAACAATTAGTAGATGGCACCTACTAATGCCTTCCAACACAATACTGCTGCTCATCCTTCCAATAGTTTACCATGTTGACACCCTGAATGACCATCTCCCAGACAAGTGATAATGAAGCATGCACACAGCCCTGGCATTGTGGGAGGTGAGAATGGTGGACCCTAACAGGAGAAATGGGAAACACAGCCACTAGCTTCTAGGGACAAAGGGACTGAGGGCAGATGAAATCCCTGAAAGAGGGATGTTTGGGGGAACAGAGGGCACAGGGACAGTAGGAATGGAGGCACATACGAAGTACCAGCCATGGGAAGAGGAATGGAGGCACACAGAACCCCCCGGGGCAGACTGGGGGGAACTTGACGGAAGGGACAGAGCCCCTGCAGGGGAGAGACTGGGAGGATTGGCAGGGAATGCAAGGAGCCCCTGCAATAAGCTCATCTTACAGAAGCTACGAAGTATGTGTTCCCCTAGAAACAAAGTTTGCCCTATGCATATTCTATTACTGGCTTTAGACCTTGCACTGGCTACAGCTTTGTAGTTATTCCTGAAATCAAACTCCAATGCCTGGCCTACACCTAAAAACATAGGTCAACCTAGCTATATTGCTAGGTGAGAGAGATACAATTCTCACAGAATTTTCAGGTTTTTGCATTCATCCTAAGGATGTCAATATTGTTTAAAAAGTTAACTGCTTAAATGATTAAAAAATATTTCATTTAAACAGTTAGCTGATTAAAGAGCCGGCACAGAGCTGCTCTGGTTGGCGGGGCCCCTCCGGCTGGTGCGGGGCCGGCCGGCATGTTAACAGTTAAGGCGGGTTAACTGGTAAGACTAATGCTTACCGGTTAATGGGTTAACATTTTACATCCCTAATTCATCCCCCCTTATTAAATGAGCATCACTCTAAACATTCTTCTCATGCCTTTAAACTCTGCTTGCTTACTTTAATCAGCATAAGACCAGAACATTGTTCAACGTGTACTCCTATTACGCATATAGTAACTATCTTACTACTTCTGCTGTTTTATCATTTCAGTTTAATTGACCAACAATATATTGTGTTCTGTTTTGGCTGTCCAGGCTATACTCCTAAGATACTGCTATATACAATTTTCTGCTGAAATATCTCAAATGAGAGGAGCAGATGTTTCTTAATGGTTTGAGCAGCAGCATCTTATGCAACAACTGGAGCCTTTGTCTGTTTATCAGAGTTGGATCAATTTGTATCTAGTCTCTCGGGCCTGGTCTACACTACAAAGTTTTTTTCAGCACAGCTGCCAGTTTGGGTGTGAAAAACACACCCCTTAGCCAATATAGCTATGCCAGCAAAACCCCCAGTGTAGATGCAACTATGCCAACAAAAGCACTCTTCTATTGGCACAGCTAACGTTATTCAGGGAGGTGGTGTAGCAATGCCAGTAGGAAAACCTCCTTCTGTCAGCATACTCCATGTCTATGCTAGGAGGCTCTGCTAGTATAGCTATACTAGCAAAGTATTTGTAATGTAGACAAGGCTGCAGTGCCTTCACACTAATTTTTCTTTATTCTATGACTGCAGTTGTTTTATAGTCTGGAAATAAAATTGTTTCACTTATTGAGCAAATGTCAGCAGGAAGTTTAACAGAAGCAAAAATGTAAGTAAGCCGTTTCTTTTACATCTTTTCCCACTTAGTGCACTTTGATCCTGGACCTGATGTGGGCCTGGTTCTTGGATATCTCCCTCTGAGAAAAGTAAATCAGGTTACATGCTGATTTAGTAGTTTGGCGATGGGGACATTTCATATTTCCAAGTTATCCAGGTAGGTTAGATTCATGATCTAGACAGCTGTCCAGTATAATCAACCTGAATTGTCAACTGCTACTGAAACGGACTAGAAACTAGTTTAAAATCTAGTAAAGACATATGTCAATAAAGAATGACATAGTCTTACACAATTTATATTTCCATTCTGTTGTAACTTCAGATTCATCACTTAATCTGGAACTCAAGATCCAATCCTTATGAAATAACCCAGCATTAATTTTTATTTAATACATTTTATTAAAACTCTTGAACTAAAGTAAAATCAAGAAAACATATCACCAGAACCTAGGTGCTATTAATTACACAAACTACCTTAGAAGAAATTCTTAAGGTTGCAAAGTCAAGCATTTAAGTGTGCAACCTTAACTTGGACCCTTTGTGCATACTATTCGTTTCACAGATCTCCTGCCTCATTCAGTGCACAGGATGCACAATGCTTACTGAATTAGCAGATATTCAATATTTTGTTTTCTCCTCATTGAAGAATATGTGGCCCTAAGCTTATTTACTGCACACTATCCAAATCCTGATATGAAGATAGAAAAAGCCCATTTGGAAATTCATTCTATTGTGCTCATCTTTGTGCTTCACAAATATTAACTTATTTTCACAACACCCTTGTGAAATGAGAGGATATTACTATTCCAATTTTAGATGGGGAACTGAGGCACATAAATTAAGGTCAAAAGCATTCACTAATTTTTGGTGCCAACTTTGTCATCTCTAGTATCTGATTTTTCAGAACCCAGACTTGTAAGTTCAATCCTTGAGAGGGCCATTTGGGGATTGGTCCTGCTTTGAGCAGGGGGTTGGACTAGATGATCTCCTGAGGTCCCTTCCAACCCTAATAATCTATGATTCTATGAATACATGGCACTTCGTACATTGAAAGTGCAGATTCCATTGACTTCAGTTGCAGCTGGGAGTGCTCAGCACATTTGTAACTCAGACCCCAGGTGTCTCATCAGGTACTCAGAAAACAAGAAACAATTAGTGACCACCTGTAAAAAATCTGATTTAAGCAACTTGACTAGCATCATATAGGAAATCGGTGGCAAAGGCAGGAATAAAATCCAGTTCTCCAGGGAAAAATTCAACTGTCTTAACCCTGACACCCTCCTTTCTCTTGTTGCAATCCCCAGCCTTATTTACTGCATACATTCTAACTTCTGAAAGAAATTAAGTGGGGGTGCTACAGACAACAGCCTTCTTTTCTACACCACCTTGATTCACAAGTGGAGATCTATCTTGGGCACTGAATGAGGCAGGCTGATGTGGAAAAAATGGCATATGATCACAAAATTAAAGACTTAATCAATGCATATGCACAAGGGGACCAAATGAAGGTTGCACAGGTGGGATGACACACTGCCAGAGACTTTCACAGATTTTTTTCAAAAGGTATACAAGTTAGCCAGATTTGAGCAGTTTTTCATGGGGAAGGCGAAAGACAAATCCCTGACACAAAGGTCATGCCCCTGTCAAATTTCGAGTTCCGGGTCCAAAGAATGGGAGAGAACTACAGCTTCTCAAAGAAATGACTGCCAGAATTTAATATAGGCAAAACATTTTTCCCTGGCCTCATTCTCTGTAATGGCTAAACTGTTCCTTTTTGGTTGAAACTTTCTAAAATAATTCAGGCTGAGGTGGGCATGCAGCATGAAAAATTTCAGCTTGAAAGGTTAATTTGGCAAAGTTATAAATTGCTGAAGGAAGTGCCTAATAATGGGAAGTGTTGGGCAACCTTAACAGTCAGTGCTACCATCCACACCTACAGTAGAACCTCAGAGTTATGGACACCTTGGGAAGGGAAGTTGTCCATAACACTGAAATGTTCATAACTCTGAACAAAGTGCAGTTCAGACTCCAGCTCCTGACACTCAAAGCCAGACTCCAGCAGCAGCTGACCGACAGCTTCCTTGCAGGCAGTTTCTTTCCCTGGATCGGACTGAGTTTGCAAATTTGTCTCCCTCCTGGGCAGCGGAGGGGTGTGTGAAAACAGTGTGTCCACCTCCTGACCAGGGGAGGGGGTTGAAAGAGGCACAGACCCCAGTGCTTCTCCTGCTCTGCCCCTTGGGCTGGTAGCACCAGCATCTTCACATCCTAACTGTAAGTGGCTGCCCCACGTGTGGGGGTGGGGGACAGGCAGCCCGGGTGTGCCTACCTTTAAGACGCAATACAGGAACAGTACAGTATTTCCTTTTTTTTTTTGGTCTCCGCTGCTGCCTGATTGATTACTTCCGGTTTCACATGGTATTCAATTGACTGGTCAGTCCATAACTCTGGTCTTCGTATCTCTGAGGTTCTACTGTATAAGACAGACTTCAACATAATAGTCTATACTAAGCAGAAATTTAACAATTCTCATTCACTAGTAATTACAATGAGTATCTCAAAATATCTCAACTTTTAAAACCAGAGCATTTCAATGAGTTTTTAATGGGACAATATTTCAGGCTGTTTAAAGTGCAGAACTTTTTTCTGGTGTCTTCCCCTTTTGGGATTTGTGTGTGTTCACACATAGGTACACTTTCACACTCACATTCTGAGAATAAAAAGAGACCAGTATGTAAAAATAAAGAGACAAGCTAATAGAACAAAAAAATAAGACAGAAAAGGGAAAAGTGCAGTACTTGAAATTACATGGAGAATTTGCAAACTCTTCAGCTGTCAGTCTTCTGGTCAGTTATTATAGGGAAGAGGGGTAAACAGGATCGTCCAGGGATCTGTACTGTGCAGCTGAATATATTCATAAATAATCTGGAAAAAGGGGTAAACAGTGAGGTGGCAAAGTTTGCAGATGATACTAAATTACTCAAGATAGTTAAGTCCAAAGCAGACTGCGAAGAGCTACAAAGGAATCTCACAAAAGCGATTTGGCAACTGAAAAGTGTTCCTATTCTTCTTGCAAACAAGGCAATTATGGTAATCTTTCCATTTTTAAAATGGGTTATAGTTCAGTGGTCTTATCTTCTGAAATCTAAAATCTTGATAAAGAAAAGTTGCTCTAAAACTAATCAAGATGAAATCCTTTTGAAATAGAAAACTTTAAATTTTATGTAAAGTCTGTATAGCCATACAAGTTTTTCCTCACTACAGTCTGCAGTTTTATTTCCACTCTACAAGATGCCTTGATACTCTTCTCTGGGGGAATAGTGAGATGAAATAGAATTGGAAGTCAGGTTGTTAGACCAATATCAGAATTTTTCCTTTCAGACTGTGAAATAAGTTTCCAAAGAAAGTATCAGAAGTCCTATTGCCTAGGACACTTAAAATGAGACTGAATAAGAGCAAGAAACTGGACCAAAGAGCACAGAATGGTAGTGAGATGAACTGAATACCCTAATAGATTTATTCTGATTTTTCCAGCTCTTTCTGGCTTTAGAAGAAAACAGAGGCTCTGAACTTGAACTCTGTTACTGTTGAGAGAATTCTGCACCAAAAAATAAAAAATTCTGCACATTTATTTGTCGATAAATAAATGTGAAGGCTCCAGTATGGCAGTAAGGAGCACAAGTCTCTGGCTGCATGGAGGTGAGAGATGACCCTGCAGCCCCTACCCCAGACTCAGGAGTGAGGCTGCACCTGACCGCAACACAGCGCAAGGGCGGAGCCCTGCCCCAGAAACAGCCCAGGGCCCTGCCCCTCCACTCCAGGCAAGCGAGAGGGACAGAATCTTACACACACGCCCCATCATTGCCCCCAATCCAGGTGTGGGGCAAGCAGGCTCAGCCTATCAGGATCCTAGTGAGGAGGGGCTTAGTGTGGGGGACCCAGGAGTGGAGTTGGGGTGCTGCATGGGGACAATCTGGGTGCGGTCAGCGCGGTAGCAGGTCTGAGCGGAATCCGGATGCACAAGGGTTCGTTGGGAGGGTTCCATGTTCAGGGGAAATGGGACTCCTCATGGGGGTCCAAGTGAAGGTGCTTGGGGTCAGCAGAGGGAGGTCTTGGTTTGGGGGGGTTCAGCAGGGAGTCCTAGGTGGGGTAGGGGTCCAAGTGTGCGGGGCTCATCAGGAAGGTCTAGATGCCAGGGGGGGCCTCAGCGGGGGATGGTCTGGGTGCAGGGGACATGGGGCTTGGTGGGGGGGTGGTGTCTGGGTGAAAGGGGCTCTGGATGCAGAGGGTGAGACCCAGCAGGGTTGGGGTTTGAGTGCAGGAGGTGAGGCTTGGGGAGGAGGGGGGTCCGGATGCACAGGGGTTGGGCAGATAGGGAAGCAGCTCCTCGTACAGTGACCCCTCCCCTCACAGATGAGGAATGGTGGGGGCAGGGAGAAGGGGGTGTGGAACTTCCTACAGCTAGGGGAGGTTTCTGTGGGTGGGTCTGACCTGGCCCCAGCCCCGGCCACTCCTTCTAGGGGAAGAGCAAGTCCTGTCCTCCCTCACCCCCAGCCCAGCCCAGCCAAGTTTACCAGCTGAGTCCGCTGCAAGGTAGGAGCCACCAACCCCAGCATCCACAACCCCGCCCTCCACCTTGCACTGATTTACCTCTCCGCCGGCTGCTCTGAGCACCCGAAATAACACAGCCGTGCTGCTGGGGAGGGCTGCATGACAGCTCTTGCTGCTTCCCTTTGCTTCCCCATCAGAAAGTCATTTTTCTGCAGAGAAGCAAAGAAATCTGCAGAGTACAAGAATTCTGCACATGCAAAGTGGTGCCGAATTCCTCCAGTACTCTGTTCAGCTTTTATTTTGGTTTGTATATTTAGCCTGTGTGTTTTTTAATCTTTGAGATGTAGGAAGCTCCTGTTCACTAAAGTGCAATGGCAGAGTACAAGTATGTGTTATGAGTATACAGGAGCATCATTCAGACAGCAAAATTAAGGTTGCATGGGCATGTATCTCAACTTCATATTTCCAGGTTTTCAGGTAAGAGTTTTGCTGAACTCCATGTTCTGGAATGGTATGAAATATCACTGGACAACCATAACTCATTTTGAGATTGATTTTTATATATACACAATATTGATTGGTACTGTATATTTGCATTTGATAAAGGAAGTTATTCAGTAAGTGAGCAACAGAAGTTGTCCAACTGTATATATATCAATGTATTATCAAGACACTTTAAATGAGACATACCTATAGCCAGTTAGCAAATATTTTTAAAGCATAAATTTATAGATAGCAACCTTATCTAATTTTACTAGTTTTTAAACCAATTTAATTAGGAAAAAGCCAACTCAATTTAATATGCTTTATTATACTGATTACCAGTTATATCTTGCTTATTCTGTATTCCTCTATACATAACACCCATAAAAAGCATTACATTCCTCCTACCAGCAGATAAGACAGGAACCGCACAATTTGGATGCCACTCACTTCCCAACAACTGATAGACACCTCCCAAATAACAGTTTCCAAGCAGGTGGGATGTCTAGGCTGATACAGTATAGTTTAAAAAAAATGGAAAACAAGTTACCCTTCTATAATATTTCCTTGCCGAGCATTAATAGTTTTAAGTACACATTTCTGAGAAGACTATCCTCTACAGCAGTGGTCACCAATCCATGGATCGCGATCAACGGGTCGATCCTGGAGCCTCTGCCAGTCTATCACAATCTCTGGGCCCCACGCCACTCCCAGAAGCCACTGGCTGCTGGCATGTCTCTGGGGCCCCTGGGGGGGAGAAGGTGGCTCTGAGCGCTGCCCCCGCCCACAGCACCGTCCCCACAGCTCCCATTGGCTGGGAACCGGCCAATGGGAGCTGCAGGAGCAGCACTTGCAGGCACAGGCAGAACACAGAGACAGGCTGCCCCCCTCCCCTCCCCAGGGGCCGCAGAGACGTGCCAGCAGCCAGCCGCTTCCGGGAGCAGTGTGGGGCCGGGGCAGGCAGGCAGCCTGCCGGAGCCCCACTGCGCTGCCAACTGGGAGCCACATGCTGTAAGCACCTCCCAGACAGAGCCTGCACCTTGCACCTCCTCCTGCACCTCATCCTCTTGCCCCAGCCTGGAGCCCTCTTGCACCCAAACTCCCTCCCAAAGCCTGCACCAGCCCGGAGCCCCCTCCTGTACCAAACTCCCTCCCAGAGCTTGCACCCCTCACTCCTTCACCCCAACCCGCTGTCCCAGGCTCAGCCAATGCACACCCCACAGTTGAGAATGTTACACTGATTTGTGACAATCCCTGAAGAATTTTGGATTTATAAACCATAAATTACACTAATAAAAAGTAAAACTCATGAAATGTTCAGTGGATTCTATGAGATTAGGTGCAGTGTGACCATATGACCCCTGCACCCAAACTCTCTCCAGAGCTTTAACCCCTCACTCCTGCACCCCAAACCTCTGCCCAAGCTCAGTCCGGAGCCCCCTCCCACACTCCAAACCCCTCGGCCCCAGCCTAGAACCTGCACCCCCTCCCGCACCCCTCCTCCCTGCCCGAGCCCGGTAAAAGTGAGTAAGGGTGAGGGAGAGGGGAATGTAGTGAGTGGGGAGGGGCCTCATCGAAGGGATGAGGTAGATCCTGGGTTGATCTTAAATTTAAAAAAGTGATCTTGTGCGTAAAAAGGTTGGAGACCACTGCTCTATAGGACACTACCTACCAAGAGAAGAGACAATAAGCCCATTCAAAATCTCTCAAGAAAATAAGAACATTTACCCCCTGAGCTAGTGAATCTATTCACCTCTTCATCTTTCAGGCAGTTTGTCAACCCCCTTATCAAATGAATGATTTCCAATATGGCATTCGCCTCCCACACACACTACCAATGACATAGGCAATTATAGCAAAACCCATCCAATCTCAGGTTCCAACATTGTCAACTACTGAAATAGCCATATTTTTTTCCAATCAAAGTAGAACTTCACTTGTCGCTTTGTTTTGGTACAAACAATTATGTAGGTAGACAACAACTGGACTAAAGCCAAAAGGCTATTCTAACAGGATGGAGTGAGGAAACACCACTTCCTATGAAACCTCACTTAGCTACAACTAATGGAAAGATCAAGTTTAAACTTAACTCATGAACAGACATCTTAAAAGCAACTCAAAAGGCATTCAAAACTACATTCACATTCCTTCGAGACATAGGTACAGCTACCCAAATCAGAAAACATGTACTACTCACTAAAACAGAATTCAAGGAAAAGAATGTGGAACACAGGAACTGCTGTACCAGATAACACCAACAATCCATCTAGTTCAGCATCCTGTTGGCTAGCACAGAAAGATTGTATCAGAAGAATGTATAAATCTCATGTAATGGATAGCTTTGCGATAACATGTCTACAGAAGTGTTTTCCTACCCCAGGCAGTTTCATGGGGGGCTGTTAAGAATTTATTTAGCTCTTGTAATTTCTAGTAAATCAGGTTTGTAATAGAAACTGAGTTGCAACATTAATTATGGAGCAGATATTGCTTCTTGATAAGAATGATAATTCTTTGGGTAACATGTTATTTGCCTTTAAGTTTAAAATTTGTTGATAGCTGTAATTTTGGGTGGCCAACTTGTTTGGTCAATAAAAAAGGAGAACTATTCTAACAGGCTGCTTAAGCTGTATTAGCAGCATTCTCAAATTCAAGTGAACTTTAATAACTCAATAGGAAAAACATGTAGATCAACATACATGATGGACTCTTCTACAAAGCAATCTTCGTTTCAACTTTGGAACTATATACTTATGTCCCAATGAATGGTGGCTGTCTGGATTGCTACTACACTACTGAAGACCACCTGATAATTAAGAAAAGTTCTTACATTTTTCCCACTATCATCCTTTCTAAGAAATGTAAATTTATAAACTTTGTTACACATCATCATTAGTAGTAGTACTACTTTCGTATTGCCTAGGAGCCCTAGTCCTGGACTAGTACACCATTTTGCTGGGCACTGTACAGACAGAACTAAAGACAGTCCCTGCCTCAACAGACTCACAATCGGAGCACATGGTAATCATAAATATACTTTAAAATATGAAAGAAGGAAACTATCAATAGTTTTATAAAAGTCCACTATATGTGTTCCCTCTATAAAGCTGAATGTGCAATTTCTTGGTCTGATTATTTTGTCTTCATCCATTTAGCACGGGCTAGCGTACAGAGTGTTTTTAACACATCAAAAGCCAAAACAGCAGTTTTGCTCACGGCTTAATTTGTACATCAGTGATACTGAGAAAGCCAATGGAAATGTGCACAGCTCTGAAATAGCTGCTGCAGAGCTAATGAAGAAAGGACCACCACATAAATATGTAGGTCTCATAAAATAAGAATAAAAAATGATGTTTAAAATCACAGGGCAGCTTTAACAATGTTAGTCTTGTTGACACAGATGAAATGCTGGGCTGGAATATTTGGTTTCTTTTAAATATGCTGGCAATACTAGCTATAAAGAGGAAAAAGTGACAACTAAAACGTTTTCTTATAAAGAGAAAAGAGTGTTAGCTTCCCTCACTGAAAACTGCATTTCAGCTAGCCTCCAAACCAACCTATAACAAAGAAAGAAACAAATCATGCTCCTTCATTCAGTTATTGGTGTCCTGGAGATAGAGCCCTGGGTGGATACAAAAATCTGTACCCGCATCCAATCCACGATCCGTAAACATCCAAGGATATAAAGCAGATATCTGCAGATTTGCAGGAATCTACCTGGAGACATAGTAGAACAAAAAATCTGGTGTTGTGGCAATGATAAAGTAATCTGAATATGACAATAGCATGTATCATTATAAAGAGTGTTCTCCAGCCAATAATGAATGTCAACGAAGTGACAGCTGCGTTAACTAACATGAACTGTTTTTCGTAACAATAGTAATTTCATTTCTCCAACTCAACCAAAAGTTGAAATGTAACTGCAATAAAATAATTCCTGTCATGATGAATCTATATTTTAATCATACCTAGTTCTGTGCAACCAGATTTTAAAGCTCACATGCATTACGTTTTTTAGGGGGGAGGGTTTTAATGTTGCCTAATCACTGTTTGTCACTGATTGACAGTTGGCAGAAACACAACATTGCAACATACGTGCATCAAGATTGCAGTTTTACTGAGGAGTCAATGCAAACAGAGCTGTCTCTACTGAACCTGTGAATCAGTTAAGAGTATATATTTTGAGAACATGGTACTCAAACAAGGCAAGTCCTGAACAAGAAATTCTGCTCAACTCAACTATTTGGCCTGTACTTCTGGAAAATAGTTTTTAGTACTGTCCATGAAATGCTACATACTGTAAAAAATAAGTGGCTGCAATAAAATATGGAAATTGTCAGCCCAAAAAGAGAAATGTTCAGAGTACATGAAAGTGAATTACAAAGAAATCCCAACATAACCTTAACCATAGTTGTAACGTTAGTTTGAGAATTTGACTTGGAGTAGGGATTGTGGGCTAGATCTACAAAAAGGACATAGGTGTTTAACTGCCAGTGAGCACATGCACAGCCACCTTAGTCTAGGCACGTGGGCATCTAGCTCAGGTGCCTAGACTAAGGCAGTATCTTGTAACTAAGCATTTCCCCATCTATCTTGCTGCAGGACCCCGTCTGGTAGGCATTTTCAGAGGATACCAAAACCAACATAAAACAGCTAGAGGATGAGGAAGTGCCCCGTTTTAGCCCACTGGTTAGAGTACTCACCCAGGATGAGGAGACCCAGGTTCAATTTCCTCTTCTGCCTAATGTGGAAAAGGGACTTGAACTTGGGTCTGCACCACACCCAGGAGAGTGCCCTAACCATTGTTTTTCGTAACAATAGTAATTCATTTCTCCAACTCAACCAAAAGTTGAAATGTAACTGCAATAGGGGTAGAGCTCAAGCTCTCCTACTGAAGCTGTTCCACTGTGTATAAATAATTAAATATCCACTTAAGTAGGGGGACTGGACCCCAGGTCTTCCACCTCTCAGATGAATGCTCTAACTACTCGGCTATAAAGTCATGCTCACTCTCTCTTTGCTCAATGAATATTTAAAGGGATTAGGCACCTAACTCCAGGAGAGGATTCACAGATGTGAATCCTGAGCAGAGGAAGGTGCCTAAGTCCATTTGAGGAATAGGGCTTGAGACTCATACCTTTTTCTGTATTTCCTGAGGACTATCTTAGGTGGCTTCCTGCTCAGCATGCTGGCTTTTATGGATCCCATTCTTAGGCACCTTAACCTCCCCAAGCATTGTACAGGGAGCCCAGGCACCTAACTCAGAGCTGTAGATTCCACTGGGTGGTAATGTGCCTAAATTAGGCACCAAAACACTGTGAATTGCATTGCCCAAGTCCATTTGTCGATATAGCCCCATGTCTTCTTTTCCAGAAAGCACTTATTATGGGCACTTCTGGAAATGAGTAATACAGCATCTTCTAACAGCAAGAGCAATAATATGCAATCAACCTGGTAAGCTTCCTCTTAAACAATTCCTAGGGAAACCTACACACAAGTACTATGCATTAGAGATGTGCTGCATTTTTACTGTTCACTGAACTCTTAAGAAATTTGTTAAATCCACATTGTCCAAGGTAAGCTAACCTTTGAAAGCATACTTTTGTATTAGGGCCTACTGCTAAACAGCTGTGCAGGAATCAATAGTAGAAAGCATCACAAAAATGAATCTTTTGCAAACTAGTAAAAGAGAAAGATGATGGTAACTTCAGTGATTTAACTAGTGATTTAAACTGAGGCAGAGTCATCAGAGCAAAGATAAAAATCACAAACTTCTGAGGAAAATATAAGTGTTAAGAGAGCTGAATGGAAAAGGAGAAGGAAGAATAAGAAGTTGTGTGCATTCAGCTGAACTGTAAAAAGAATGTGTTTCCAATCCGTGTCATTTCCTTAGGTTTGACTCCTCTTATTTGTCCATATTGCCCTATATTATTAGTATACAATTACAACAATGTTATGGTAATAGAAAGATT
Organism: Mauremys reevesii; assembly: GCF_016161935.1. Lineage (NCBI taxonomy): Eukaryota > Metazoa > Chordata > Testudines > Geoemydidae > Mauremys > Mauremys reevesii. The sequence goes on from NC_052626.1 coordinate 75,603,418, forward strand.
CAGAATCCAAACAAGTCAATTCAATGCCACTACTGTACTGGCAGTTTGTATTTAAAGAAAAGCTACAAAGCTCAGCATGACAAAGATAGACACACAGAAAGTATATCATGTCACTCACCTCCGTCCTCCTCAAAAACTCAAACTTGTGAAAACATGATGGATATTGCAGGCACTGAAAGCAATTTAGTTCAGCTCTTGATCAACATAAGTGGTGTGAGAAGTAACTGTTCTCTTTTAAAGAGGATTTAAATCAATCATATTTTAGTTGCTGTCCAACATTTGGTCCAAATATCCTTACTCACTGTAGAACTGACACCTTCACTTAGAGCTTTAAATCCCCAAAACTCTGTTATAGCATGAATTTTTCCTTAGTAGCATTAATAATCATTAAGGCTGCATGTCTGTCACAGAGTGACTTTCCGAGAGTTCTGCAATGGCCGGTGCTGGCTCAGGTGCTCCCTGACTGGGCAGCCCCTGGGCCAGCAGCAGCTGTTTGGGTGTGTGGGAGGGGGCTCAGGGCTGGGGGAGAGGGGTGGCACTTACCTCGGGTGGGAGAGGGGAACGGGGGGGCTTCTTAGCTTCCACCAACATGTCCCTGCAGCTCCTAGGTGGAGGGGCCAGGGGGCTCCATGAACTGCCTGCACCCAAAGCTCCCATTGTCTGCGGTTCCCAAACAATGGGAGCTGAGGAGCTGATGCTTGTGGCGGGAGCAGCGTGCAGAGCCCCCCTGGCCCCTCCTCCCCCTAGGTGCTGCAGGGACATCCAGAACTGGGTAGGGAGCCTGCGAGCCTCGCCGAGCCTCGCCAACCCTCTCCCCCCCCCAGTGCCAGATGGGGTCCTGGGCTGCGTGCCACCGCACGTCCCCACTCCAGTGCCAGAGAGTGTCCCAGGCTGTGCACCACCACCTGCCTTCCCCCCCGAGCACCCCAAGACCCCCTGGCCTGTCCCCTCCACCCCAGCACAAGTTTTAGTTAGGAGTATATAGTAAAAGTCATGGACAGGTCACGGGCTGTGAATTTTTGTTTACTGCCCGTGACTTGTCCATGACTTTTACTAAAAATACCTGTGACTAAAACGTAGCCTTAATAATCATCAACTAAATGTAGCCTTAGTAGTTGTTTTACTTTTTAAAAGTATAAATCCTACCAAAATGCTACTGTTATAATAAAACAAAAATTGTCAGGCAAGGTGCAAATTGTGAACAAAATGGCAAAGAGAAATTACAAACAATAAACTGAAATTAAATAGTGAAATGTTCCAAGAGGTGCATGACTGGCACTTCATTGGCTGTTTGGAAAGGACCCCGGGGTCACACTCATTAACATTTTTTTCCTCAGAACTTCTAAAATTCAGGGATTATCTGTTTAACAAATAGGGATTGAGTGAGTTATCAAATCCACAGATCAAATTGGTCACAGTACCATAATCAGAACAAAAGCCCCTTGGCTCCCAGTCTTGCATTTAGTCCACTAGACCACATTACCGTAATGTATTTATGACAGTCAAAACAGAGAATTATCAACAGAAAATGTTTATACTAAAGCCAGATCCTTCTTCCCTTTACACACTTTACTATTATTTTTTCCCTTGGGACCTTCAGTATAAGTCCTTATCCCAAATTTGGGACTTGGCAGGCTCATATGGCTGAGATATTGAGGCAGAATGAGTTGTATTTCAGGGGGCTGAGGTTATCCCTCAAGCACATGTTCCAGATACACACAAGCCTGTATCTAAGACTAATTTTCCATTTTTTTTTAAACTAATTTAACACAGTGTGTCTGGGGTGCAGAGGAGGTTAAGCTATACTTAGGGCCTTAACAATTTCACAGCCATGAAAACGCTTCACAGATCGTGAAATCTGGTCTCCCCCCATGAAATCTGGTCTTGTATTTTTTTTACTGTATACAGATTTCATGGAGGACACTAGTGTTTCTCAAATTGGGGGTCCTGACGCAAAAGGGAGATGCAGGAGATCACAAGGTTGTTTTAGGGAGGTGGCGGTATTGCCACCCTTACTTCTGTGCTGTCTTCAGAGCTGGACAGACGGAGAGTGGCGGCTGGTGACCGGTGAGCAGCGGCTGGTGGCCAGATGCCCAGCTCTGAAGGCAGTGCCCCACCAGCAGAAGTAAGGGTGGCAATACCATACCATGCCATCTTTACTTCTGCGCTGCTGCTGGCGGTGGCTCTGCCTTCAGAGCTGGGCTCCCAGCCAGCAGCTGCCACTCTCTAGCTGCCAAGCTCTGAAGGCAGCGCCACTGCCAGCACCAGCGCAGAAGTAAGGGCAGCAGTACCACAACCCCCCCTCCCCCAACTCCTTTTTGATCAGAACCCCTACAATTACAACACTGTGAATTTCCAGATTTAAATAGCTGAAATAATGACATTTACGATTTTTAAAGCCCTAAGACTATGAATTTGACCAAAAACGACTATGAATTTGGTAGGGCCCCAGCTATACTACAGCTTTCATGTAGTTCTGGATGCATGCAAGCAGTTCATTGGTGAGAAGTTTTGCTGGATCACTCTAATTTGGATTTGCCCCGCCCCCCACTGACACATTCCACAGCAGCAGCTCCCTGCTACCAGCGGGGAAACGCATCTCCCGCGGCTGCGGGGGGACAGATCAGGACCACGCCAAGAAGCTGGGGAGGCCAGGCAGGCCAGCCCCACGCGGGGCAAAGGTGGCGACCAGGAGTAAGTCTCCGGTCCTCGGCCCACCCACCCCCTCCGGGCAGGGACTCAGGCCGGGTACAAGGAAGGGACTCGGCGCAGCTCGGCCCCCAACCCGGATGGGGGGCGCGGAGGCTGCCTGGGGCAGAGCCAGCCGCATGGGGTTCCCAGCGCGGAGGGCTCCAACCTCAAGGGACCCCGGCCGAAGCCCCTCGCTGAAGAGGGAGCCCCGGGCCGCTCCGGGGCAGGGTGGGCTCAGACCAGGGGCGGGGGAGGGGGCAGCCCCAGAGAAGCCGACTCACCTGCCCAGGCGCCCAGCCCCGGGCCCAGCACCACCGGGCTGCCCAGCACCCAGACGCGGAGCCCGGCCAGCAGGCGGTAGGCGGCCCGCACGGTGATGTACACTGCGCTCAGCACCCCCACCCAGTAGAGGAGACCGCCACTGGGGAGAGTTCCCGGGACCTCCATGCTGCGGGGGCGGCGGACAAGAGCACACTAAACCCTGCGGGTCGGCGCTGACCCACACCCGTAACGCCGCCCGCCCACCACTACTTCGCCATTGGCTAGGCTGCCTCTCACTCAAAAACATACTCCTCTTCTATTGGGTAGCGCTTCGCCACACTGCCCCCAATCTACGGGGTCACGCCAACTGCCTTCTGATTGGAAGATGGGGATACTCATCAAACGCTCCCATTCATCAGGCGCCTGCACGCCGCGTGGTCGACTTTACGCGTCTACAGCCTTTGGCAGAGGCACTTGTCAGTCACACAGACCGTTTGGCGGCCGTTGGTGCCGTCGGGGCGCGTAGTTTGAAGTACGGTGCAAGGTCTCTGTCAGCTAAGCCCGTGGAATCCCCCGCTGGGGAGAAAGAATCCCCGGACTGGGCCCAACTAGGGGGACAAACGGGCACTGTCTGGGGACCTCCTTCAAGCCCTGAAGGCAGGAGATCCCAGCAGCTCACCAATACCTGTAAAGTGCAGCTTGCGGTTACTGATTTGCAGCAATGTGCTTACCACCAATATTGTCATACATCTGCACAACTATGTATAAGTGTACCAGTGTTTAGGTACCAGATCTCATTGCAAGTAGGGGCCTTCCTACTCCTGCTTTTGGACTGTGATGAAAGCTGACAGTAGGGAGACAGGAGTCCAGCTGTGCAGTAAGGCAGATGCCTAAGCTGCTAAAATGTACAACAGGGCAGAATGTTTGACTCATATCATGGCACAAGACCACATACAGACTAGAAATCAGATATCTGTGCTGTGTCACAGTATGTAAGGCTTTGCTAAAATAAGGGACACAAATGTTCTATTTTCAATAGGATGCAGAACCACATTGGGGACATTTTGCTTCTCCATTGGAAATGTGCAAAGCCACCAAATCCTCATCCTCTAAATGAATGAATAATATTAGGAGCTTGCTAGGACACTTGTGAAAAAAATAAGAGCACCTAGAAATGACAGTATAAGACAACTTTATTTCAGCTTGGACCTACTGCAAAGATTTTCAGCAAGATCTCTTCTTCATGTGAAAGGTAAGTATATTGTTGCGCTACTGGAAATAATCAGGTTGGACCTGGTCAATAATGATGTGAAGAATTTCAACGAAAACCAAGTCTGCTGTAAATAGTTTTGGTGAGTCAGTAGATGAGGCTCTTCCCACAGAATCAAAGCTTCACGAATGTCCCATCATAGATAGTGTTAGCAGCAACTAGGCTAATGCAGGTACTGTACCATCTATCCGATGACACGCAATTCCAATGTCCTGTTCACATGTACTGTAGTAATTAAAGACTGGCACTTTTTGCAAGCAGAGAGGGATTGTTTCTTGTCCCAGCCAAATTGCCATTATGAGTAATTACATTTTGCCTACCTTTTTTTTCCTGCCAGGTTCATGGACGCACAGTATTTTGCTCCACTTCTACTTGTTACCTTTAAGAACATAAATAGCCCCAGTGAAGTAAATTAAGTTATGTGGGTGATTATAGATGTGCTTTTATAATTTATGGCAGGGGATCCTAAAGCTATGAATAGGTGCTTCCTCCCCCCTGGCCCCCACCTCAGCATTTTTTTTAAATAAACCTAATCATAATGAAGGCCATAGTTTGTAAAGCAGTTTGAGCGTCTTTGGGAGGAATGGTTCTGTAACAGGGTGCTTGGACGCCCTGTCAGCCTAGTGGCTGGCATGCCTTTCAACCCCTTGTTTTCCTGGTCAAGATGCCTTAGTGTTCCGGGTAGTGGGGGTAGAAGGACCCAGGCCCTCCCACTCCTCTGGAGGGGCACTCCAAGCAGGCAATCTAAATCCACTTTCCTGGACTACTTCCTACCAGCATCCCTTCAGTTGGGGCATGGCCCCTATTGTCTAATTTGCTGGGATAGCTTGCCACATGGACCTTGGGCGGTGCCCAGCCACAGTCCAGGCTCCTTTGGGCAGGGCAGTCATAAGTTTGGGCCCCACCAATCAGCTGTTTGGTGGCGGGTGGGAGGGGGTGGAACAGGGTGGGAATAGGCAAAGTGGGGGCAGGGCCTCAGGAGGGGGCAAAGTGGGGGCAGGGGTGAGAAAAGGCAGGGTGATGGGGGGGGCCTTGGGGGAGAGGGTAGAGTGGGGGCAGGGCCTCAAGGCGGAGCAGGGGTGGAGCACCCACCCGGACAGAAGAAAGTCGGCACCTGTGCCCACACTGTCTCTGGTCTGGAGTCACTCAGTTACCGGAGACTCCTAGGTCTCCTCTATAGTCTCCCTTTGCTGGGAGACAGAACATGAAGTCTTGGCGGGCAGGCTACCTTTCAGATAGGGAAGTAGCTAACGCCTGCCTGTTCACCTGTCAGCCTGAACTGGGCCAGGCTTTCTCCTTTTCTCTCCCATCTAGGCCTGGCATTGGCTGCAGGTGTAATTGGGTCGGGCTAGCAGGACCCAATGGCTCCTTAACCCCTGCCATGCTGATGGGCACTTTTTCCATTTCATCACAGGTTCAAAGAGTTAAAATACATTATTATTATTAGTGTATGACTGTCCAGAACATGGGTCGACAACCTTTCAGAAGTGTTGTGCCGAGTCTTCATTTATTCACTCTAATTTAAGGTTTCACGTGCCAGTAATACATTTTAACATTTTTAGAAGGTCTCTTTCTATAAGTCTATAATATATAACTAAACTATTGTTGTATGTAAAGTAAATAATGTTTTTAAAATGTTTAAGAAGATTCATTTAAAACTAAATTAAAATGCAGAGCCCCACGGACCACTAGCCAGAACCCGGGCAGTGTGTGTGCCACTGAAAATCAGCTCGCGTGCCACCTTCGGCACCCGTGCCATAGGTTGCCTACCCCTGGTCCAGAATAATAGTGGTTCAAGCACATGCCTGTAAACTGAATAAACCATAATGTAGTTTCTGTACCACAGAGTTATTTCTCATGTGTTATGCTCCCTGATGCATCAGGTTCCATCTTCCCACCATTCTGAGTTGTGTGCTCCAAACATTTTTAACATCGTTTTTCGTAAAACAGATGAAGTTCCCTCAGTTGCGTAGGTCACGATAACAAGAGTCTGTTATTAGGGAGTTGCTGGGTCAGGGAGATTTAGTTCTCTTATGGCAGGGGTTCCTAAAGCTATGAATAGGTGCTCCCCCCGGCCCCCGCCTCAGCATTTTTTTAAAATAAACCCAATCATAATGAAGGCCATAGTTTGTAAAGCAGTTTGAGCATCTTTGGGAGGAATGGTTCTGTAACAGGATGCTTGGAAGGCCTGTCAGCCTAGTGGCTGGCATGCCTTTCAACCCCTTGTTTTCCTGGTCAAGGTGCCTTAGTTTTTCGGGTAGTGGGGGTAGTTCTCTTGCTTTGCTTTTAGTCATACTGCTTGATATTTATTGACTTTTGCTTGTTTACACTGCTTCAATCAGAGCTGGCCCTATGTACAGTAAAGCAGGCCACAGGTTGAGGCCCTTCACCTCATGCAAGGTCTGCCACACACAGGTTGGCCCTGTGTCCCACAGCAGGATTGCACAAGGATGAGACAGATCTCTGCGAGGCACCCTTTTCTCTAGTATAGCAATGAGGCCAGAAAAAAGAATCAACACAAGCCCTGATTTCCCTGATTTCAGCAACGTGTGCCCCACTCAAGCCTCTTCCCTCCCTTCCCCATCCCACCCCTCCAAAAACTCCAGGCTTCAACTTGCCCTCTTCCACTTTGGTTTTCTTCACTCTTACCCTTATTGTTCTTTATTGGCCGAGGTTGAATATGGAAATGATTGAGTTGGCTTCCCCTCTAAGTCGTCACTGGAACATTGTATTTGTATCAAGTATTATTGCTCTGATTTCACTGTTGGAAGTGCTCTTGTGCAATTTTGTAATAACCTTAGCATATCTAGTAACCTGGGCCATGTTTCCATGCCTCTTATGCTGTATCCTTCATCTGTTGAACTCATCAACCATAAACCTTTTGTGCTTAAGGCTCTTCCACATATCTTTTGGATCATACCCCTTTTAACCTCACCATTCCACTCCTGAGCATGGCTTTGTAGAGTCACTGGAAAATCTCTGTGGCATGCTGCAAATTCTATCTGTTTAGCTACTTATATGACCCCATCACCATAATATCTGAACGCCTCCCAATCATTAATGGATTGTCTCTTCATAACAACCCTGTGATGTAGTAAAGTATAATCCCCATTTTACAGATGGAGAACTGAGGCACAAAGTGGATTAAGTGACTTGCCTATAATCACATAAGAACTCTGTGGCTGAACAAGGAATTGAACCCAGGTCCCTTGAGTCCCAGTCCAGATTTCCATTAAATAAAACATCTTTAATACTCTAATTTTACAGCAGATTTATTTAAATTGGAAAATAGAGACTGTCACTGAATAATACAATAGCCCAATATAGTAATATGGTAGGCCAGAGTTGTTTATTTTGATATTAAATTCAGTCTATATCATGCTGTTCCCTCACTTTCAGTTTTCAATATATCATAGATTTTGTATTGACATTACATTGCATAATAGCATAATGCAAGTTGTCAGAGATGAAGCTGGAGGTTGAGGCCTGATCTACACTACAGGGTTTGGTCAACATAAGGTGCCGTGCATTGACCTCACTGTGGAAGTGTCTTCACTTAAATTTGGCTCCTGCCAATATAAATGCTGATTTAGTAACACCCCCTCCCAGAGCAGTGTAGAGTCTTGGTCAATGTAATTAGGTCAATGTAATCAGTGTAGACACTGCATTGATTTCATCAACTGCTACTGGCTTTCAGAAGCTATCCCACAAAGCCCTACACTGACAATACAATCGATACAATTGCTCCTGGCGAGAACGCGCACCGCCGACACAAGGAGCCGTGTGCACACACATAAGCAATTTAATAACTCTAATGATTGTATGCTGACGTAAGTTAAATTGACATAATATAGTAATATAGACATGGCCTTAGTATGTTGGAAGAGGAAAGTTGTGGGGTTTGGCACCTGGGGAGGCATAGGAAGCAGTTTGGAATTTTGAGTAAAAAATGAGCTGGATGTTTCTACTAAAACTGTCAGCAGATAAATAGTCAACAGTGTTGATATTTAAATTGTCATGTTCCAACATATCAACCCATTGACATGAATGCGGCAGATTGCACCTCTCTTAGCTATTGTTTTGGCTGGCTGAAGATCCAGGAATGATCACTGATTTATAGTCCGTTCATATTTTCATGACCATCTTTACAACCACAAGGGCTAGAAAAGTTTAGATTCTGGAGCACCATTCTGTGTGGGGGTAGATTCTACAGCTAATTCTGTGGCCTCAAATTCACAGATCCCAGTCAGGTGCAAGCCCCTGTGGTCCTATGTTGCTAACACAATAGCAGAAAAGGATATAACTTTACCATAATCCACTCGCATGTAACATAAAACATTCTGCCAACCAGGGCCAGTACAGCCTCCACAGCACTTCTAGAGCTGAGAGTGAGAAATTGGGATTAGAAATCAAAACCTGATCTTCAGTGTGGCAGCGCAGATGAAGCTGGGCCATAGGGCCAGTTTGACAGCCTTTTGTTTAGTGTGGATTTTGTACTGGTTTCTCTGCTAGTTTTATTTTAGTTCTAGTTCTGGATTATCTCAACATCTTTCCTAGTTCCTGTCTGCATTTTTATGCTGTCAGTAGGTAACATCTAGGGATGAGTAAACTGGTTCCAATAGGAATTGATCCACACGTTCACCCAAAACTCATCTCACCTGTTTTCGTCTTTGAAAGAGTGAATCACTATATGATGGAAAGATTTTATGAGTTGGGTTTATTTTTCATAGATAAAACTAAAAGCAATCTCTTAGATTATTTTATAATCCAAACCTGTGCTTTAAGTAAACTGGACACCTGCTCTACCATCCCAGTAACTTTCTTGCCTTTACCAAGAACAAGTCTAATGACATCCGCTGATGTGAAATTACAAACAGTACACACAACGCTGTAGAAACATTAAAGCTGCATACAAGTCCAGCCAGCCCACAGGCAAGAGGTATAAATTTGTCATCAGGAAAACCAGAACGTAGGGGAAATTGTGTAAGATGTGTAGCAGGCTGATTATACGCAGAAAAGTTAATGCACTACTTGTGCAATACTATAGCAAGGGGGTGGGATGGAATGCTTTCCCAGTCCTACCACGTGATCAATTTATACCTGAAACATGAGAAAGTATGACTGTCATAACTTTTGTACTAGTTAATGTAAATACAACTGTGGCAGTGTACTCAAACAATTTATCCTATATAATACACCTTGAATACTGGCTGTGCAATGAGCATCTCAGTGGAGATGGAAGAATACAGGGAGGGAATGCATCTTCTCCCTAGGTCACAGATAAGTTGTGTGGCTTCAGTGCAGCCATTATTGCAAACTTAAGGCTGTATTACCCCATACTCTAATGCACAGCCTCCTCAATGGGAAGAAAATGAGGATCCATGTGACAATGGATCCTACAGCTCTGACTTCTCCCCTTTCACACTGGTACACAGAGTGCTAGGAAACTACAACTCCCATGAGGCATCAAAGTGGCTCGGCCACAGGGAGACACCATGGTGCTTCATGGGAGATGGAGTCTGGCTGGGGAACAGAGCCAGGAGGAGGCAGTGGAGGGAGGAGGGATACAGAACTACATCTCCTATAAAGTACAACAGTGGCTCAAGGGGATGGAGAGATTAATATTGATTCAAAATAAAATGTTTGTTTAGCTCAAACCAAAATGTAACATTCTCGGTTTCCGGATAGAAAATTCTGCCAAAATCTATCTTTTCCCCTGGAAAACTTTGATTTCAACATAATCCCATTTTCCTGCAAGAAAATATTTCATTCAAAAATTCTGACTAGCCCTAATATTGGGCCAAATCCTGTGATCCTTGTTCAGGCAAACCACTCACTGAAGTTAAGACAGATTTGCCATTGACTTCAATAGGAGCAGGAGCAAGTCCTCTAGAAGCAAGGCTTTTTGAGATCAATTTACTACTATTATTATTTATGGCTTGTATTAATATTAATATATTAAACTGGTATTATTTTTTACTTCTCCCTCTCCACTGGCCCAAACATGCAGGGCATATCCAAATCTTGCCACTTCCTTTTTCTCAACATCACCAAGATCCACTCTTTTATTTCTATTCCCAAAGCAAAATCTCTCACCCAGGCCCTCATTATTGCCTGTTTTAACTACTGCAGTACCCTTCGCTTTGGTTTCCCAGACACCATATATTACTCCTATTCAGTCCATACACATTCATCTTCCTTGCCTGTCAATTTGATTATATCACTCCCTTCTTTAAAACTCTTCTCCGGTTTCCCATCCACTATCAAATAAAATTTAGATTCTGGTCACTACATTCTAAGCTCTATATAACTCTGTCTCTCCTTACTTACCCAAACTTGTCAAGCTTCATGTTGCGCCCATTCCCTCTGCTCTGCTAATGCTCCCAGCCTTGTCCGATTGTCAATCTCCTCCATGCCATCTTCCACGTACTCCCCTATGCCAGGTACAATCTCCCCGAGCTCACCTGCAAAGCCTCTATGTTCTCTGCACGTAAGTCCCTCTTAACTATCCACTTCTGCTGTGCTGCTTACAGTGAATCAGACTGACTTGCATATAAATTTAATTTTATTTTCTGTTGTTTCCATTCCATTTTCCCTAACCTTTGTCTCGTTTGTCCTTAGATTGTGAGTTCCTTGGAACAGGACTATCCTTGAATGTGTGGAAAGTACCTATCACATACTGGGTGCAACCATAAGTAAAAACTGAATAATATTACTGTATTGCCCTGAGACCCCCATTCAAATCAGGACCCTGTTGTGCTAGGCACTCTGCAAATACAGAGTTTGAGAGAGAGTTCCTGACCAAAGAACTTACTTAAGACAAGATACAACATATTGGTGCAACAAACAAGTGGAGGGAATGAGGAGACAGGTTGTGTGGCTTTAGATGAGATATACATGGAAGATCATTGACATCATTACATTACTTGCAAAGTGTAATAAGCCCAAGTGAATAAGACTAAACCATGTTTTCATATTTTTAAAATACTACATTTTTATTTTAATAACAAATACATGCTTGCTATGTTTCCTGTTATGAAAGAACATACAATAGCATGTCACTCAAACAGCATACATTATTAATACAAATCTAAATAAATTATAGACGCCTGTGCGCATAATCAAAATGTTTCAAACAATTAAATCTACTGTGGAATTTAAGTTTTGTTGAGTTCAACAACACATTGTAATCTGGATTTCTTTGCCCTTGAACAAGCATATACATTAGATTTAATGCTGGTGATGCAGCAAACTCAGCGTGTTAACTGGTACACATGACATAGGATTGTGATGTAGGAAAATATCTTTGTGAAGAAGTGGATAATTAGCCGAGTCAGCGTGATGTGGATTTATCCATGTATCCATTACTATTGACTCTTGGTTTTGATGACAATGAATAAATTTGTCCTTAGAGTAGTTTGAGTTGCCACTAGTATAATTTTGCTGACTTTCTATATTAATACACAGAATGGAGTAGCTGTTGAGTAGAATAACTTAGCTAACAATTTATTTTTTCCTGTTTATACATCTGATCCTGACAAAGCACCACTCAGGATCAGACTCTCAGAGAGCTTCCTCCCTACCAAACCAAAGCTGTATATTACTCAGTGAAATTTGGTTACATTTTTTAGATTTGTACAATTGATAAATGGAAATGTAGGGTCCAATCCTGTAGCCGGTAGTCAAGCAAACCTCTCACTTTCCTCAGTGAGGGTATTTTCTGCATAAGGACTGCCATAGTGGATTCATAATTACAATAGCAAGGGCCAACTTGCAGGACTGACTTTTTTTCCTTTTGATGCTGTTTCTCTACCTTACCTTTAGTCAGCAGCAAATAATACTCAACCCTTCCAGAATTTATATAATTAATTCCTAGGAATGCTTTAAATATACAGCAGTTATGTATTTTCTGTAAGACCGAACATGCATGTGGGTATGTGTATGAGAGGTGAAGAAACAACTCTACTATAATTTTAAGAGAAAATAATACAGCTATAAAATTGTTTTTACTCCATGATTGTGACAATCAGATCCCAGACTCCCAAGGAAAGAACAAAGCATCTGAACCCCAAAGAATGAGCAATTGAATCAACTGGTTGTATACAGTGTTATTGGCTATAACTATGTGTCATATAAAGTCTTCTGTGAACACTTGTAATGTTCTGAACTTAATGGTCATTAGGAGCTATGTATACAGGTTATAGTTATGAATGTATGCATGTATATATGCAAAGAAAATTGTAATCATAACTGTTTTGCAACTACAGCATCACCTCACAACAGGGTGGTGAAGCAATCAGGCAGGGAGAGACACTTTTCAGGCTAGTTGTTTACATGAATCCAACTTTAAGTACCCATCCATAGTCCAGCCAGGAAGAGACAATTGTGGACCATTAAAGTTGATGGAAAGACATTGAAACTGAAAAGAAAACACCTACGCTGGCAAAGCTTATGTTGCTGGGGGGGGAGTGTGAATAAATCACCCCCCTGAGCGACATAAGTTACACCAATATAAGCACCTGTGTGGACAGTGCTATGTTGGCGGGAGAGCTTCTCCTGTGGACATAGCTATTGCCGCTCGTGGGGGCTGGATTAGATGAACTGACAGGAGCACTCTCTCCTGTTGGCTTCGAGTGGCTACATTACAGACTGTACAGTGGTGCAGCTGCATTGATACAGCTGTGCTGGTGTAAGGCCTCTAGTGTCGACATAGGCTAAGAAAGGTGGAAGTTTCCTCTAATTTGAAGAACCATGAGTCATCATGCCACGAGAAACACGAAAATGTGGGGGAGGAGAAAAAAGCCTTTTAAAAGTAGGTTTAGGGTTGAGGTTTTTTAATGCAGAAACAGGGCCAGCATCTAGGCAGGATACATTGGGAAACTGTTCAGAGGCATTAGGTAACTTGTATTAGAAAAGGGAAATTGTCTAATATAGAAGTGTAAAGCCTGAAGTTGCATCTTTATGTTTATTTTCTGTGCTACTTGTATGTGTTTGCTTTTCCTTGCTCTTTCAGCTTTGAATCTGTGATTTTTTCCTATTGAATACACATTTTGTTTATTTTTACCCATAGCAGGTCTCTGGTCTGCAAATTGTATGAAGTATGTGTCCCAAAGTGAGCTGATAATGGGGGGCTGTCTTCACACTTTCAGGAGTGATGAACCAGAGAGGAAAAGTCCAAGTGGCTGGTAGTTAAGACTTGAGTAGATGGATTTAGGGAGACTCAGGGCTGTTGATATTACCCTGCGAGCAGTAACTAGGCTGGTAGAAGCCAGGGTGAGACCTTTGTGCTTCTAGGCTAGCTATTGGTATCAGGGCTTTGAGCTATAGCAGCATAACATTAAGGTCGCCAAAAGTACAAGGCTGGCAGTGACAGAACCCCTTACTGGTCTGGGTGATCCCCAAAACTTCACAATGACATTGTATAGAGAATGCTTTCTCCCATCTACAAGATAACAAGAGTCAGATTCTTGCATTGCTTTTGAGTGGGATACAGTGGAATTATAAGTCATTAGAAAGAACATGTGCTCACTGTGTGAATGATTTCTGTGGCAAATGGAGCCGATCTGCTGAGACTCTGCTGATGAGTGTCACCAGCACAACACGTTTGGCAGTCGAGCTATTCCTTCAGCCAGCGATATCATCATGGAAGTCTGGGATGACGAGCAGTGGCTGGAGATGTTTGTATGGGAAGCTAGACTTGGGAAAGCAGCATCCCGCGCGTATGCGCTTCTGCTTGTACCCTCCATAATATTTGTGAAGGGAAGGGTGAAACATTCAGTGAGGCATGGACCACCGAGGTTCAAGTCCTGAGGGCTGAATGCAGCACAGGAGAGGGGAGGCTAATAGAGAGGCCCAGCACAGGGCTTCAAGGATTAGGGATGCCTTGAGGGAAAATTTTGAAGGCTAAGCCAACAGTAATGTTGCTGCCTTGCATGGGAGTGACTGCTTACTTACTTATATGTTATTATTTAATAAATAATAATATTTGCATTTACTCTTCTTTTTCTAGACTAGGTATCTTTCTTTATCTGCTATAATAAATAAAGACTGTTTTCAGCCAAAAGAATTGTTTTAAAAAAAAAAAAAACCTTTGACAACAGACAGACAGACACACAACACATTAACACAAGGGGGCAAGGGTGTGGGGTGGTGACTGTACAGTCACAAGTGCATATATATGTTTTCTAGCAGAGTGCTGAAGAACAGTTTTCAGCATGTCCTTCCTCAATTTTGAAGCCTCTGTGATGTTGAACATCTGGGCAGTCCAGTCAGGTCACTGTAGACACAGAAATGACAACATTTAACAACACAGCACATTTTATCCACTATCCAGACATGATTACACTGTCCAGAAACATTTCCACCCAGAAAATAAAAGCCTTACGGTACCCCCTCGCTCTCTGCTTCTGCAAGAGAAGAGCTCCTGGCTGCATGCCTCAGGGAATCTGGGTTTCTTCCCCATCCCAGGAGCTTCACCACTCGCGGTCCCCCCCCCCCAGCCTCTCCCCTCCTCCTCCTGTCCCCCAGCCTGTCCATCGGCATGGTTACCTGTAACCTGTAACTGATTAACTGATTGCACTCCACACCTGGCTGCAGCAACAGGAGGACTGTGGTTGCACCGTATAGGACTTTTCTTATTATCCGTATATATGGGGTTGTCAAACTGGTTCGTGGAAAGCTGGTATATAACATTGTGTGATCTCCTGCTCCTTGTTTTCATCTGCTTTTACAAGCACCCAGACTCTTCTTTGCAGTAAGGAGCCTGGACGCAGTAAAAGAACCTGGAAAGGGGGAAAGAAGCCAACTAAGGGTATGGCTACACTTGAGATTTGCAGCGCTGGTGGAGGCTTTCCAGCGCTGCAATTAGTAACTGTCCACACCTGCAGGGCACATCCAGCGCTGCAACTCCCTAGCTGCAGCGCTGGCCATACACCTGGGTCTGCTTGGGGAATAAGCATTGCAGCGCTGGTGCTGCAGCGCTGGTCGTTAAGTGTGGCCACACACCAGCGCTGTTATTGGCCTCCAGGGTATAAGGATATATCCCAGAATGCTTTTAACTAAATTACTCCCTTTGTTTTGTTATGCTGCCTCTCTTTGTTTTGTTGTGAACTCGGGGCTCCGGGAGCTGCTTATCTAAAAAACAAACACAGCTCCTGTTTGCCGTGATCAATCTGTAACTGACTGAACAATCAAATGAGATAAACCCACTACCTTGCTGTGAATGAGGCAGGCACGGGGAAGAGTATTTGCTCGACGAGAGAAACAGCGGGGGGGGGGAGAGAGAAAGGGAGTTTGTTGGAGCAGCTGCTTATCTGGTCTGCAGGCTGTTTGCAATTAAGAGTAAGGGGTCGGGAAAATTTTCTGATTTTGCACGGCAGGGAGCTGATACACAGTGTCGGCTCCAAAAATCCACTCTCTCTCTCTCCCCTGCTCCCTGTGACACTCCACCCCACCCCCCTCTTTTGAAAAGCACGTTGCTGCCACTTGAACACTGGGATAGCTGCCCATAATGCATCACTCCCAACAGCGCTGCAAATGCTGCAAATGTGGCCACACTGCAGCGCTGGTAGCTGTGAGTGTGGCCACACACCAGCGCTTTCCCTACACAGCTGTACGACCAGCGCTGTAATGCCCAGCGCTGCAACTCTCAAGTGTAGCCATACTCTAAGTTAGTTCTATTAGATGCTACTGCTATATAAGTTGAGGATAAAACAGGAGCTATGCTGAGGGACTGGAGCCACAAACATGAAAGGAACATCCAGAATACAAATGAATCAGACAACTTGGTAGCACATACATGGAAAGGGGGGAAGGGAACCAGGCAACTTAACATTATGTGTCCATGTAAGCAACTGCTGCAGTTACCACAAGGATGTTATGCAGTTCCGAATAGGATCAGTACTAGGAGGAGAAGCAGCAATGAGATAGTCTATTAAAATGCATTCCACACTATGAAAATGTTTGCTGATTATAAAGCCTCAGAACCTGCCCAATTTCAGTTGTATTATCTGCTCAGGCCCATCTAGAGAAATTTGGAGCTCCGGTACATCATGTTCATTGGGCCCCCGCCCTCTCATTTTACTTTATTTACATAAAGGTTACAGATTTTTTGAGAGGGAGGGGACCCCGTGCTCGGTTCCCCTGTACAATTGTCCTTCCTTTCCCTGTTCTGTTGTCAGCCCTCACCTACTGCATGTAGGATTGTCAACTTTCTAATTGCACAAACCAAACACTATAGTCCCTGCCCTTAGGCCCTGCCCCTTTCCCAAAGCCCCGCCCCCACTCACTACATTCCCACTCCTTTGGTGGCTTGCTCTCTCCTCCCCTCACTCACTTTCACTGGGATGGGGCAGGGGTGCAGGATGGGGTGAGGGCTCTAACTGGGGGTGCGAGCTCTGGGGTGGGGCCAGAAATGAGGAGTTCAGGGTATAGGAGGAGGCTCCGGGCTGGGGCAGGGGGTTGGGGTGCATGAGGGGGTGAGGGTTCTGGCTAGGGGTGCAGGCTCTGGGGTGGGGCTGAGGATGAACGGTTTTGGGTGCAGGAGGGGGCTCCAGGCTGAGGGGTGAGGCCGAGGGATTTGGAGTATGGGAGGGGGCTGTGGGCTGAGATAGGGGGTTGGGGTACAGGAGGGGGTACAGGCTCTGGGGTGGGGCCGTGGATGAGGGGTTCAGGGTGTGGGAGGGGGCTCTGTGCTGGAGCAGGGGGTTGGGGTGCAGGGGAGGTGAGGGCTCCATCTGGGGTGCAGGCTCTGGGGTGGGCTGGGGTGCAGGAGGGGGCTCTGGGTTGGGGGGTCTCAGGGCTGGCGCAGGCTTACCTCGGGCAGCTCCCAGTCAGCAGCACAGCGGGGCTAAGGCAGACTCCCTGCCTGTCCTGGTTCTGTGCTGCGCTGCAACCCGGAGGCGGCCAGCACGTCCAGCTCCTAGGCGGGGCAGGGAGGGGCTAGGAGGCTCTGCACGCTGCTCTCGCCCACAGGCACACACACCCCGCACCTCCCATTGGCCACAGTTCCTGGCCAATGGGAGTGTGGAGCCGGACTTGCTGGCCACCTGGAAATCCTAACTGCATGTAGGAACTGCTGTTACCGCCATCTTTTTTTTGTCATACAGATTCCAAAACCCCTCAGCTATATTATTATTAGGTTTCCACTGTTGTTCCATGAGTGGGACTCAATCAATCCTTGATAGGGGAGCACAGATACAGTGAGTCTCCCATAAGTCTGTGGATTGCACTTTTTAAAATGTTGGCTATTCACCATTTTTTATTGTTTATACAGCTCTATGCAGATATATAAGGAGATAAAGATGCTTCCCTGAGCAATCTTACTTAGATGTAATGCAGGGAGTGATGCTCATAGGGAAGGGCAAGATTTACAACCATAAGAAACCATGTGATTTTTGTTTGGCTGTACCTTGTTTAAGGTGATTGTATGTTCCTGGTACCCTGTCAGCTTTACAAAACCAGTTTTTGTCCCATTTCTTGTAAATTGCTGTACACTCTAAAGGAGCCTCAGACCAGCTAGGCTGATGCAATTGACTGTTAAATGCATTTGCACATCAAGCAACACCCACACCAGAATATCCCACCTATCCCTCAGGGAACATCCTTGTCTGCACAAGACCTTCAGTAAACCTCACATGTTGAGTCAGAGACACTTGGCTTTAGACTTAGTCTGACTCAGGGCAGTGCTGTGCTGCAACTAGTAAGTCTAATATAGGACTATAGGTCTACATTAGACCTGAGTGAACTATGGTTTTAAATTGAATTTGAATATTAGCACGAGTAATAGGCCCAAAGGATGTCACCAAAAATAATGTACTCTTAAGAGAGAGAAGGATTGTTTGTGATAAACTTGTAGTGTCCCCTTGGAATACCAGTGTCATCTTATTTAAGGTTTGGGAAATAAAGAAAACATGGCTAACTGGGCACCAGCTGCAGTAAATAATTGGTTAGAACTTAGTCCAGTATTTGGGAAAATATATGGTAAGTAAGATAAGTCAAAAACCTTGGAGAGAGCAAGGTTCAGCCCTAAACTCCCTCATTTAGCTTTTGCTAAGGTCCAATAATCTGCAATTACATCACCTGTTTGTTATACTGCATATAAAAGCAAGATTTTATAGAGGTTCTTTGTCAGTGCTTTTCCTTCCCCCTCTGGCATCACGCCATGATGAGAAGATGTCTCCTATGCCTGGCCTGTTGTATTCTGGCCAATGAGTTTCATTACTGACATAGTTTTTAGGTGGGATGTTGGTGCCCTGTGACATCACAACTGTTTTTTTATACTGATTACCATGCCAAACTTAATACATGCATCAGAGAACTTATTCAGCATGATCTGCAATTCATCAGGTGACTTAGAGATGAATGCAGCGTCATCTGTAAAGAGCAGATCTTGAATAGTGAGCCGGGTGACATGCCTTTTGCTCTGAAATCATCTGATAGTGAACAAGCTGCCATCCATCCTTGATTCAGTTAGTATGCTCGATTGATCATTTCCAAAAGCATACTTAAGAAGAATAGAGAAAAAGATGCAAAAACCAGTAGGCACTAAGATGCAGCCTTGCTTTATGCCCGCATTAATGCTAAACTCAGACGATGTTTCATTTTCATACTGGATAGTTGCCTTCATTCCCTCATGGAACTTCTTAAATAGAAGAGAACATTTTTTGTGGACAGTCAGTTTTCAACAGGGTCTTGTATATGCCATTCCTGCTAACCGTGTCGAAGGCCTTTTGTAGGGAATGCTACATAGAGAGGTACCTATTGTTTATGACTTTTTTTTCTTGAAACAATCACATTGTGAAGGACATGTCAGTCATGAAGCATCCAGCTCTGAATTGGCTCTCAGGATAAACTCTCTCAGAAAGGACTTGGAGTCTTTTCAGCAGGACCCTTGCAAGCACTTTGCTGACCACGCTGAATAGAGATATCCCTTGGTAATTGTTGTAGTCTGCTCTGTCCTCTTTATTTTTTTATAAAGTAATTATGTTTGCATCATTCAGATCCTGGGGTATGTGGCTTTCTTCTGCAGAGAAGTGTGTGGATACTGCTCACAAGCTTTCTCCCCCCTGCCTTTAGGAGCTCTGGAAGTATCTGATCATTGCCTGCTGCTTTCCCAGGCACAATCTCTTTGATAGCATTCTCTACATCTTCAAGAGTTGGTGTTTGGTCCAGCTCCTACATCACTGGAAGCTGGGGAATGGCAGCTAAGGCAGTATCACAGATAATGGCATCCTTTGAGTAGCGTTCTTTGTAATGCTCAGTCCATTGGTCAAGTTGTTCTTGCCTGTCAGTCAGGATGGTGCCATCTTCCACTTTCAAGTTTGCAGGTGTTTTTACAAATTGGCCCAAGTGCCTCTTTGATTCCATCATAGGTACGATGAAGGTCCCCTGTTTCAAAGCAGGTCTGAATCTTCTGGGCACATTTTCTATTGGCTTTCTGCACCACAGCCTTAGCCTCTTTGAACTCAACGTTCTGGACTTAGTTGGTTGTTGAAGTAAAGTGAAGTGAGCTTGCTTCTTCTTTTCTACGAATGGGAGCAACACATGTTCAGACGCTGTGAACCAGTCAGGTTCTTTTTCCTTTGTTGTTCCAAAGACATACTTGGCAGTAGACAGTGCCTTAGTCTTGAAATTTTCCCACAAGATGTCAGAATCAGGGAATCAAATTGATCATTTTCAGAAACACGCTCAAGCACATTGGAGCTCCAATGTTATCAACAGATAATGCAGTTTGCTTATTCAACAGAGCTTGACATGACTCATAAAGAAAGACCACAGGCATAGTTCAGTGGCAAAGGCCACTCAGACAGGTTTATTGCCTTCCTGGCACAATTCTAGTGCCCTGGCTCCGTGGTTACAGATACACTAATACATGAGTGCACAGTGGCAAGGAGTGACTCATTCGGCCGGGGCAGTCTCTGCTGTCCCCCACACCACACAAAGAGTTAAGGTGTGGTACCCCAACATTTATAGACTGAGACCAACAACTGCGATAGTACATACATTGTTTATCTTCCCTGTTTCATGATATTTGTTTGTTACCTCCACTTCTTCCTGATATCCCAGACAAATCATATTACTTAGATATTTACGTAACTATCTAGTGCCTAGTTCACTGGCAACAACTTTGCCAAGTTCATATACTGGATGCTTATTTGCTTTAATACATGGCCTGACTTTGGTTCACTGCCTATAGTTCCGGACTCAGATCTTGCACCAAGCCCAGGGCTCAAGACCCTCTCTCTACTACAAGAGGTACCAGTAATTTTTATTAATAGGCTTTTCTGTGTCCCTGATCACTGCAGCAGCTGAGTGCCTCACAAATATTAATTTATTTATCCCAGTGAGAACCCATTCCCGTGCCTTAGCCATGATATCTTCCTTCCTTTCTGATGGCTTGGGCTGTGGTTAGCTGAGAAACACCCTTCTTACTGTGAGCCAGCCTAGCACTTGATATCCACTGGGGCTCTCAAGCTAAGAGTCACTCACTTTATAAGCAATGGGTAAGGATATGATTCTGTCACTGAGGTCACAGATTCCATGACTTTCCAGGACCTCCATGACTTCTTCTGGGACAGAGCTGGAGCAGCTGTTAACCACTGGAGCAGTGCCGGGAGCAGGGGAGAGGGTGGTGGTGGCTGGAACAGCCGACTGGTGGCCAACTCCGGTGCTGCCAGAGCAGTAGCTGCCAGAACAGCTGACTGGCAGTCCATCACCAGAGCAAAGGTCCCCAGCTTACTGGAGCAGCAGTTGCAGTTGGGTTAAACCCCCTGGGGCTGAAGCAGCTTTTCTGATATCAGCTGCCTCCACACTAGGCCCTAGTCTACACTGGGGGGGAATCGATCTAAGTTACGCAACTTCAGCTACATGAATAACGTAGCTGAAGTCGACGTACTTAGATCGACTTACTGTGGTGTCTTCATCGCAGTGAGTCAACTGCTGCCGTTCCCCCATCGACTCTGTCTGCGCCTCTCGCGGCGCTGGAGTACAGGAGTCAACGGGAGAATGTTCGGAGGTTGATTTATTGCATCTAGACTAGACGCGATAAATTGATCCCCACTGGATCAATTGCTGCCTGCCAATCCGGCAGGTAGTGTAGACATACCCTAGGAGTGTTTTGCTGGTACAGTATACTGGTATATCTATACTGGAAAAGTGCTCCTACTGCAGACATGATCTAAGTGACATACTTGTGGCCCAAGCAAATTTGATCCCTTTACAAATTTGTTTTTCACACTAACAACCTGTCTAACTGCAGCTTTTACCCTCTCTTCTATAGTAGTTCCCTTCAGAGGTTTCTACAGTGTTAATGCAGCACACGTGAACTATTACAATTAAAAAACAAAACAAAGTTATGCTCTGGTTCCCATCTCTAGCTAAACCTGTTACAACACATATTTTGACTATGTTTGCTGACTGGTGGGGGAAATACAACTGAGCTGTCCTAGCTTCAAGTTGCCTCATCCCATGTTTTTCAGGTTACCAGTCTGCATGGCATCTGTATTATTAATTATTATTATTATTATTATTGTTTGTAAACCTAAGGTTTCAGCAACCTCCCTTTCTGCCTCAGAGATTTAAGTCCTGAATTGCTGAACAATAAACACCACAGTATAACTGCAGGAACAGAAGTTTCACCTAAAGCAAGAAATTGTTGGCATGTTCATCCTGCTGAATGCAGAGCCAAACTGGCACACTGATGTCTGTGGATCCTTATGAGAAAGTTCCTTTAACAGGAATTACGCAATAGGAAGCTATAGAAATTACACTATAAACCTATAGACATTAAGAGAGAATTTTAGGCTCTAGGACCCTCCTGTTGAGTTACCTTAGGCCCAAGTGCAAAACCCCTGCATTAAGGTGGGAGATAATTATTGTTGTGTCATGCTAGCCACCAGAAAAAGGGTGGGAATGTTTCTTTGGGCCAGAGAGAAATAGGATAGAGCTCCTAGAGGAACACCACAGGAACAGTCAATATTGGGGAAGAAGCTTAGGCTGGGTTTTGTGCAAGGCTCGTTGATTTTAAAAGTTTAACAAAATGCCGGAAAATAGGGGTGAGTTTGGACACTAAATCAGGGTCTATGTACTCTGTTGAGGAGCAGAGAGGGACTAAGATCATTTACAGGATGTTATCCTTTCTATAGACATTTTTTTAAATCATCCCTTAGATTTCTTAAGGTTGGTTAATAAACTGTACATAAAGGTTATCAATCCCTTTTGAATTCTGTAGGACTTTTCCATAAGCAATTATAATGGGGAGTGCTTCACATCCTCAACATGTAGAACAGGAAGGGGCTTGAGGGATTGGTGTGCAGGAAAGCAACTTTTGTAGAAGCAGCAATGTTCAAAGTCACAAGTACATTTTAAAAAGTGAATTTTAGTGATTATAGGTGCTGAACTAAGAGTCCCAGAGTGTGACATTCTCTAGTGAATACACAGTGTGAGCAGTGGAAGCAGAAGGTTAACCTTCTAGCCTAATGCACCCTGTTGATTCTGAGTAGGAAAGCCCACCTCTAGAGGCAAGACAACATGGTCCCACTTGCTTATTCCTTGGAGTCTCTGTTGACACTGCCAGTCAGTGCCTTTTGAAATAGTAAGTTAGTAATATGGACACTTGTCCATTATGGAATGAATAAAAGACAGCATTCATTTCACTGGTCCCAATACCAACATACTGTGTTATCTCACATGATGCATTCCCCTCAGACCCATCTGCTCTTTGATGAGAACTCTTTGTTTCCCATCTATAACCCATTGTTTATTCACTGTATCATATTATCTAGAATCATCTTTCTCTCAGTGCATCTTTGTGTGGTGCTATGTTGAACATGAAATTGTGTCTACAGCCCTCCCTATATCCAATGCATCTGTTGTTGATGAGAAAGTTAGTATAGCATGACTTGGGTTTCACAGATGCAAAGCAGCAATCATGTAATGCTTCCTCTTCTCCACAGCTCTGTGTTCCCCTCTTATGTTTTTCCAGAGAATTAAGAGGCACAGAAGTCAGTTTATCTTGACTTATTCATTTCCCCTTATTTTTAAAGATTTGAAAAACATCACCCTTTCTCCAGACCTTTACCTGAGGGCCACCATTTGTCAAGTATTTTTGGTAGCACTTCTACAACTTAGTAATATTGCACGTCTACAAAACTTTTCATCTTAGGATCTCCAAGCACTTTACAAACATTAATTAATTAAACCTCATGAAATGCATGTGAAGTAGGTATATATCATTCTCAATTCGCAGATGAGAAAACTGAAGCACAGAGAGGTGGCATATGACACTGTCAGGAACAGTAGTCAAGACTTACAACTCACAGGCCCTTGTTGTTAGAACCCAACAATACTTCTTTCTTTTTTCAGAGAGTTCCCTAAATGCTTCTCACCTCCCCAGAACCTACTCGATGACAGTCACAGGGCTTGTCTACACTACAGGACTATTTCGAATCTACTTAAGTCAATTTTTTTGGATTCGATTAATAAATTCAATTTGTATCCATATACAATAATACAATTCGAAATTGACATTCACATCACGGGGCCTCTTCGACTTTGGCGGTGCACTGTGCTATCCAGCTATCCACCTCCCCGCTGCCCGCTGCCCATTGGGATTTTGATTTATTGCCCCCTGGGAAAAATGAAAAAAAAATGTGTCAATCCCGCCCCTCCCCTCTCCCCTCTCCTCTCTCCCGGAAAAGCGCGGGCCTCTTCTTCTGTGGTTCTCTGGTCGGTCGCCAGCAGCGCTGCCAGCACACAGCAGCATGGAGCATGCTCGATCATCGCTGCACTTATGGCCATGCCGTTCTCCTCCACTCGTTATCGCCCACCTCTTCCACAGTCAGATGACCGGGCCCGGCAGGGAGGCCCCGCAGGCGCGCAGGAGAGAGAGAGTGGGCCAGACCTCAAGCAGCAGGTACGCCGGTGGCAGTGGGTCATGGTCATGGTGTGGAAAGGGAACGGGGGTTCTGGGCCCGGGAAACAAGAAACAAACAGACCTGGTGGGACTGCATAGGTGCTGCTGCAGGTCTAGGGCTGACACAACACTTTCAGCGAAGGACTTCCTGAACTGAACTGACACTTTGCTGTGCCTGTGCCCTGCCCTGAAGCCCCTGAGAGGCCAGGAGACAGCCCCCTGCAGCCAAGACTGTGCAAGCCCAGTCAGCAGCCCTCCTCTGCGCTACCCGCCAGACAGCAGCGGTCGGGTCAGTAGCGGCGTGGGACTTTACCGTGGGCCACTGGGGGATTGCTGTCATTCAAGTAAGCAACTCAAAACTGCTCTGAAGGTAGTGACTGTCGTTAATGTCAGGTCAGCCATCAGATGGCTTCGATGGGATTCCCAAACTGTGGTGGGGGGGTGGATGGAGACTCACATCCATCCTCTGGCACCAGCCCACCACCAGGCCAGACATTAACCGAAAACCACTCTTTTCAATGGTGCTGCAAGCTGTGGTGGTGGACGGGGTGGTACGCCCAACAACGCGTGGCGGGGGTGGGCAGGTTCATGGCGCGCGCGTGGTCTTCTCTCTGCCTGGTCTGTTTAGACGCCTGCAGGGGCACTTTCTTCCGGACCACAAATAACGGGTGGGGATGTGCAGATGATGCCAGTGATGATCGGACCGGCCTACTGGCTCACTAATGCCCCTGGCCCCTCGAGCCCGCTTAGGAAGTGGAGGCTGGGGAACTGGACAGTGTAAGCCGCTGTGCAGAATGGTGGTGGAGTGTGCTGTGGAGGACGGAGGATGAGGATGGCGGAGATTGTAGTGACGACGACATCAGCGAAATCCACAACCAGTGTGCTCTGCTTGCTTGCTGCTTGCCACAATCTCTGTGCAAGCAAGGGCGAGACCTTTTGGTGGCTGAGGTTGGAGGGGGAGATCGCCTGGCTGCTGTTTATGATCAGCCAGAGACCCGTGAAGCGAGAGCGATATGCATCGAAGCGATTATGAGCAGGGGAGGCTTTGAAAGCAGTCCTCTCAGAGCAGGGTAACCTGTGACTGTCCACTTTGATTTTTAAGAGCCTGATCATATAAAACCAGTTTCCCCACTTCCCAAGGACGTTTTAATTAATAAGGACATGTTTTTAATTTTAATAAAATCTTTTTTTTCTGTTTTGCATTTCTGTTTCTTCGTTGAAAACATTCTGTGCCTCTGCTGCTGGGTTGGGGTGCCCATGGGGTGGTTGGGTTGACGGGAAGGGGGGTAGGGGGTTACCATGAGGGGTGGGGGTTGGGGCGTTTGGGGGGTGGGGGTGAGGTGAGGGGGGGGGGGGAGGGGAGGGGTGCTGGATGAGGTGAGTCTCTTTGGGGCTCCGGGAGGGGAGGATCGTGGATCCAGCCTCATGTGATGGAAAGGAAGCTCAAGGCCTTTACCCAGGGGATCAGGCACCCCAGGCTACTACACAGGAAGGACAGGGCAGCACCACACCACACCACACAGACTGTCCTGTCTGCCTAAGCCTGTGCTGCTGTGTGTGCTGCTGCCCTGACCTGTGCCCCTGTGTGTACCCTGTGGGCTACAAACATACAAAAAAAATAAAACGAAGTCTTCTGCCACGATGAAAAATCGAACGTGAAAAACAACAACACAGCATTTAATAATGTTATACAGGAAACAGTGGGGTTGATTTGGGGATTTGGGATCAACTGGTGGGTAGATTCAGCGAGAGAACAACTGTTACATTACAGAGGGGTGACTGTTGTGCATTAGTGCTGCAGCAGTGACAGCCAGCCCCCCCTCCGCCTTCTTGAGTCACTTTGGGTGAGGGGACAGACTTGGACTTGGAGGGCGAGCGTTGGGCACTGCAGGGGGGGCTCTTGCCTGCGCCTGCAGAACATGCTGGTGGTCTTCTCTTCGGAGCGTGTCCGCTTGCTCCTCGCCCGCTCCTGCAGCCGCCCTGCCACGCACGGCCTCTCCCCCTTCCTCCCTCTGCCGCACCCTCTCCTCCAGGCTCTAGGCTCTCCTCTCCTGCTCCTGGCTCTGGCCCTGCTCTCTCCCCTCTGCTCTGAGGGCTGCCCTGGTGTCTGGAACATCTTTCCTTTCTTTTCTTCCTCTTCTGTCGCCTCTGCTGCGTCAGCCCTAATCTGCGGCCAGCCTCGGGCAGTCTGTGTGATGCGAAAAGGTGTGATGATTAAAAAATGCAAAAGATTTGCCAACACACAATACATCAGTGCCAACACTACAGTCAGTCTAGACAAGTCAGAAGAGAGCAGGTCAAGAGATCTCGGAGTCTACGTCTCTATGTCGAGATTCGAAGGAGCGCTCTTGGTACTGGATAGCGCATGGATAGCGACAGCTGCATCCCTCTTGCACAAGCAACTTAGTTGCCTGCAGTCCCTGTGTAGCTTTACAGATAGCTCTGCTGTCTCTCATGCTGCTTGCATGCAGCTCCTGCTGGAGGCAATGTGCAAAGCACTAAGAGAAAGCACAAATGCATGCCTGCCCGCTTTTCTGTGAAAGCTGAAAGACGAGCGCACGTGCTAAGCTGCAAGGCCTGCAACAAGTAAAAAGTAAAGCGCAGGGTCATCATTCTTAAGTAAGTAAAAGTCTTCCATGCACTTATGTAAAGTCTCTTAAGTCTACCAAGTACAATAGTAACAGTACACTCATTTCATGCAAAACTGCAACAGAGTAACACAACAACATCACCCTGAATGACATGCAGCACTTACACAGCAGAGAGGATGTTAATAGAAGCCCTGCCAGAGAGAGGCACCCAGCGGACTGAGTGCTTGGTCCACAGACTGAGGATGGAGGATGCCATGCTCAGAGGTGTGCGTGGCACCTCTACCTGAGGATGGCATGGAAGCCTCTTGCTGTCAGGCTTTTCCTTCTGCTTTGCACTTTCCAAGAAACCTCTTCTTGCTGAGTTTCTCTATTGCTCTCTGAGAGTATTTTTTTTGTTTTTTTATTTGAAAATGTTTATATTTATATATTATATTTTTTTTTGTTTTTTTCCTTGTTTCAAAAAAAAAAATATATAGTTTTTCTTTTTCTATACCTCCCCCTTTCCTAAAAAATAAATGTTTCCCTTTTGTAGTTAGTGGAGCCTGATCGGGATCCTGATGAGATCCTGGCTGGCTGGGGCGGGAGGGAGGGTCGGGGGTGCTCTCGCCTGCGCTGAGACCCTTCCTCCCTGTCCCCTCTCGCCCAGGAGGCGGGAAGGAGCCCGGGTCGCCTGCCGCGTCCAGAGTCCACTCCACTTCCACCCCTTCACGTGGGGCACACCTGCATGTCCATGCTGTCAGCCATGCCGCCCTCACTGGCTCCGGTCACTGGTGGAGGCCGCACTGCATTTGCGCTTGCTCGACTGATGTCTGCACAGAGTTTCTTTTCACCTCTGCTTGCGGCACTGCCTTCCTTTTCGCACTCTTTTTTCCTTTCAGGCTGCTTCCTTCCTCTTTCCATCCTTTTTGTACCTGTTTTGTCTCTGACTCCCTAGACTTGACTCACGCCCCACTCGCCTGCTTGTCCGTCTTGGACCCGCTGACTCCGAGCGCCACCTCATGAGCCAGACTGCTGCTCTGCATGCATCTGCGCAGACGCCTTCTCTGCTGTCTGGGATTTGCAACAGGACTCCTCTGCAGAACCGCTCTAGAGGAAAGCAAATTCATGCAGGCTCATTTCATTTCAGCAGGCTGGCCAGAGAATCCAAGCTCATTCAAACCCATTCCAGAGGATTTGCTGTCCAGCTACTGTGGCCCGTGCTGCTAAGTTCGATTAGCATCCAAGCTACAGCGTCTGGAGCTGTGGATAAGCCGGTGGTGCTCCACACTCCACCTGCCGAGTGCAGTTCCCACAAAGAGCCCCCAAGTGCAGACCATGCCTAATTCTAAGTGGGTGTGAAGTTGTTTAATTCATTGAATTGCTGTAAATTCAGATAAAAAAGCGCTGTGTAGTGTCCACAGTCATTAAAAGGGAGATTTTCAATGGGGTCTAAGATAGTTAAGCACCCTGCTCCCACCGAAACTGAATAGGATTTGAGGCATCTAAATCATTTAGGCTCGTTTGAAAGTCCCAGCCTTAGTTCAATAAAATAATCCTTCATTATTCTCCTTGCTAGAAGTCATATCTACATCTTCCATTTTGCTGTTAGAATTTGATTCTATACTATACCTCTATACCAGGGGTCAGCAACCTTTCAGAAGTGGTGTGCCGATTCTTCATTTATTCACTCTAATTTAAGGTTTCGCGTGTTAGTAATACATTTTAATGTTTTTAGAAAGTCTCTTTCTATAAGTCTATAATAAACTATTGTTGTATATAAAGTAAACAAGGTTTTAAAAATGTTTAAGAAGCTTCATTAAAAATTAAATTAAAATGCAAAGCCCTCCAGACCAGTGGCCAGGACCCGGGCAGTGTGAGTGCCGCTGAAAATCAGCTTGCGTGCCCCTTTGGCACACATGCCATAGGTTGCCTACCCCTGCTCTATACCCTTCTTTAAGCAGGTTCAGTAGACTGGATAGTCTAGATACATCGTCTTTCACCCTGAAAATTTTTCTCCTACAGTTTTTGTTTACTAATGACACCAAAAAAAAGGTCCAGGACAGGGTACAATCACAGCCCTTTAATTGCTGGATGGGATGCTGCTGCCCTGAGAAGCATTTTCCCTTTGGGAATTGTAGGGAGCTAGTTTTCACAGAGCACACAACACTTAATTCTAAGCACCTGATCAAACCTAGGCCTGCCTGATTCCCAAACCCTTCATCTGAAGAAAAAATAATTTTCCATCTGCCAATGATCAGGTTGCTATGCATGTGCATCGTACACCTAAGCTCGGAGATTTCTGACAAGTAGTGTTTGTTAGTTTGCGCCTGCACAGTTACTCCCCTTGTGCTCTTAATTGAGAGTATAAGGGGCAGTGCAGAGTGACACCTCTCCAGTTCCTCTTCTTATCATAAAGCAAATAAGATCCAAAGCAGAGGGGAAGGAGGACAGGTAGTGGAATACAGATAAGGACCACACATCTTGAAGAACCTCCAGTTACAAGTAAGTAACCTCCATTTCTTCTTTGAAAGCTGGTCCCTATGAGTATGTCTACGCTACCCGCCGGATGAGCGGGTAGTGATCGATCTATCGGGGATCGATGTATCGCGTTTCATCTAGACACGATACATCGATCCCCGAACGCGCTCCCCGTTGACTCTGGAACTCCACCAGTGGCGGAAGCAGAGTCAACGGGAGAGTGGCGGCTGTTGATCCTACGCCGCAAGGACACAAAGTAAGTCAATTTAAGTTGATCTAAGATACGTCGACTTCAGCTACACTATTCTCATAGCTGAAGTTGCGTATCTTAGATCGATCCCCGCCCAGTGTAGATCAGGCCTATGTGTATTTCACATATGGATGATAGATAAGCAGTAATTAAAGAGAAGTGGGCTGGGAGGATGCAGTTGGTATAGTGGGATGATGCAGTTGGTATAGATGCTTGTAACACTGCAGTGCCAACAGCTGCATCTGCAGAGGACACTTGAACTAATGTGTAATGCTTCGTGAATGTATGGGTTGTGCTCCAGGTAGCCGACCTACAGATATCCACTATACGTACCTTTCAAACCAATGCTGTTGAGGTTGCTTGTGCCCGAATGAATGGTCTCTCACCCCATCCAGGGGAGGAATATGCACTAATTAGTAACCCAGGATGATGCAGCCAGAGATCCACTTAGAGAGTGTCTGAGCAGATAATGCCTTCCTCGTGACTGTTCCGCTATAGTGATAAATAGCCTTGGTGATTTTCTAATCAGTTTTGTCCTTTGCAGGTAGAATCCCAGAGTTCATCTGACATCCAGAGAGTTAAATTTCCTCTCCTCATTGGAAGAATACTGGTAAGTAGATAGGTTGATTGATGTGAAACTCTGAAATGAATTTAGGGATGAATTGCAGGTGCAGGCAAAATAAAACCTTCTCTTTATGAAAAACAGTGTATTGCAGGTATGCCAGGAGTGTTCCCAATTCACTCATCCTTCTAGCTGATTTGATGGCAACTAAAAAGGTGCCTTCATGGAAGCTGAAACATAGAATATGTGGCCAATGGTTCAAATGGTAGTTTGATAAGTACTTACTGTATGAGGTTGAAGTCCCATTGTGGTGCAGGTTTCACCAGCGCTGGCAAGGTCCTAACTAGGCCCTTCAGGAATCTAATTGTTGCTGGGTGAGTAAAAATGGCGTTTCCCTCTACTGGCAGATGGAAGGCACTGATTGCTACTAGATGGACCTGCAGCGGGCTAATGGAAAACCCTGAAGTTTTCAAGGACAGGAGATAGCCTAATACAGCAGGGATATCTGCAATTTTTGGAATCAGAAGGGTAGCCATGCTAGTCTGGATCTGTAAAAGCAGCAAAGAGTCCTATGGCACCTTATAGACTAACAGACGTATTGGAGCATGAGCTTTCGTGGGTGAATACCCACTTCATCGGATGCATGCAATTTCTGGAGATGACTAATTACATTATCCCCAGGTAGAGAAACACCTCCATTTAGCCAGATAACATTTGCATGTTGGGACTTTCCTACTTTGGTTGAGAATAGACTAAACAGTCTACGAGCACAAACATTCTAGGTCTGATGCCCATCCAAATACCAGGCCATGAGGTGAAGTGGGCCTGGGATGGAATGTCTGATCTTGCCATTCTACTGGGTTAGCATATACAGGGAGGGTTGGATACTGATGTGACGACAGGTTGACATTCACAGAAGGTCCAGAAACCAGAACTGTCTGGGCCAGTTGGGTGCTGTCAGAATGACCCAAGCTTTGTCTCAGTGATTCTTCCATAGAACTTGTGGTAGCAGAAGGATGGGAGGAAACACAGATCTGTCTGTCCAGGATAACAGAATGGCTTCATCCCTGGAACCATGGCCCAGAGCTGCCTTGCAGCAGTAAAGGGTGAACTTCTTGTTCGTTTGGGATACATACAGATCCCAGGAAGGTGTTTCCCACTGTATAAAGATTTTGTTGGGAAGGAACTGTGTATCTCCCACTCATTGTCTGTGGAGAAGTACCTGCTGAAATTGCCCACTAAACAATTCTGTATACTAGGTAGGTATGTAGCCAAGACAGATATGTGGTTGCTGAAGCACCAGTTCAGATAATTAACTACTTCTAAGCAGAGAGAAAGGAATTTTGCTCCATCTTGTTTGTTTATGTAAAAGACCGCTGTCATGTTGTCTGACATTTGGACATGGCAGGACCGAATAAGTGGGAGGAATGTGTTGCAAGCTAGACAAACTACTCTCAGCTCTAGTTGATATCCATCCTGGTCTCCCGAGGATGCCTAGTGGCCTTGTGCATTGTGGCTGTCCATCCAATAAGGGATGCATCTGTGATAATGGTGACACCGGGTGCGAGTGTGATGTGTTCCAGGTTAATCCACCAGGCAAGTGAAGTGATAACCCTAATGGGAATGGTTACTTTGATGTTTATGTGGTCTCTGTCTGGTAAGAAGATGGATCAGAGCAAGACCTGTCGGTAGTGTACGTGAAGACTGGTGAACAGTATTATAGAAGTACATGATGCCATGTGGCCTAATAGGGAAAGGCAAACCGACAGGGGTTGTGATCTGAAAGTGACTTTCTTATAAAATTGTTCATAGTCTGCAATCTTTCTCTAGGGAGGTAGGCCCTTGCTGAGATCAAGTCTAGGGTTGCTCCTATAAACTCTGTCGTGGGAGTCAAAGTGGACTTTTCTTTGTTCACACAGATTCCAAGACTGCCAGAAGATGAAGCAAGAACAAAGTCATGGACTGGACCTCCCTTACTGGAGAGACCTATACAGAGCCTGTCATCCAGATATGGAAAAAGTCTGTGTAGCTATGACATCTCATTTGGGTGGCTGCCATTGAGAAGACCTTCATGAAAACCCTGGATGTTGTTGCTAGCCTGAATGGGAGTACTCTAAATTGGTAGTGTTCTTTTCCTACCAGAAACCTAACAAACTTCCTGTGGGATGGATGATTGTCCACATGAAAATAAGAGTCTATCACATCGAGAGATGTGAACTGCATTTCCTCCTGTAGGGAAGGAATTATTGATGTCAGCGTAACCATTCAGAATTTTGATTTGTGAATAAAAACATTTAATTGCCAAAGGTCAAGAAAGGGTTTCTATCCTCCATTTTTCTTGGGGACTAAGAAATATGGCAAGTAGAACCCCTTCGCTATGTGTTAAGGCGGACCCCTGCCACACAGGGCCAGGTGGGTGCCCCGGAGCTTGTGGGGCTGGGCAGCTGCCCTGGATCCTGGACCCCTGCCATGCAACTGCCCTGGAGTATGCTGGGCTGGGTGGCTGCCCTGGACCCCTGACCCCGTGAGGCCGGCGAGGAGCCCCAGATCCCCACCATGCAGCTGCCCTGGACCCCCACCATGTGGGGCCAGCCAGCTGCCCACCATGGACCCTGAACTCCCAACAAGCGGCTGCCCCAGAGTTTGCGGGGCCTGGTGGGTGCCTCAGAGCTTGCAGGGCTGGGGGGATGCCCCGGATCCACTCTGCCCTGGACCCCCGCCATGTGGCTTCCCCAGAGCTGGCACGGCCAGGTGGGTGCC
The DNA here is from genome assembly GCF_016161935.1 of Mauremys reevesii. NCBI lineage: Eukaryota > Metazoa > Chordata > Testudines > Geoemydidae > Mauremys > Mauremys reevesii. The sequence continues at coordinate 75,636,172 of NC_052626.1, forward strand.
CCGGAGGTTGCGGTGCTGGGCAGCTGCCCTAAACCCCTGCCACACGGGTCAGCCAGCTCCCAGCCCTGGACCCCCACCATGCGGCTGACCCAGAGTTTGCTCAGTCCAGCGGCAGCCCCGGATCCCCACCATGTGGGGTTGGGCAGCTGCCCTGGAGCTCTTGGGTCGGGTGGCTGCCTAAGACCCTGAACCCCCAACCCTGAACCCCAGACCCCCGCCGCACAGCTGCCCCAGATCCTGTGGGGAAAGGCAGCAGCCCCAGACCCCAAATCCCTGCTGCCCTGGAACCCCGCTGTGCGGTTGCCCCGGAGCGTGCAGGGCTGGGCGGGTGCCCTGGACCCCTGACCCTCAAATGCTGGCCGGGAGCACCGGACCCCCACCATGCAGGGCCGGCCAGCTGCCCACCCTGGACCCCTGCCACACAGCTGCCCCAGAGCTTGCAGGGCCAGGCAGCAGCCCCGGACCTCCACCTCATGGGGCCAGGTGGGTGCCCCGCACCTCTGACCCTGCAGGGCCGGCCAGGAGCCCCACCGCATAGTTGCTCTGGACCCACAACATGCAGGTCAGCCAGCTGCCAACCCCGGAACCCCACCACACAGCTGACCCAGAGCTTGCGGGGCCCAGCAGCAGCCCTGGACCCACACCGTGCAGGACCAGGCAGCTTCCCCGAACTCTGGACCCCACAAGGCCAGCTGGGAGCCCCGGGACCTTGGATCCCCGCTGCCCTGGATCCTGGATCACCGCCATGCAGCTGCCCTGGAGCATGTGAGGCTGGGTGGGTGCCCTGGACCCCCGCCATCTGGGGCCAGCCAGCTGCCCACTCCAGACCTCCACCACGTGGCTGCCCCAGACTTTGTGGGGCCACTAGGACGCCCTGGAGCTTGCAGTGCTGGGCAGCTGCCCCAGAGCATGAGGCTGGATGGGTACCTCGGACCCCAGATCCCCGATGCCCTGGACCCCCGCTGTGCGGCTGCCTCAGAGCTTGCAGTTCTGGGCAGCTGCCCAGGACCCCTGACCCCACAATGCCGTCCAGGAGCCCCAGACCCTGGATGCCTGCTGCCCATGACCCCTGCCATGCAGCTGCCCCAGACCCATGACCCTCGAGGCCAGCCGGGAGCACCAGACATCTGCCGCACAGCGCCCCGGAGTTTGCAGGGCTGGGTGGCAGATGGTTGTGGGGCCAGGCGGCAGCCCTGGAGATTGTGGGGCCAGACAGGGCTGGGTGGGTGCCCCAGACCCCTGACCCTGTAAGGCCAGCCAGGAGCCCTGGAGCCCCGCCATGTGGCTGCCCTGCACCCTCACCATGCAGCTGACCCAGAGCTTGCAGGGACCAGGGGCAACCCCAGACCACCACGGTGCAGGGCCAGGCAGCTGTCCCACACCCTGGACACACACCCCGGTTGGGCTGGCCAAGAGCCCCAGACCTCCGCTGCCCCAGATCCTGTGGGGAAAAGCGGCAGCCCCGGACTCCAGACCCCCACTGTGCGGCTGCCCCTGCGTTTGCTGGGCCGGCCGGCCAGGTGCTCTGGACCCCTGACCCTCGAGGCTGGCAGGGAGCACCAGTCATCCGCCGCACGGTGCCCCGGAGTTTGTGGGGCTGGGTGGCAGCCCCTGGAGATTGTGGGGCCAGGCGGGGCTGGGAGGGTGCCCCAGACCCCTGACCCCATAAGGCTGGCTGGGAGCCCTGGACCCCCACCACGTGGCTGCCCTGCACCCCCACCGTACGGCTGACCCAGAGCTTGCAGGGACCAAGGGCAGCCCTGGACTGCCACGGTGCAGGGCCAGGCAGCTGCCCCAGACCCTGGACACCCCCCACCCTCCCCGCATTGGGCTGGCCAGATCCCCGCTGCCCCAGATCCTGCGGGGAAAGGCAGCAGCCCCAGACTCTGGATCCCCGCTTCCCTGGACCCCCGCCATGCGGCTGCCCCGGAGCTTGTGGGGCTGGGCGGGTGCCCCAGACCCCTGACCCTCAAGGCTGTCCCCCCGCTCTCCCCACTACAGCAGGGTCGGGCTGTAACCCTAGACCCCCACCATGCAGGGTCGGGCAGCTGCCCCGGACCCTGGACCTCTAACCTTGCAAGGTCGTCCGGGAGCACTAGACCCCCACCATGTGGCTGCCCTGCACCCCTACTGTGTGGGTCAGCCAGCTGCGCGCCCCAGACCCCTGCCATGCGGCTGCACCAGAGTTTGCGGGCTTGGGTGGCAGTCCTGGACCCCTGCCATGCAGGGCCAAGTGGGTGCCCCAGACCCCTGACCCCACAGGGATGGCCAGATCCCTAGCCCCATGCCGCGTGGCTGCCCTGGACCTCCGCCGTGCAGGTCAGCCGGCTGCTCGCCCCGGATCCTCGCCACACAGCTGTCTCAGATCCTGTGGGGCTAGGCATCAGCCCCGGCCACCCAAACCCCCAGGGCTGGACTGCAGCGCCTGTCCCCCATCCCCACGGGGTCGGGCTGTAACCCTGGACCCCCACTGTGCAGGGTCGGGCAGCTGTCCCGGACCCCTAACTACGCATGGTCTGCCGGGAGCCTTAGACACCCACCATGTGGCCTGTCCCAGACCCCTGCCACGCAGCTAACACAGAGCTAACTGGGCCGGCGGCAGCCCCTGACCATCACCATGCAGGGCCAGCTGGCTGCTCACCCTGGACCCCCACCATGCAGCTGACCCAGAGCTTGCGGGACCCAGCAGCAGCCCCAGACCTCCACCATGCGGGGTCGGGCAGCTGTCCTGGAGCTCCTGTGGCTGGGCAGCTGCCCTGGACCCCCAATCGTGGGGGGCCAGCTAGGAGCCCCAGACCCCCACTGCACAGCTGCTCCGGATCCTGTAGGGCCAGGTAGCAGCCTCGGACCCCCAACCCCATGGGGCCAGGCTGCAGCCCTGGACCCCTGACCCTGCGGGAGCAGCTGGCAGCCTCAACCCCGGACCCCTGCCATGCGGAGCAGGCCCAGCGGCTCTGACCCTGATCCCACTGTGCTGGGCAGTGGGGTAGCCCAGATCCCACAGTGCCAGGTAGCCAGGAACCCAGATCCTGCCACGTGGGCCGGCCTTTAGTACAGAGCTGAGCTGGGCCGCAGCTGTGTGCTAATTGGGACACATGCAGCCCGCAGCCTGCTGGTTGAGAACCGCTGTTCTAGATGCAGTGTCAGCTGCATCCACTGCCTTCCTCAAGAGGGCCAAGAATTGGGCACTATCCTCTTGAGGGGGATAATCTTCTGGTAATTGTTGAAATCATATTTTGCTAACAAAGCTTGATAGTTAGTAATACAGAAGTGAAGACCTGTAGAAGAAAACACCTTCCCCCCCTGGAAGCCTATCTCACCACCCAGAATTTAGTGAATTTAGTGATAACTGGTCACCTATGCCACAGATTACGAAATATGCAGGTTACTTCCAGTCCTAAGGGACAAGCCACATACCTCAGATCAGTTTGTATTTTAGATCTCACACCAACGACAACGCCTATAGCCCACCCTGTCATAAACTAACTAAAGGTTTATTAATTAGGAAAATGAAATGAGAGAGTTATTTATAGGTTAAAACAAGCAAGCATACACATAAAAATAAGTTACCATCTATGATTCCTAAAGACAACAGAGATGTAGTAATCTGTCCCTTCAAAATATCTTTCAGGGAAGATGCAGGGGTAATCCCTGGGGTCTGTGCCTTAGTTTTGTCTCTCTGGGCCTGTAAGAGTTCAAACAGCTAAGAGATGACAATTTTTCTTGGGACCCTGTTTTATCTTTTACATTTAGCCTTCCAGTCCATGAGAAGAGCTCCCTTGAATGTAGTATTTCCAAGGTGTGATAGGGCCATTCACCAATCCTTTGAATTGTGATGTTCCTTAATGATTCCTAACATTCTGTTGCTTTTTTGACTGCCGCTGCACACTGAGTAGATGTTTTCAGGGTATGATCCACGATGATGCCAAGATCTCTTTCTTCAGTGGTAACTGCTAATTTAGACCCCATCATTTTATATGTATAGTTGGGATTATGTTTTCCAGTGTACATTACTTTGCACTTATCAACACTGAATTTCATCTGCCATTTTGGGGCCCAGTCACCCAGTTCTTTGAGACCTCTTTGTAACTCTTCACAGTCAACTTTGGTTTTAACTAGATCAAGTAATTTTGTATTGTCTGCAAATTTTGCCACCTCACTCTCAGAACCCCCCTTTTCCAGATCATTTATGAATATGTTGAACAGCACTGGCCCCAGTATAGATCCTTGCGGTATCCTGCTATTTATCTCTCTCCACTGTGAAAACTGACCATTTATTCCTTCCTTTTATGTCCTATTTTTAACCAGTTACTGATCCATGAGAGGATCTTCCTTTTTATCCTATGACTGCCTACTTTGCTTAAGAGCCACTGGTGTGGTACCTTGTTAAAGGCTCTCTGTAAGTCCAAGTACACTATATGAATTGGATCACTCTTATCCACATGCTTGTTGACCCCCTCAAAAATTGTAATAGATTGGTGAGGCATGATTTCCATTTGCAAAAGCCATATTGGCTCTTCTCCAAAATATCATGTTAATCTATGTGTCTGATAATTCCAGGGGTGGGCAAACAATTTGGCCTGAGGGCCACATCTGGGTATGGAAATTGCATGGCGGGCTCACAATGCTCACAAAATTGGGAGTTGGGGTGTTGGAGGGTGCTCCGGGCTGGGACCGAAGGGTTCAGAGGGCAGGAGGGGGATCAATGCTGGGACAGGGGGTTGGGGCACGAGAGGGGATCAGGGGTGCAGGCTCCAAGCGGCGCTTACCTCAAGGAGCTCCCAGAAGCAGTGGCATGTCCCTTCTCCAGCATCTATGCAGAGGCGTGACCAGGCAGCTCTGCGTGCTTCCCCATCTGCAGATGCCGGCCCTGCAGCTCCCATTGGTTGCGTTTCCTGGCCAAAGGGAGCTGTGGGGGCAGCGGTGGGGGCAGCATGCGGAGCCCCCTAGTTGCCCCTACCCGTAGGTGCTGGAGGGGCCACATGCTGCTGCTTCCAGGAGCTGTGTAGAGAAGGGCAAGCCCCCGACCCTGCTCCCCAGCTGGAGCACCAGAGCGGGGTAAGCCCCAAACCCCGCTCCCTGGTGGGGGCTCGAGGGCCGCATTAAAACATCTGGAAGGCCAGATGCGGCCCTTGGGCTGTAGTTTGCCCACCTCTGGATAATTCTGTTCTTTACTAAAGTTTCAACCAATTTGCCTGAAGTTAAGTTTACTGGCCTGTAATTGCCAGGATCACCTCTGGTGCCTTTTTTAAACATTGGTGTTGAATTAGCTATCCTTTGGTGTTAGGCTGATTTAAGCGATAGGGTGTCCACCCCACACAAGGCCTGAAAGGGTTAAGGTCGCTAACTGGGCCAATTAATTGCTTATGCTGCACCTGGAGGAGGAGCCAGGGAGCAACGAGGACTAATTAGAGATGGTGCTTAGCTGGACAGGTATAGGAGGGGCCTGTATAAAGCCCAGTAGCAGAGAGTAGAAGGGCCATGAAGCAGGAGCAGCTGAATCCCAAGAAAGCAAGACTGAGAGTAACAGACTGCAACTGCAGGAAGGGGTGTCAGCCAGGCAGAGTTAATCTCCTGGTGCCAGAAGGAGGCGTTCCAGCAAGGAGTAGAGCACCCTGTGACAATTATATACCACAGTTAATAGTTCTGCAATTTCAAAGCTGAGTTCCTTCAAAACTCAACAACATATGCAGGAAACAGATTAAGCACTTTGGTCCTGCAACTAAGTAATGGGTATTATGTCTTTTTAACAATTGCTCATCTACCCGTACTATACCTAAATTATGGGAACAGATTTTATGGGGGAAACCAGTGTTTCTCAAATTGGGGGCTCCTACCCAAAAGCAGGCTTTGGGGGGTCACAAGGTTATTGTACAGGGGTCGTGGTAGTGCCACCTTCTGCGCTGACTTCGGAGCTTGGTGGCTGGAGAGGAGCGGATGCTGACTGGCTGCCCAGCTCTGATGGCAGCACCGCAGCCAGCACAGTGCAGAAGCAAGGGTGGCAATACCATACCATGCCACCCTTATTTCTGCAGTGCTATTGGCAGTGGCACTGCCTTCACAGCTGGACTCCCAGCCAGCAGCCACAGAGCTTCCTGCAGCTGGGGAAAGTTCCTGGAGGTGGGTCTGACCTGGCCCTGGCGGAAGCCCCTGCAGGGGAAGAGGAAATCCCATCCCTCATCAGCCTGACCAGGAACAACAGCTGGAGCCCAGTGTATGGTAGGTGCCCTCGGCCAGGGCGCCCCCAGCCCTGCCCCTCCCCGGCTCTGGGCCCAGTGCCCCAACACTTGGGGGTAAAGGGGTCTTGGGCTGGCTGGGGGGGGAGGGGAGAAGGTGACCACGGAAACACTCCCCACCCCCTGACCACAGTATCCTGGGTGGTCACCCACATTGCCCACCCATAAAGCCAGCCCTGCCCCTCCCAAAACTGAGGACCCCGCTTTTTCATGCCACCCTCACTTCTGTGCTGCTGCTGCTGGCGGTGGTACTGCCTTCAGAGCTGGGCTCCCAGCCAGCAGCCACTGCTCTCCAGTCACCCAGCTCTGAAGGCAGCGCCACCGCCAACAATAGCACAGAAGTGAGGGTGGCAATACTGTGACTCCCTACAATAGCCTTGCGCTCTCTCTCCCACAATCCGCTTTTTGGGCTGGGACCCCCATGGTTCCGACACTGTGAAATTTCACATTTAAGTATCTGAAACATTGAAATTTATGATTTTTAAAATCCTATGACTGAAATTGACCAGAATTTGGTAGGCCCCTAGATATGACGCATGACTACCAACTAGTGCAGCTCATGTGATCTCTTCTGGAGAACAGATGTTTTTACTTAGAATTGTGCCAGAAATGGAGCCGCTGGAGACTACAATGAAATGGCTTCTCACAGTGCAGTGTGCTAGAATCAACCCTCAACATATATACCAATGACCAGCCCAAGTAGAGCAACACGAGGAGTTTCATATATGCCTATGATCTATGCATCACATCACAGGTGAAGGACTTTGCCACTGTTGAGAACAGACTGTCATGTGCATTGAGCCACTTCTCAGCTTATTATAATAAGAACCGGGTTTGCGCCAACCAGACCAAGATAGAGGTGACAGCTTTTTACCTATGCCATTGAGAAGCCAAGCAGAATCTAAACATCACCTGGGATGGAATCCCACTGGCTAATCACCCAAACCCTGTCTACATGGTGGTGACATTGGACAGAACTTTCCTTCAAAGCACATGTAGAAAAGATGGAAGGGAAAGTTAGTGCCTGCAACAACATCCTCTGAAAGTTGGTCACCTCAAAGTGGGGAGCTAACCCAGCTACTTTGCGAACCACTGCTATTACCATGTGCTACTCTACAGCAGAGTATACATGTCCACTGTGTGAACAATCTATCTATGCCAGGAGTGGCCAACCTGAGCCTGAGAAGGAGCCAAAATTTATCAGTGTACATTGCCAAAGAGCTACAGTACTACATCAGCAGTCCCCCATCAGCTCCCCCACCCCCAGCACCTCCCGCTCACCCGATCAGCCCTCTCCCTCGCAGCTACCAATCAGTTGTTTCACAATCAGTTGTTTCATGACATGCAGGAGGCTCGGGGGTGGGTGGGAGTGAAAGCACAGCAGGCTCAGGGGAGAAGGCGGGAAGTGGTGGAGTGGGGGCAGGGCCTGTGGCCAAGCCAAGGGTTGAGCATTGAGCACCCCCAGCACATTGGAAAGCTGGTGCCTATAGCTCCAGCCCCAGAGTCGATGCCAATACAATGATCCGCATATTAACTTCTGAAGAGCCGCATGTCGCTCTGGAGTCACAGGTTGGCCACCCCTGGTCTATGCTAAGAAACTAGACCTGGTTCTAAATGACAGTTGTCATGTATAATGGAATTCTAAAGCCAACACTGAAGGAGAGCCTGTACTTACTGGCTGGCAATGCACCACCTGATACCAGGAGGAAGGTAGCAAGCCAAAGGGAAAGATCATGGCAGATGGAAGACCGAAGTCATCCACTATATGGTTACACAGGAGTAACAGAACACCTTAAATCACAAAAGAGTTTTATAACTAGTGTTGTGCCTTTGGAGACAACAGTTGGCAAGGCACAACTGAGGTTATGGAATAAAAGACTAATGCAGTCGGATGCACAAATAGATCTGAAACCCCAGGAGGACCTTCCCAAAGGGGCCAATAAACACTGGTCAATGTGGCACTGCCTGAACCGCCTGTGTATGCAAACTGGTGGATCAAAGACTAACCTGATCAAATAGGGCTACTCTAATGACAGGAATGTATGTGAGTGCAGTGAATTGCAAACCATGGAGCACCTGCTCATTTGCTGACTCCTTGGGGAGACCTGTACGAAAGAGGACCTTGCTGCAGTGACAGGAAGAGCCATTGCTTGTGCATAGTTCTGAAAAAAAAACCTCTAGTTTGTGACAAGGACACGAGAAGAAGACTGTGGTGGGTTTCTTTGGTATTTTTCTTCCTTAAATATGTTACATTTAATTATATTATGATTGCTATTACTGAGCGGTTCAGCTATATTCACCTCTTGGACGAGATCCTGTGCTTCATTTAGGACTAACTCAAGAATTCCCCCTCCCATTATGGGTTCTATGACTAGCTGCTCCATGGAGTAGTCACATTCATGATGTCTAGACATTTTATTTCTGCATCCCATCATGAGGAATCATGTACCCAATCAATATGCGAATGGCTGAAATCCCCCACTATTATTGGGTTTTTCTCGTTTTGTAGCCTCTCTAATCTCCCTGGGCATTTCACAGTGATTATCAGCATCTTGGTCAGGTGTTTGGTAGTACAGTCAAACTTCATAATGCGATCATAAGTTGGCTCCCATTTAAGGCCGTAATACTGTTCGTGTTTTGCCTGAATACTTTAATGATATTTATAAATAAACCACATTCTTCTGGTCTTATAGATTAAAGTGACTCGTGGCCACGGCAGGCCCACTGCACTTAGTTCTTGGGTTGTACATGTGTATGGTGTTTGCGTATGAACTTGTTATTTCCTATATTTTTAAAACTATTTTACCGTTATAGATACGCCAGTTCGTAAACACAAGTCGTTTTCTGCCCAAGAGAAATTGTACGCCCTGGATCAACTAAAGAAGGGCAAACAACAAACTCAGCTTGCTAGAGATCTAGGAATTAGTGAGTCCACTCTGCAAAGGTGGAAAAAAGAAGAAAAGCTCCATAGCCTACCCTGCATTCTTGAAGAGGAAACTGGTTTACAGCGTAAAAAGGTCAAGTTTGCTAATGATGAAGGCCTAGATTCAGCCTCGTATCAATGGTTTGTCCAGGCTCGCTCAGAAGGAGTTCCCATTTCTGGCCCTATTCTGAAAGCTCAAGCAGAGAAATTTGATCTCCTTATCAATGGAAATGAATCCAAATTTAAGGCGAGTAACGCCTGGGTGGACAGATTCAAGAAAAGGCACACTATAAGCCAAGTTCTTGTGTCTGGGGAAATCCGCTCAGCTAATAAAGAGGCTGCTGATTCCTACCCAATTGAGCTTAAAAAGTTGCTGGAGGAAGGCTGCTACACAGCCAATCAAGTTTACAACTGCGACGAGACTGGTTTATGCTTTAAAATGTTACCCGATCGCACCCTCTGAACCAGGACTGATAGTCACAAACGAGAAGGCTTTAAGCAGAGGAAGGACCAAGTCACTCTCTTGTTTTGCGTCAAAGTCAGACCTCTGATGATCGGAAAAGCAAGGTCTCCCAGATGTTTTCATGATGTTAATATAAAGGCCCTTCCCTTTGAATATACCAAAGCAAGAATGCCTGGATGAATAGCTCCATATTTAAAGACTGGTTCCATAAAACTTTTGTGCCAGCCATTCGGGCTCATTTGCGAAAACTCAAGCAGGAGGAAAAAGCTCTCCTCCTGCTGGATAACTGCTCTGCCCATCCCCCAGCAGAAAATCTTGTCAGTCATGACAGCGAGATTAAAGTCTCCTATCTCCCAAAGAACACTGCATCAGAAATCCAGCCACTGGACCAAGGCATCATATTGGTATTTAAGCAAAACTATCGTCACGAAATGATCAAGCGGATGGTAGCGGATAACAACTCCTCCGTTGACACATCACTGGCATCATTCAACTTGAAAGAAGTCTGTCACCTCGGCAGGAAGCCTGGGATGCTATCTCTGCAAGTTGCATTGAACGATGCTGGATCAAGGGTCTTGGTCCAGCTTTTCCGTCATCTACACACAATGATGGTAACAACGACGAGCCTGAATTTACAAGATTCATTGAAGACGACGTATATTTAGCCAAAGAAGAACTCAGAGAACATGAGCACAGTCATCATGATATCCTTAACTGGTTTTCAGCAGATGACATCTGCCCCATATATGAACACATCTCAGATGACAAAATTGTTGCAAATGTCAGCGGGAAGAATGAAGCTGCATCACCAGAGCCCGAAACCAGTGGCGCAAATGACGACGACAACGGCATCTCAACTCCCCCACCAAAAGTGTCTGAGGCAGTAAAGCACCTAGAAGGCAGTTTGAGGTGGCTGGAAACTGAAGACGTGGACAGCGTCAAAATCCTCCAACTCAGAAGCATACTTGACTTTGCTAGAAGCCAACAGTCCGCGGCAAATAAGCAGACCACACTAGATAGCTTTTTTAAGAAGTGATGAAATTTAAAATTATGGAGTCATGCAACCAGATTGACTTTGCACTCTGTGCAATGATTAGTATAGTCAGTTTCACGTTTCTTTCATGTATATGTAATTAAATTACTACTTTTGTGTTTAAAACACACTGGGATAACCATTGTTTTCTTTACGAGACTTAAACTGACCGGCTTGAAATGGTAAATTTTCGTAACCTCGCTATAAAGCGACACCGCATTTATTGTGATCGAATTTTTTGGACCCCAATTATCACGTTATAGAGGGGTTTCACCATATATTCCTATTGCTATACTCTTACTATTCAAGCACAGAAATTCTATCCATGGAGATTCTGTGGTACAGTTTGGTTCATTTAACATTTTTACTATATTTGACATTGTTTTCTTTCACATACAGTGCAATACCCGCACCAGCACAACCTAGTCTGTCATTCCTATGTATTTTGTATCCTGGTATTATCGTGTTCCACTGATTATCATTGTTCTGTCAGGGGACTGGTTGTAGGCGGTCAGGCCTAGTGCTCAGAGCAGGAGTCAGGCCTAATGGTTAGAGTCTGAATATCAGAACCAAAGGTTGAGAAAGTTGGAGTCGGGAATCAGAGCCGAGGGTCAGAACCGGATTACCAGGAACCAGGGAAGGCAGGAGCAGGGTTGGTTCTGAGGCAGGAGCAAGGCTAGGACAGGACTAGAACAAGAGTGGGTGCAGGGCTGGATCAGAACTGGAGCTGAGGAGGAGTAAAGCAGGAGCAGGGCTTGGCAAGAGACAGCAGGGAGGCAGAGAGTCCGTGGGCATGTGCATTGAGCAGTCAGCCAGCTACTGCTGCTGCTGAGCTTAAGAAGTGACCTGCTGGCTTCCTCAGCCAAATCAGGCAAGGTGGTCCATCAGGCAGCCTAGCTGACTCACTAGGATGTCAGGAGTCCTGAGCAGGTGCAGCTGTAGGGCCTTACTCCTGACATGTTCCACCAAGTTTCTGTAATGCCTATTATAGCAATATCCTCATTTCACAGCAGGCCCTCAAGTTCACCCATCTTAGTATTTAGACTCCTAGCATTTGTATACAAGCACTTAGTTCAAATTTGTCCATATTTAGTTGTCTGCTTTCGTGTGATGTAATTGAATGGGACTTTTTTATTTGACTGTTTCTCTTCAGTTCCTACCTCTAATTTGTCGACTTCTATCGCTTCCTCTTTACTAGGATATAGAGCATCCCCTTTTTAATAAATCTTCCCCTAACTGATGTCTCTGTCCAAGCCATCTAAAAAACAGCAGCAGAACAAATAAAAGTCCTCAGTAACATCCCAAGTGAGCTGGTTGCACATCTCCTTAAAGGACACAATAATTCTTGCACTAAATGACTTTGCACTAAATGCATCTTTTCATTTATATATTACTCAAACACTTCTTCCATGAAGTCTTCCAACAATAACTCATCCAGGAAAGAAAGTCATCACAGTGTGAGTGGACTTTTTAAAGGATCAGCTAGTGCACAAGGTTTCCAAACTGTATTGTCTGTCCACTTTAATATATAAACTCACTGGAGCTGAGAGCATCTTTTCCACTCTTTCAGCACAGTGCAGAACATACCAATGATGGTGATGCTCAGTAGATAATAAATATTATTTAACTATTTCTCTTCTGGTAAGGCCCACAAAGAGAGAAGAAATTCAAGTAATGAGAGAGAAAAATAAAAATAATGTAATAGAAGAATCTCAAGATGTGCCCATAACAAACCTACATATTCATATATTATTTTAACTATTTTCTTTCCTACTGCCCTCCTCCACATAGCAATCCCCATTGCTTGCTGCTCCCATTCTTTGTCACCTGTCCAAAATTAGATTATAAACTCCTCAGGGCACAGGATGTGTTCTATTTGTTCTGCTGAGTGCCCAGTACATTCTTAGTGTTATTGAATTAATCAGGAACTGAAATCCAGAAGCACTAATTTCCAGATTGTAGAACTGACCAACAGTGGTTCCTATTAGCAATTCATATTAAGGGTGCTAGTTGATATGTCAGAATATTGTTCAAGCATTTTCCTTCTCTCTGATGCTGTGCAATTCTTGTCATACTTTTGAACTTATTGATTCCATTTCTAAACTCTTCTTCAGTAGTTTAACTCAAGTGTAGAAAGAACATATGTATCCAGGTCTCTATTACCTGGGGTAGGTAGAGTGGGTGTTTAGATGTTTGTCTCTTCTTTTTTGTGCATTCAACAATTCTTTTTCCAAGTAAACTGAGACCCTTCCTCCTACACATTAACTCCTTTTTCCTGTTTAAAAAATGGGTTTCCTTGTTATCTTTGCACTGCCTATTAGACTCAGGCCTGTATAATTTAGGGATTGTACTTAGACTGATGGTTATTGTCTTTTTATGTGTTACAAATTCTGATACAAATATGAGAATGCTTGCAGTCCCAAGAGAGCTCACAGTCCAGAACTACATTTGCAATAGAAAGTCAACATATTAGGAAATATTTCTCTTTTCAGTTTTATCTTGAGAATCCAATTTTTCCCAGGCAACTAACAGATTCAACAAATGAACACATTATGTTTTCTCTTGCAATTCATGGATGCATGTGAAACATATATAAAAAGAGAAAAAAATACCTAAAATGAGACAAAACTGTCCAAAACTTGTGAGGTGCTGGGTACTGTCAGCTCTCATTGCAGTCAGTTACAGTTAAGGGTGCTCAATACCTTGCAGGATCAGACCCTTAAAATGTAAGAAAATGATACTTAAAAGTCCACTGCATACTAATGTATTATACACACCAACTTTATTCCTTCCTTTGTATATAGTAGACATGGATCCAGGCCAGATGACAGGTCCCAATCCCCTTAAAAAATGGGGAAGTTCATATCTAGATCTGACCTTTGCAGTTTGGGCCAATAACTAACATCAATAAAATGAATGTGTAATATCTGGATATTTTTCCATTCTTTTTTCCCCTCAGGGGAAATGCCTCATAGTCAGAAATAAAGTCCCAGAATTGCTGCAATAGCTTCATGTTCTCTAAAATACAGTTTCTCCCTTCACATATTTTCCACACTACAGTCCCAATTTCTCCTCTCCACACTAAAAATACTTTCTAACTCTATAGTACAACAATCCTCCTGTGAGTTACAAGCATTAGATCCAATAATCTGATTGATTTCTTGGGGTTTGTGTTTTCATTTTGACACAGAGCAGGGGTTCTCAAACTGGGGGTCGGGACCCCTCAGGGGGTCACGAGGTTATTACATGGGGGGTCGCAAGCTGTCAGTCTCCGACTCAAACCCCGCTTTGCCTCCAGCATTTATAATGGTGTTAAATATATAAAAAATGTTTTTCATTTATAAGGGGGGGTCACACTCAGAGGCTCGCTATGTGAAAGGGATCACCAGTATAAGAGTTTGCGAACCACTGACATAGAGCTACAAAAAAGGTGGACATGTGTACAGTGATGCACAGGTAAGCAGTGCCGGAAAGCCACGTGAGTGAGCAGTGTCAAAGGACTGTCCAGCAATACACACAGAAGAGACATAAGTGCACTGGGAAGTGCATGAGAGACAATGCATTGATGGGCAGTAATGCAGGAATAGGCAGTGAACTCATTAGGATTATACCCAGTGAACATCAAACAACCCCCTGAAGTTCCTGGGGCTGCTGCTTGTAACCAGCTCCACCATTCTCTATCGCCCTAGTGTCTCTGGGGCAACAGTTCAGGCCAAACCTAATATTCACTATTATCCCAAATCCCGAGGGCCATTGTCCAGACCAAGCCCCACATTCTCCATTACCCTGAGGCCAGACGAAGGCCCATATTTCCTTACAAACAGCAGCTTACTGTTTTGAATATAACCCTCACTCTTGTTACCACCGGCAGCACCCACTTTTGTGGCGCTGACGTTTGAATGGCGCCTGTTGACAAGGACACATTGCACACAGGTTAAAAAAAATCCATTATTACTACAAAATGTGTTTATTAGCAGGGTAAAAGTTACAAAGAAAGGCTGCGAACAGCACCAGTGTTTTCACCCTCCCCCCAGACAGGCAGACATTACAGAGAAAGAGAAGCCCCACTAGACAGCAGGAACAGTCAATCACTTCACCAACAGATACAGCAAAAAGACACAGAAAGCAGGTGAGCGGGCACCACAGCGCAGCTAACCTAACCGAATCCTCCTAGCAAACGTGACAAAAGCCAAAGCAAAACCACAACTGACCTGAGTGCATGTAAAGCAAGCTAGGAATACTGTACCAGGCCTGCTGCAGCAATGCCGAGGTTCTGCCTAGAAGAGAGAGAAAATAAAATAAAAAAACATAATAAACAGCAAGAGAGATCCCCAGTCAGCAGAGATTTTAACAGCCGCATGACAGCCAGCCAGCATTTTGCCAGCAAGGCAACAACCGGCCGGATGATGGCATTTACAGCAACACAGGAGAGCGAGAGAGATCTAAAAAGCTCTTTTCCCTTGTTCAGAATTTCCACTGTGACTTGATCAATTGCATCCTTTCCTTGTTCACGTCTAACTGGCACAAACGATCCCACATTTGTGCTGTTTACTACATTTGGATAGGGGAAATGAGGCTTTTGCCAGAGAGAAAGACCCCCATTACCTCCCTACAATCGGCCATTACAGGAAGAAGCAAAGGACAGTTTTACGACAGCTCCCAGCATTCTTACTGCCTACAACTCCCATACTGCACACGCTCAACTCCACTGTTAACCCTTTTGTTACACTCAGACAACTTTGTGCCACCAAAGCTACAGTCTATTTCCTATACTTTCCTCCTCTACCACAATGTATAAACAGTAGCTAACATATGGTACAATAACAACAGACATTATGTTAGCTTTCTCCACTCCAACACATACACATAACAGGACTCCTTGATCATTTTAGTGGAAAAGGCTATTTTAAAATTCTTCAGAACAGTAACAGATCTGCAAATGCAGTCACCAAATGTTTATTATGAATTGCACATTCAAGTTCAGTCTTTTTCTAACTAGCTAATTTTCTTGCAGATTTCTACATTTCTGCAGTACAGAGTTGCTGGTCACTATTATTATTTATTTTGCCTTTTCTCTGTAACTTAGGAAAAGCAGATGAAAGATCTCCTCCTACCTAAATGCATTTTTCTAAATTTCAAAAGACAAATTCTAATAGACACATTAACAGAAAAAATCCTTACAACCCAAAAAGCCTTTTGTGACAAAGCTAGCAAGACATACTATATTTTTCCGCAATGAAACTGATGGAGAACTCAGTCATACTGTCATGTTTCTTTCTGTCTTTTTCTCTGTCTATATATATTACATATATGCATTCAAGATATGTATCACTAACACTTGTAGCAGTTGTTCCGCTTCTTCTGTTTTAAAATGAGCAACAAACTATGTGTATACAAATCATCTATTGAAAATTGAAAAATAAACCACAACACTAGAATCAGTTAATAAATAACTAATTTAAGGGGGGGGATGTTCATTCATGTAATAGATCCTTACAACAAGAATTCCTGAATTTTAATTAAAATAAGATTTTTTTTAAAAATCCCTGTTTACTTTCTATAAATATAGCTTATTTGAAATATTTTTTAAAAAGAACATTGTACAGCAAATGCAAGTCAAATGGTTCTAATTTGTAGTGCTACAAACTGTAACATGCTCAGACGTGTAACTGCCTGACAGACTACACAGAAATCTGGTTTATGGTTCAACATCTGAAACAAATGCAAATATCTAAAAGCATTCTGCTATTTCTCCAAAATTAAAATACCAGGTAAAACATACTGACTGCCAGATTTTTGCATACAAACACTTCACTTTCAAAAATAAATCACTACAAATTTATTATTTATTTTAAACCATAAACAATACAGATGAAAGAAGCATATGGACGTTTTCTTTTCTTTTCTTTTCTTTTTTTTTAAAAACCATCAATAACAAACACACATGTACTCTCTTAAAAAGTTTGATTTCAAATATCTTCTTTCAAACCTAAATCAGTGTATCAGCGAACAGCTTTAACCAAGGAAAACACAACAGGAAAAGCATTTCTCCATGATACTCTTTTCCAAACACATGCTTTATGTTTTTAAAGACAATTCACATCCACGCCACTCCAAATGGCATAAATACAATTATTTAGAATTTATTCCTCACTATGGCAATTTTTAGTTTGGTATATTTTTCAAAATTTTCATGGAAAACACAATCAATTAATAGCTATCTTTGCGTAGCTACACTGTTACCTCTTTTTGCACATTTTCTGTCTTTTACCTGACCATAAGCATTTTATAAGCATTTTACATATACACATTAAAGTAATGAGAAGGATAACATGCTACAAGAAAGACTCAAAAACAAATTGGAAGTGTAAATGACCTTCTCCTATATTCCAGACGTACCTACAAAATCCCTGCTCACTGGTATGGGATCATGTGTTCCATAATTAGGTTGGCCTTTTCATATTTTGTACTCTTTTAACCCCCCAAATTTATAGATTTTAAAAATTGGCATGTTAAAAGGGCTTTATTTAAGGATTTCAATTAAAATAGTGTTATGTTTTGTCATATTACCATAATCCCTCTTTTAAAATCACTTAGAATTTCAGTATAACCTAATTAAGTAATTTTAAGTAAGTCTTAACCCAAATACATAGATCTAATAAAAATGTGTTCTGCAAACAGGGAAAATGGACTCCTGAAAGGGATTCCTCAGGTATGAAGAAAGATATTAAAACATTTGTCTCCCCACAAACTTTGAAATATTAACTATTTTACAGTACCTATGTTTAAATCCCTAAATATTGATAATAAAACAAATTTTATCAGAGGCCGAGCATACCATTTCATCACAACTGCATTTATTTATTTATTTATTTTACATTAAGCAGCATCCTTTCTTTTTCCCTTACAGAGAGAGAAGGAAGCTGGGGGAAGAAAAAATGCTGCAAAACCCTAACTACCTATATCAATGTATTATTTGTTTCAAAACTCTCGTAAGAACAATTTCTACTGCTTTCAGATATTGTATATTTTACCAATGACGATATTTTTGTTTGGATTTTGCTTTTTAAAGGCTTCAGAATAACACGATGGATTTTATAGATTTCTAATCATTTTAAATCTTTTTTTTAATGCCACAAACTCTCAATTTTGGTAAATGAAATATACTGTATTCATGTCTCTGAATTATCAGAGTGGAATAAATTGTCCAAAATAGAAAGATCAAGTGAACTATTGCAATACAATAGAACGTCTAACATATTAACACAACTCCTCTCCCTGATATTAATGTTACATGATATGATTATCAAAACCAGAAAATAGTTCATGAATATAGAGTCCTCCCTTATAAGGAGGCTTTCTTATTGACAAATTTGGCCTCAAAGAACCGCTTTTACCCAAAATCATCCTGTCTAGCGCTTTATGTTACTCACAAACTCCTGGTTAAATTTTATTAGCTGGGCTGCTTTTAAGACAAAGATCTTTCCTTCCAGTTAAACTAAACAGACTATTTTTAAATGTTTAGCACATCAAATGTATTTGTCAATATAGGAAAATTACAGAGTTTTGGGAAGAACTAATTTTTAAATCTTTTTTCTAACCTAACCACAAAAGAAGAATGTATCTTTCACCAGGAATTTATTTTGTATTCTAATGTGATCTGGGCTTGAACACACACAGTTTTAAAGTATTAAGCCATCTTCTTATAACCATATATTATTCACATGCTTTTACAGGGAAATCCAGAACGATGCTACCTTCCTTGCTGCTTTTGTGTAACTGATCAGATGTCTGAAGTACTTCATATTAATTTGTCTGCTTTGCAGCATTTTAACACCCCCCCCACCACACACAACAAAAATATTTGGATTTCTATAAAATGTCACCCGTAAACTGAAAAATCAGAAAGGCCGGAGGGTCAGGTATTATTTAACCCTCACAGAAATGCTATTTTTTCTCTATGTAAAAACCCATCAGTAACAAGCAGTACCTTACATGAGAACTGGTGCTCACCTCCCTTGGCTGGTCTTCATTCTGTCCAGAACAGCAGCTTTTCCACATTCCTTACAAAATAAGAGAGAACAGGTGAAATTAATGGGTGTCCAACCCCTTTTGGGATAGTCAATAAAATTAATTCAAGTTATCTGGCCTTCATGAGGCCTCATATCTCTTGGCCTGAAAAGCATTTTTAAAGCCATGATTACATTTTAATTAAGGCCGTGAAAGAATGGTTCTGATAAATCTGATGCAAATTTTAAATACTATCCCCATACCTGTGCAAGAGAAGTTCCACAACTCCTGAACCTATTTAGTCCTATGTGGAGGCCTGTACATTTCTGCATGCAGCACTTAATCAGCATCGTTAACTTCACATATCACACCATCCCTTTATCTTAAAAAAGAAAAATTATATTTATTTTAAATGCATTTCAAAATAATATTTGCAACTAGTGATTTCTTTGTAGAGATGGAGGTGTGGGATATTTCCTTCCACTGCAATCTTTCCTTTCCCTGTTCTAACCCTTGAACAACTTCCCAGACAGGTGTTGTATTATTCCCCTTTCCTTTATCTGTTTTTCTGTGATTTGCATTAATATATTACGATGTACAATTTGCCAGAGCCTATAGCTTTGAGACATTTGTATACCTCTCTCACCCGCAAGGAAGTTCGCAACTAAAATCACCAGTTATGCACTATTTTCAAGCTTTATTTTTATTTTCATGTAACATTTAAAAACAAACAGGAAAGGAAAAATATTTAAGCCTGTGTGTATGAAATCTACAGTGCACTAAGGTTCTCAAATGTCCTAATTTCAGGATATCATTTTACAAATCTAAGTAAGCCACAATTTAAAATCAAATAAACATAGGATGTGAGATTTGCAGCTAGACTTAATTTTTTTAAATCACTTCTTCCATCTTTCAATGCTTTATTATCTCTCAGCCTATGTGGGTGACTGTCTTTTCATTTACATTTTCCTTTCCCATACGTCAAGGATCCTGAAAGACCGATATGCTTTACTTCATAGGTATTGGCCAATACAAACTAAGGAAACATTTGGAACAAATGTTAGCAAACCTAAACCATTTTCTCCCCTGCCACACACACCTTTTTCCCCTCCACATTTGATATTTGACCACTTTTCTGTACATATGTCTCCTCCTGATACTATTAGGCCAAACAGGAAGATATGAGAGTCTCTCCTCCATTTGCTACAGTATCTCTCATTTTTGGTTTTGACAGATAAAATGCCCTCTACCACCTACTTCACATGTTATTGTCAAGGTAAATATTTTTCTTCTCTAGCTACCTGTTGATTATAAGAACCCATATCCTTCTGGCACAAGGTAAATCCTTTCCTGATCTAGTATTTCCTCTTACCATAGTTCTGATTTGAATGGCTAGGGAGCCTGTGGTGCCAGGCCGGAAAGGGAAAAAGGGGTGACATCAGGAGATGCCTTAAGAACATAAGAACATACAATATGTTTATTAACATATTAATATGTAATATTAACATCACAGACAATATGGTGTTTATTACTGAACCT